>NC_141691.1:1838384139-1838849139 GCF_964263255.1 Lissotriton vulgaris | reverse complement strand
TACTGTAACTCACATACTGGGGACCTTAACGCACCTCCAAACTTTTATTTTTCCCTTCAGAAATTTTATAAACAGAACCACATTTTACCCTTTCTCTCTGGCATAGGCTGGATTTAACACACAGTTCAGTTAGCTCTGCTTTTTTAACCAGGGCTATCATATCCTACAAAGCAGAATCACCCTCAAGCCAGGCGTTCTGCTGTATACCTTTGTTTTATAAATACATCACTATTTTGTATCAGACTTGTTCATCCTGTAAGGTCCCAAAATCAAATTGTAAGTGAAGAAACACCAAAGGCATGTCTAGTCACTGCTATACAGACACATGGGTAAAAATGTTCATCTAAGCCTGCCAGAGCATTCACCAAAACATCTGAATCAACTGCACCTCTCTCCTCTTTTGCATTTGATTATATACTCTGAGGTTATGTTTAATTTGTAAAAGAAGGAGTGCCAGTGTCCAAAGCATTGCTCAAAAGCCCGCATTTGTTGCTAATGAATGTCAGCACATTAAATTCACTAAAATTGTGGTTTTGGGAGCTTACAGGATAAACTGAGTAGACCTCAATCCATCTCATGATTTTTTAATCCCCTTCCCCTGCCCCTTTATCTCACTCTTGCAAGTTCCTACTTTCTGCCGTTGTGATAGTTTTAGGGCATTTCTCGTTCTCGTAATTTCCCCTTTGTATGCTAGTCTATCTCTTGCTATAGTAAATGTCCAATCAAGAAAAATAAATGCTAGTCCCCAAAAATGATTGCTGGTGGGCCCTACCGGCAATCAACGGTTCAAATTAAGCTCTGCTCCAAGATTTTCAGACCTCAAACAATTGCTCTTGGTTGCTAATGTGTTGCTGTTACAAGAAATATTTCATTCATTCATTCATTTTATCTTCCAAAGTAGAAATATTATTAAGAAAATACTCTTTCCATTTGGTACAATTAAGATTGGGTAGCTCGGAAAGTGAAACAAACAATGTAGGATGAGTAAAATTTTAGTTGTCAGAAGCAGTCATATTAACAACAAAATTAGGAAAAAGACTGACCCAAAAACACCAAAGTCTATAGGGTGTGAATTAAAAAGATGCATAGGTAATTCCTAGAAGAGTTTTGGTCACTGGAGTAAACTAGGCAAGTTCCATGAACAGTAGTCTCTTCCATTATGTTCTTAGACCTACCCCAAACAACCAGGGGACATATTCTACATGCGGCGCATTTCCCTTTGATTGCACTGGTCACGCCTTTTAAAAGGTGCGCCCGGCACAATGAAGGAAAATGCACCATATTATGATGAATGCACTGCCCCCAGGACAGCCGCGAACTTGAGCTGCCCTTTGGGCAGCACATTCATGTGAAAAACGGAGCTGCTGCTTTGAAGACGCTCCCTGTTTTCACAGTGCAGGCAGCACCCGCCTGCACTTTGAAGGGGGAATAGAGATCCCCTTGCTCGCGAGTGCAGTAAGTGACTGCACCCGCCTGTAAGGGGATGTCTGGGGGATCCAAGGCACCCCCTTTACCTTAGCCAGGGGGCTCCAATCAGAGTGGACACTGATAGTGCTCAACTTTTTAGGTGGCGCAGTCAGTGCACCTCCTGAGAGCTTCCTTGCCTATGTGCCTGTGTCTGTAATACAGCACGGGCACAGAGGTAAAGGGATTCCTTCATTTGCATGCAGCACACCCCCATGCATATGAGGGAATGCCCTCTGAAGATAACGATGGCACTTTATGTGTGCCAGCGTTATTGGTTTTATAGGAGGGGCTGCACAAGCGTCTGCAGCCCCTTCTGTAACACCAAAGGGCCCCAGGAATGCTTAAAGCGGGCGTAAACGTCTGTTGTGCCCCTGAGACACTTGTATAATATGGCCCCAGATGCATCACATAATGCCATATAGAAAGGCAGAGTCAATGTGCAGAGAATAACAAAGCTCCTGAGTAAATAGGTATTTACATGGATGCTACTCTCAAAGTACAGTGCGTGCAAATAGTCAATAACCCACTTGGATCTGAAAAAAAAAATACTATAGAGTGCAGGGAACACTTCACCTTACCACTGTGTTTTTCTCAGTTGCCTGGCATCCATGAGCACCATTAAAAACATGGTGTGAGATGTGGCCACCAACATATCCTTTTGACCAAGTTTGCTGCATCATGCCACATCGAGTGATTCGCTTACTGCCTGTTAGATTCTACATGTGTATGACACAATTATTTGCTGCTAAGCACGGTGTGCTGCTAGTGACCCATTGAAGTCCGATCCTCAGCACGCCAGAAAGCATGATACATTCACCACACCCAAGGTGCTTGGGGCTGGAACATATCACACACAGAGCAACATTCTAGGTAAGGCACAAGCTACTGCAAATGTTACAGTGATGCTAAGTCAAAAGATAGCCCAAAATAGAGAAATCCTGAGTGGCACTCACACAGGTGAGCATAAAAGCTGCATTTGGGCTCATTTCAACTGCTGTACCACCAGTGAGACGAGAACAGTCCCATGACACACTGTAATCTGGTACTCCCACAACTAGCTTGGGCTGTAGGGGCTGTGCAGCTCTACTCACCGCCACTTTCTGTAGTGAAGTTGTACAGTTATTTATTTAAAACAGCCCCCCAAAAAGCCAACACAGCAGTTCACCACCTTCCCACTAATCAACCATCGCCTTCTGCTCACCCCCACCCAATAGTCCATAATCCCCAAATCATGAGCCCAGAACCTCTAGATGAGAACATTCCATAATAGAAACAAATGAAACTTACCAACAACACATAACCCTACTACATTCTGCGCTACAATCTGTCCAGAGTAAAGGTATTAAAGATAGAAATTTTGTTTCTAGATATTTAATATGACCCAAATAGATGGCAAAAAGCAGCAGAATGATGATTCGGAGTGGTGATATTCAGTCTCTCAGATTTCCCTCCTATCCGATTGACTTTTCCCTGGCTATTCCTACCGTGCGTGGGGGCCAAGGATTCAGTGAAATGCGGAATGTTATAAGTAGATTTCAAGGATGACTAGAGGTAGCGATGAAGTATTTTCATGTAGAGGTTTATTAGTTGCTTCAGTAGATATAAGTTATAAATCAAGTTAAGTTCATTAGATGTCCAAGAGGGAATCCCACCAGGAGCTAGATGGTTGTTGCTCAGCCTACACTCTTCAACTGTCACTCCTCACATACCAACAAGCACACTCACATTCTAACCACACTGTCATCAGGCATTCCAACCTTCCACGCAGACATCACATTCATTCTGGCTGAGCAACTAAGAAGAGGATGCACTAAGGAGAATTAAGTCAATACACAGAACAGTTCATCACTCCTATGTGATCCATAATTCAAATTAGTTCATTCTGACCTCAAACTGGGTGAAAAGACAACAAGAATCTACACTATCCCCATTACTGCTCCTCCATTACCACCCAGTATGTCATTGATTGCAGTAGGCTCAATAAGTCCTCTTGGCCTCACCCCAGTCTGCACAAGATGATAAATGATGATGTCTGAGGAGACATCTCACTAATCTTGGTCTATAAATCCTTGTGTCTAGCTAGACTACTAACATTAATCTTAGGTGCAAAAAAGATTTATGTTGGAGGCCAGTGCATTGTGTTATGTGACCTGGCATCACACATAAGTTGCTTGAGCTTCAACTTTGGTGCCCTGGTGTGAGCTTCTGCTGATGAAATTATATGAGTATTATAGAGCTAGTGATTACCTGAATAGTGTAATGGTGCTGAAAAGTTATCAAACCAAAAAATCAGGTGAAGCAATGGAGAACAAAGAAGAAAAACAGAATTGTGTGGTAAAAAAACTGGATTTGAGATCTCTACAAAAGGATATGAAGATAGACATGGACAAGATATTCGGGGCACAGCCAAGAACTGAATGGAGAAGGATTTCTGAGTATGTCCGGAAGTGTTGTGAATGAACTTATTTTCTAAATAAACTGGACCAGTGCAATAGAAGGTCTTGTAGACCAAGTATAAGTATTTGAAAATAATTTGAGTCACTGCTGGTAGCTAGTGAAGCTTTGTAGGAAGCTTGCTCTCTATATAGTGTATCAAAGCAAAGTACACTGTGCAGAGCCCAGTAGGTCCCCAATTGGTTTATAGAGGCTTAAGTAGATAATACTAATGCTCTCTTTTGTGGTAGTGTGGGAGAGCAGTTATGCTTATCGGAGTGTAGAGGTAAGCATTTGTTATACTCACATAGGCAATAAATCAGAAAGTTCCAGTGGCTCATCGTGTCTTCACAATCAGTAGGGAGACTGATCCGACCTTCCAGAGCATGAGTACCTCTCCCTAGTCATCTACGGCGTCAGTCAGGCCGGAGAGCTGCAAGGCAGTGGACTGCACTCTGCTTGTCGATGCCTGCGGACTGCAGTGGAGTAGCTCCCTACTCCAAAGTTTGGTGTTTGTCGAAGTGCTGGCAGGCTACCCAAGGATTTGGTATTTCTCCAGCTCGCAGGGCAAGTCACTCTCTCGCAATTGTTGAGAGAGGGCGGAGGATGGCAGGGTTTTGCCCCAAAGTACTGCTGTAGTTCTCACCAGGTATTGACTCTTCTTCATCATTCTTCTGTTGGTGCTTCGAATCTGAATTTTGAGTTAAGGAGTTCCACCAAAATACTTTGGGGCGTTTATGGGGAGGGACAGGTAGTAGCCAATGGGCTACCTACTTTAAGAGTGTCTACACACTCTATATGACCACTTCTTGTGGGTAGTGGACATAATGGGAAACATCCTAAACCACGATGTTTGAGCAACGACTCACCTGAACACCGAGGAAAGGACAACGAAGACTGCTCAACATCGACGGACGGAACCACGACTGCCGGAACCACGACTTGACGCCCACGTCACTTGTCAACGATGTCTTCCGCCTACCATCCCCTTACGTTCACTACGATTGGGCTTTGTTAGAGTGATACGTCACTCATCCCTGCCCAATCACAATCAATTGTCTAACGCAATAGGTTTAGAAAAAAAAGTTAACATTGGCATCGTTTAGAATGCACCCTGGTCGGCGTAATCGGTTGTACGACCTTGGAAAAGCAAACATGAAATTATAAGAAATTCAAAGGTAGGTCATATCTTTAAATGAATGTTATTTTAAAAACAAATAAATATATTTTGGAGTATTATTTATAAAATGAGTTGTTTAACATTTGTATTTAAATTAACGAATAGACTTCACTTCAAGCAAAACATTATTAAGGGAGTTTTGGAGGTGTGGGGGGTTTTCCCCCCACAAACAATGAATAAATAAAGGATTTTCGTTGTACAGAAAGTCATTATAAAAAAGTAGTTGTAATGAAAAGATCGTTGTTTAAACACTTGTGGTTAAGGAGGTCGTGGTTCAGGCAGTCGTGGTTCAGGCAGTAGTGATTAAGTCATACAACCGGACATAACCTCACCCGAGTAGGCTAATTCGGTCCAAAACAACACAGAGGAATCTAAAAGGTGGGGTCCATCTCAGCTGGCCTGCCCTAGGGCTGGTGGTTGCTGAATGTGGGCACACCGCCTAATATAACTAATCTTCCCACCTGTCTTGCCATAAAAAAGTGTGGTCGGAAAGTGATGGTGGGCACCTCCACTATCTGGAGAGGCTAATTGTCACATAACTTTGAAGCTTCCCGCCCTGGAATGTCCATTCTGCTTGGAGGAGGTGCAAACACCTCAGCCCACAGCAGGCTTTGTTCACAACCTCTGATTGTGAAGGCTCTCACCTCAGGAGGTCAGAAACCTGTCTATGGGGGCCGGCTGGTTGAGACCAGTCAGTCAACACACTAGTAGTCAGTAGGTTTTCAGGGGGTACCTCTAAGGTGCCCTCTGGGTGCATTGATGATTAAAGCCAGCATTGGCATCAGTGTGGGTTTATTAAGGCAAGGTGTTTGAGACTTGCAAGTGATCCTAAAGGGGTGCCAATTGTGGAACAATCATACAGTTTAGGGAAAGAACACCAGTACTGGGGACCTGGTTAGCAGGAACCCAGCACACTCTCAGTCAAAGTTGCACCAGATACAAGACTAACAGTGAGTGGTAACCATTTAAAAAATGCACTTTCCTACAAGCATGGATGGAATGAGCTGAGAAGACTGTCAGATTAACGATGAGGCAGACAGCAGCATTCTGAAACCTTTGAAGACATGAAAAAGCTAAAGAGGGGAACAAAGATAAATGGAATTCTAGTAATCCGAACAGCTGTGTGTACCTACTTGGACAAACAGATGGAAATATTCAAGTGTAAGGGAAGGGGGAATTTTCTGGAGAATTGTAAGATGGAAAAGCATGTTGATGAGAGTTTAATTATTTGAGTTGGAAGAGAAGGGACCTGGTCGAAGTAAACTATGAACTGAAGCTGAGAGAAGAGTACGGGACCCTGCTGGGTAGACCAGAAATCAGCATGCCAAGAAAGAAGTTGTTACTCATCACCATGAGAATTTTGGTAATATTTGTATCCAGTTTGATGGATGCATGTTACTGCTTATTAGCCTTATTCAGATGTGACAAATGCTTGAATCTATGGAGGGGCTGAAAAACATGCATAGTTGTATTCCTTAACCCCTTCTATGCCTTGAAAATAACAGTTACATCCATGCTGTGGTGCTCCTGTGTCTTAGACATACACATTAGGTCCAAGGCACAGCATTGAGGAATCCCTCTGCTGTAAACAGCAGAGGGATTTCCCCTTTTTTTCAGCCTTGGGAACTAGGGAAGAGCTTCCTCAGCTGCCTGAGAGATTGTTTTTTCAGTGTACTGATGATCAGTACGCATGGCAAGCTGATGTCATTACACTGAAAGTGAAAGTGAAATAAACCAATCGGCCTGAGCACGTAGGCAAGCGAGAGAGGTATCATTGGAAAGGGGAACATCTTACCGTTCCAAAGATACCCTTCTCTAGTCGATCACTGCTTGGGGGTAGCCTCAGGAGGGCAATCCCCAAGCAGGGATCCACCACTAGACACCAGGAAGGGGGGAGTGGCCCATTGGGCAAGGGCTTTTCCTCCCCCCATAACTGTGGCCATATTCAGTCTTTCTGTCCACTCTGTGTGCAAATGGGGGCAGTAACCCCCAATCTGGTCACCCCAGGGAGAGGGTGGTGGAAAGCACACTAGACATCAGGGATTTCTTTTTTAATACTTAGGGGTGGGACAGCCCTAAATGGGCATTATAATGCCCACACTACTTTCAAAAATAGCCACAGTCTTTCTGCCCCCCTGGGGTGCAGATGGGGGCAACAGTCCCTGATCTGCCTCCTACTGGGGGCAGAAAGCCCATTAGACACCAGGCATTAAAAAATTTTTATAAGGATTGGTCGGGGCTGTCCACAATGAGCATGCCAATGCCCCCACCACCCAAATAAAAACTGTATTTCTGCCCCTCTCTCCCAGAGGCATATGGAGGTTATTACCACTGATCTCCCCCAAGGGCCCAGAAAGCCCACTAGACACCAGGGATGTTTGTTTCACTCTAAGAGGAGTAGAAGGATACCCCTTTCAAAAATGATGATTTATGCTGTGGGTGGGCCAAGAACCTGCGACCGGGAAAGGCCAAAAACGTACAGATTGAGGGGATAGCACAGCAGGCTCTAACCACTATATTTTTGTTTATATACGTTTTTAGGTTGACTCTGTATTGTGCACACAAATCATTTTTCTCTGGAGACCAAGGAGAATGCTGGGAGGTAGGAAATTTGTGCCGACACTGTGATCCTTGACAGAAAAGTAAGAAAAAGTTGATTTACTTTAGCAAAATTTGAGGTTTGTAGGGGATTCTGGGTAGGAAAACGTTGGGGGAGTCACTCAAGCCACACCTTCCTGGACTCCCCAAAGTGAGTAGTTTTCAGAAATGTCTGGGCTTGGTAGGTTTCACTACATGGCTGCCAAGCCCAGGACCAAAAAACGTAGGGGCCTCCCTTGCAAAACCAGGTCTTTTTGTGATCGATAATTTTCAAGTCTCCACAGTACGTTTTGGTCCACTGGGACTACCCACACAAGTGAGGTGCCATTTTTATTGGGAGACTTGAGGGAATGCTGGGTGAGTGGAAGTTTGTGGCCCTCCGTGTATTCCATAACTTCACAGCACAGAAATATGAGGAAAATACATTTCTTAGACAAAGTTTGAGGTTTGCATGGGATTCTGGGTAACAAAACCTGGAGAGAGGGAGAGCCACACAAGTCACCCCATCCTGGATTTCGCTGGGTGTCTAGTTTTCACAAATGCTTAAGTTTACTGGGTTCCCTAGGTGCCGGCTGAGCTAGGACCCAAAATCCACAGCTTGGCACATTGTAAAAAAAAATAGGGTCAGTTTTCTGTGTTGCGTTTTGGGCCGTTTCCTGTCACAGGCACTTTGCCTGCCCACACAAGTTAGGGACCATTTTTATTGGGAGACTTGGGGAAATGCTGGGTGGGTGGAAGTTTGTGGCTTCCCACAGTTTCCAGAACTATTCATCACAGAAATGTGAGTAAAATGCATTTCTATTGACAAAGTTTGAGGTTTGCAAGGGTTTCTGGGTAACAGAACCTGTGAAAGCCACACAAGTCACCCCATCCTGGATTCCCCAGGGTGTTTAGTTTTCTAAAATGTACAGGGTTGCTAGGTTTCCTGTTAGAATGAGGGTCTCTAGTTTGCAATGGTTTGCACCTTTGTCCAATTAGGGACCCTTACTTAGACAATCCCTGCTCACCCCCTTGGTAGCTTGGTAACTGCAGGCAGGCTTATCTCAGAGGCAATGTGTAAGGCATTTGTGCACACATAGAGTTACACAAAAAAACACCACAGATGGACACCACAGCAGTTTAGAAAAATATGAAATCTTTATCTAAACCAAACAAGACCAAACAACATAACTCCACCAAACATTTATCAAAATGTCATCAAAATTAGGTTATTCACAAAAATAAGGCATGTAGCAACAAACAGCTCCTCTTAGGGCCATTATGACATAATGACACATGAAAATCCCAAAGTATGTCACAGACTGTGCTGTGCTCAGGCCGGGCACTTAGTTGCACAGACCCGAAGAACAGTACCTTGGCAAACAATGAAAACAAAGACAGTGCATGGTGTTGGGAAGGTGATACGTCGCTGTCGCTGGGTGGTTTTGGCTCTTAACAACCACAGGTGAGGTGAGGCATTGGCTCCTTACAAACACTGGGGTGGTGACGTGTCGGTTCCATACTGCGAGCAGGGGAGGTGAGGTGTTGGTTCCTTACTGTTGCTGGGGAGGTGAAACGTTGGTTCCTTACTGTTGCCGGGGAGGTGAAGTCATGTTGGTGGTGAGGCATCGGTTCCCTATGACGGTGTGGGGTCGATGGATTCGGGAGGTCACCTACGTCAGGTATCGACTCCGCAATGATGAGACATCAGCAACTGTGTCAGGGCATTGCATTGTGAACATCACAAGTGGTGCCCTCATCTCCGGTGCCTCCATGACAGCATCAGAGGTGATACTGTGCTGCTTTGGCAGGAGTCAGGGCTGCAGTACAGTGCAGTGCAGGGTGGTGTGTTATGCAGTTCACGAGCAGTGCCCACAGCTTCTTTGCAGGTTGCGGCGTCACCCGCCGGCGTTGGTGTTTCCCTCTGTGGTAGCTGACACAGCAGTTCCAGGTGTAGAGGACAGAGGAAACAAGGTCTATGTGTCCCTGAGACTTTAGAACAGGAGGCAAACTCTACACCAAGCACTTGGAGATCTTATTCAAGCAGGATACACAGCAGAGTTCAGTCTTTGTCCTCTCCTTGGCAGAAGTATCCACGGTAGGCCAACCCAGCAAAGCATCCCCACAGCCATGGTGCAGTACTCCTCCTTACAGCTTCTCCAGCACCTATCCTCTGCAGAGGTTTCTCTTGAGTCCAGAAGTATTCTAAAGTTCTGGGGTCAGGGCCACAATATTTATACCACATTTTCTTTTGTTCTCTTGTGGCAAAAGTCTATCAGCTCAGTCCAAACCAGATCTGTCCTCTCTGGTCCAGCTTCTTGGCAGGAGGTGGAGACAGTATTGTGCACAGGAGTCAGGGCCTACCCAGGTGCAAGGAAAACTTCTCTCACTACTCTAAATTCAGCCCACGTCTACTCAGCTCAGCTCTAAGTCATCAAGGAAAGGCAGGGCACACCGCAACCCCCAGTGGCTGTGTGCAGTGAATGCACATTCCCAGCCTCTGTCACTCCAAAACCAGAAGTCAATACACAACTCAGCAGAGGCACATATGATGTGTAACAAGCTAAGGGTCATTCAACACTTGAATCTACTGTCCTGAATATGGTCTAACTGATGTCTTCACCATATAGACTGTAACAGCGACAATCACACCTATTTTTGTTTTGAATTATTTTTCTTAAGGATCTGTTTTCGGTTTGATCAGTTACATCTTCCTGTTATATATATTGTTTGAAATAGGTGTCCACATTAGTAATCTTCAGTTGCTATGTGTTGTTTTATACAGATATATGTATCCGTTTTTTGTAAGCTCTGAAAGATGTTTTCACTATAAATTCACATTTTGAAACATTTACACCCGTGTAAGACCATTTGTAACTGATTTGTTCTAATACAAATGAGTTAATTCCATTTTTAATGAACTAAATGTAAGCTACTAGATAGAGCTTGTGACCATTGTTTGCATATCAAATGTCAAATTGTTTTAAATAAGAAAATCTCTTGTAGGCATACTTACTTGCTAATACATTGATTATCCAAGCCTCCAAGTCTCTTGTACTACTTTCTAAAAGTGGCATTTTCCAATCCACAATTTAAAAAACATCTTTACTAAAAGATGTGCTATTACATTCTGAGTCTAGAGAACTTAAACTCCACCTTTGTACCTTGTCCCCATGGGAAGTTATACTGGTAAGAAGTTACAAAGTATCTTCTATGCTGTCCTATGGGACAGATGGCCTTTCAATAGTGAAAAAACAAAATACACCATATTTCACTATCAGGACATGTCACACATCCATTACATGCCCTACCTTTCACATACACTGCACTCTGCCCATGGGGTACCTTGGGCCTATGTTAGGAGTGACTTATATTTAAGAAAAGGGAAGCTTAGGGCTTGGCAAGTGGGTGCACTTGCCAGATAGACATGACAGTAAAAACTGTGTGCAGACACTGCAGCGGCAGGTTTAAGACACCTCTGAAAGACTGCCTGTGTGGTTGGCTCAATTAGTGCTGCAGGCCCACTAGCAGCATTTGATTTACAGGACCTGGGTGCATACAGTGGTCTGTACTAAGGTCTTGGCAGTAAATCAGATAAGCCAATCATGGAAACACTAATCCATAAACACAATTTATACAAGGAGCGCTTGCACTTTGGCACTGATCAGCAGTGGCACACTGCCCAAAGCATTTAGACCAGCAAAAAACAAATTCAGCACACAGCAAAAATACAGGAGGCAGAGACCAAAAAGGCAGGGAAATCCACGACAAGAATACCTGGTCTAACATTTACCTAGGTGCCGGTTGAGCTAAGGCTCAAAATCCGCAGCTAGGCACATTGCAAAAAAAGGGCCTATTTTCTGTTCAGAAATGTGATGTGTCCATGTTGCGTTTTGGGCCTTTCCTGACGCAGGCACTATGCCTACGCACACAAGTGAGATGTCATTTAGCCTTAGGGAAATGCTGGGTGGGTGGAAGTTTGAGGCCCCCTGCAGATTCCAGAATTTTCCATCACAGATAAGTGAGGAAAATGTGTTTTTTTGACAGAGTTTGTGTCGGGGTTTCAGTCAAGTGGCTCCTACCTTGTCCGTCTTTTAGCCTCTTACTGGAAAAACTACAACTCCCAGGAGGCTTGGACCGGAGGGAGGGGATGGCACCGGGTATTTCATGCATGGACGTACGCAGGCCGGCGTATGTAATTCTTTCTCGTTCCGGTATTCGGCTGAACGTGTCCTTCGCCTTGGAATCCGGCTTCTCTCTCGTGTTAGGTGAGGGAATATTTCTGCATATTCTGGGAGAACCGAGGAGCGGCTCTCTTCTATTGAAAATATTCAGCTTCTGTTTTTCTTGCGGTTGTCATCAGACCTCAGCTCCTTTGCTGGACTACGGTATCCTGGGATTTAAAGGTCGCTGGAACTGCGTATTGGAAAGGAGTCATCTTTTTTTTCTACCCAGGCTTGGGTAGTGGTTGTATAGAAGCTGAAGACTTCCCAGGATTGTGTGTTCTTTGAAAGAAACCTTGCTCCAGTACTTGATGAATTCCAGGTAAGAAGTAATATTTTGTGGGATTATTCTTTCATTTTCTGAGAGATTGAGGAGGTTCTCAAATTGCTAACACATAAGGTAGAAGGGCAATGGAAATGGAGTGCTAATTTCATTGAAACTTCATTTATCCTCGTCATATTGCTAATATGACAAGGATAATATTCAATCCATATTGCTTTGTTAATATGGATTGAATATCAAGACTTTCCTTTTTTCGCTTCACTTCTTAAAGGAACTTTGGCAGTACTTATGAGACATATACAATCATTTTGCAATTATTTTAGTTCTCTCCATGAGGTAGATGCCGAACAGGATGCCCCCAGGTTCCGAGATGGACTGAGAGAGGTGGCCAGCTGGATGAATAACAACTGTCTCCAGCTGAACGCGAAAAAAACTGAGGTGATGATCGTTGGAAGGGGAGCGGATCGCTGGGGGGACGCCTGGTGGCCTCTGGAGCTAGGGCCGGCCCCTACACCAGTGATGGAACTTAGAAACCTGGGAGTGTGGCTAGATCACACCCTTTGCTTCACTACCCACACTAAGAGAGTGGCGGCATGCTGTTTCAGTGTCCTGCGTGGGCTAAGGCCGGTGCTCAAATTTTTTGACGCTCCGACGAGACAGTTGGTTATTCAAGCGACGATCATCTCCCGGCTGGACTATGCCAGCTCGCTCCTGCTGGGAGTTTACCAATCTGAGATCGTTCGCTTGCAGCGCGTGCAGAACGCGGCTGCGAGAGCAGTGGTGGGTCTGTCGAGGTCCTGTCCCATTTCCAATACTTTGCGGTCATTACATTGGTTACCGATCAAAAGTCGAATCCACTTTAAGGCCCTCAGCCTTGCTTTAAAAATTTTAAAAGGATCGGCACCTGAGATCCTCAATAATCTCTTATCCGCCTATGTCCCGACTCGCTCTCTCAGATCTCTTGGGCAATCTCTTGCGGTTATCCCGCGTTTCAGGCTTAGCCGGATGGGCGGTCGCTCTTTCCGTGTGAGAGCTGCGGCTCTCTGGAACTCCCTTCCTTTAGAAATCCGCCTGCTAGAGGATCTATTAGCATTCCGTAGGGCCGTGAAAACTCACTTGTTTTAATTTCTTTTATTCTGACTTCCGCACTTTTCTGTTTCCTTTTGCGTTGTGTTATGTTCACCTTTTCCTTGCGCCAGGACGCTCCTTAGCTGGAGCATCTGTGCGCTAAATAAATGATAATAACATAACATAACGTAGAACCGGTTTTCATATTTTTTTTCTCTTTTTGATCTTCAATTGAATTAGCTGGTATGTAAGAATGGTGCTGAGTGTTCAATCTATTTATGCTTCTGGAGGAGATGAAGGTGTATTGATCTTGTGCTTAATCTCTATAGGTGTATGCATCTGGGACTTGGTAGCTCGACTCAGAATCAGAGATATATCTGAAGAGATGACTGCTTGGTTAAGGTATAGCTCAGTTTAGTGAGACTATATGAGATTAGTTATTATATATAGCATTGATTAACCAGCAATTGTGTTCTCTCTCTACAGGTTTCCTATTCCCAGCTGTTCCTATCCTAATTCCCTACCCTCGCTTGATAGCCCTAATACTCTGTGTTACTTATATCAGAGTAGGGGATGTCAAAAGGTAGACATCTTTGTGTATCACTCGGATTCTGAGGAGTTCTCATCCAAGGTTCCTGAGGACCCAATATTAAATAGCTCCTCCTGATGCGGGTGGCCCATTGAGATGGTTTCCTTGGACGACGTGCTTTAAGCATTAGTACGGGTACAACAAGGCCACGTACCAAGCTGAAACAGCGGCTCTTAGAGAGAAAGTCGAAAGACAATCCAGAAGTCTGTTTGAGGCATCTGTTTCATCCTCTTAATACAGGTTAATCCGCTAGCAACCCTGGACGATATTCTGGGGATCCCCTGAAGATAAAAGTATTTTAGACACAAGTTATGCTTCATTTTATTTGCAAACCCACTTCTTTTCCTAACAACAATTCTAGAGTGGCTTTTGCGATCTCTTATTTGGCTGGTGATGTAGCTATCTGGACAGTACCATTAGTGAAATACAATGATCCAATGCTGTCTGACTGGAACGTCTTTCACAGTGAATTTGAAAAAGTTTTTGACAGATGAGCTATGACGTTCAGTGCCGATAGAGAGCTATTGGAGTTAAGACAAGGAAAACATGATTTGGTCACTTACTTAACCACGTTCAATCGTTTGATTGCAGAAACCGCTTGGCTGAAAGAGAAAAGGATGTCACTCTACTATCAGGGACTTCGGGATGAAATGAAGGATATCTTAGCTCAGATAAACCCACTACGTATACTGCCTTGGTGAACTAAACCTTACCTTACCTTTGGAGCGAGGGGGGGAGCGAAAGGAAGGAGAAAGGTCCTATGCCAGGTTTGACAGAGGACTTAGGAAACCATTAGACAGCACTGACCAGGGTGCAGAACCAATGGAAGTGGGGGCAATTAGAGCACTACTGTCACAAGAGGAAAGTGAAAATCGCCGTATGCATGGATTATGCTTGTATTGTGGGTATTTGTAAAAGAATGGCCATCTAAACCAAAATCTTCAGGCTCCTTCTCTTCAAATAAAAAGGTACAGATTGTGGTTATGCACAAAGAACAGAGGGTTTCACTTCCAGTGTGTCTTCACCCTTAACTGCTCACGATGATTGAGAATGGAAGATAGCTCCTTTGTCATTAACAGATCTGAAAGATACTGAGTCACATATCATACTCGGCAGGATAGAGTCGGCCGGGTCGGTGGCAGCCTAGCCATCCTGCATAGGGACAACTTTCAATGTCATACCACGCTTTTATCTGACCCCAAGGATGCGACTCAGGTGGTCTACTTCTCATTACATGAGTCCCATGTCTCCCCATTTAATGGGATTTTGGTCTATCGTCCGCCCGGTTCTAGAGCGGACTTTAGTCTAAAACTGCTTCAACTCCTGGAACCCTACTTTGGTCGGGAGAATCTGACTATTTTGGGTGATTTTAATTTTCATTTGGAACTATTGGAATCTCATGACACCTCCGTGCTGCTGGAAGCTCTGACAGCATGTGGATTCACTCAACTGGTGAAAGGACCCACCCATCGAGCTGGTCATACGCTCGATGGCATTTTCTCTAATGATCAGAGACTTTCAGTCATGGTTCCTTTCTCCCTCTCCTGGTCAGACCACTTGGCCGTGCCTTTCAAAGTGGCCCTCCCTAGTCAGGAAAGTGTCAGGAAAGTCCCAAGTACTTTTGAAGTACGTAGGAACTTCAAAAAGATCGATGAACACTCTTTTGAGCCTTGGATTTCTAGTCTGTCTTCTATTCGGGAGATGGACCCTTCCTCAGCGGTGCCACATTATGATAACATTCTGAAAGAGGCCTTGGACGAACTGGCGCCTGCTCGGTCCTGCTATTCAGCAAGGAAAAGACCATCAGCTCCTTGGTTCTCTGAACAACTCAGACTCCTTAGGCAGGAAGTTAGGAAACAGGAGCGTCGATGGCATGCCAGTTGGGATCTCAAAGACAGGGAAGCTCACAAAACCCTGCTCAAGAGATATAAATTGGAAGTTATCAGGACCAAGCAAGATTACTTTGTGACCCTGACTTCCTCTCTCTCTTCTCCCAAAGAGCTCTTCAGGATCGTGGACTCGATCACATCTCTTCAGGTCCCCGATCCAGTTGTTCCTTCTCAGGAGCTCTGTAATGACATCGCTCGTTTCTTCCAGTCCAAAATAGCGGACATTTACACTGCCCTGGAGTCTCAGAGGCTTTCTACGGCAGAGCCATCAGTTACCGTAGTCCCTGATGTCCCATCGGCAGAGTCTCCCGTGGCCGGGTATCTGGAATCCTTCCCCCGCTCTCCCTACATGATCTCGACAAGCGGCTTGATAAAACCAAGTCAGGGTCTCCACTAGATGCTTGCCCTCTCAAGATCCTGAAGCAGTGCAGGGGATCTCTTCTACCCCCTCTACTTGAGATCATGAATGGGGCCATGAGGGAGGGTATCTTTCCACAGCAGTGGAAAAATGCTGTGGTTAAACCCCTTCTTAAGAAACCCTCCCTTGATCCTGGGGTTTTAAAAAACTTCCGCCCCATCTCACTGCTTCCGGCCCCTGCAAAGATGCTCGAGTCCCATCTTAACGAGCATCTAGCGGCCTTTGTGGAGAACTCAGGCTGTCTTGACCCTTCCCAGCATGGTTTCAGGAGGGAACATAGCACCGAGTCCGCCCTCACCCTGGTTCTCGATTCCATCCGCATGAGTGTGGATGAGGGCCGGACATCCCTCCTGATCCTTCTGGATCTCACAGCTGCCTTCGATACCCTATCTCCCCAGGTCTTAACATCTCGACTGGGCGAGATTGGGGCTCGGGGGACAGCCCTGGGTCTGCTCTCTTCCTTTCTCGATCATAGGGAGCAGAGGGTAATGTTGGGAAAATTTCTATCTCCATCCCTGTCTGTGCAATGTGGGGTCCCTCAAGGGTCGGCGCTTAGTCCCACCCTTTTTAACATCTATGTGACCCCCCTTGCCAGACTCATTAGATCTTTTGGGATGGAGGTAGTCTCCTATGCGGACGACACACAGATCCTCGTGTCTCTCTCCCAGTCAATTGAGCTGACCGCCTCCAGATTTAGATCCTGCATGGAGGCCGTCGGCCAGTGGATGATATACAACTCACTCAAATTGAATGGGGAGAAGACCGAGGTGATGGTGTTCGGTGGAAGGGAAGATATTTGGTCCATGGAGTGGTGGCCCGACTCGCTTGGTCTGTGCCCCAAACCTACTTCCTCAGCTAAAAACCTTGGGGTAATGATTGACCCTACCCTGGACATGCGCCAGCAAGTCAACAGGACGGTATCGACCTGTTGGGGCATAATTCATGTCCTCAGGAAAATAAGGAACTATCTTTCCCAGCCGGCAAGAAGACAACTTGCTGTCGCCCTTTTGGGATCGCGCCTGGACTACTGCAATGCGCTGTATGCTGGACTGAATAAGAGTCAGATGCAGCGCTTGCAGGTAGTCCAGAATGCGGCAGCTAGATTTGTCCTTGATCTTCCCCGTCGCTCTTCGGCCACGCTGGCCAGGAAGCAGTTGCATTGGCTTCCGATTAAGGAGCGGATTGTCTTCAAGTCCATGTGTATGGTCTATAAAGCCTTGGCCAAAAGCAGCCCCACAGGGATCAGAGCCATCCTGACATACTACAACCCTGGCAGGAGCCTCCGCTCCTCCAATCACTCTTTCCTCCACATCCCCCGTACTCGGAAAGCCAGATGGGGTGGTAAGGCTTTTTCCCTCCTGGCCCCTAAATGGTGGAACGATCTTCCATTAGAACTTAGGTCCCTCCCCTCCCTCCAAACTTTCAGAGCAGCCCTTAAAACTCGCCTCTTTGTCCAAGCGTACATGTAAGTGCATGTCTGTTCGCTCTTTGTTCTTTTTTGCTAGGCGCCTTGACACCTTCGGGTTTTAGTTTGCGCGGTATAAGTTGCAAAATAAATAAATAAATAAATACTCTCCATGAATCTCAAAAGTGATCATCAACTGCACCAAGTGTTGGTAATGATCGATTTTGGAGCCACCGGTAACTCTATTGATTGCGGCTTAGTCCAACTTTTAGAGTTACAGTGTATTCCCAGAGAGATAGAAGAAAAAGTATTGGGGGTTGATGGCAAACCTTTGAAATCCGGCCTCATTACTGAGCAGACAGAATGTGTAGGGTTAATAGGGCCAGACAGAAATCAGGAACATGCTGAGACTATTACGTTAAATATAATTGAAGCACCTCAATATGAGGTGATATTGGGCATGCCTTGGTTATGGCAACACACCCTACTATTGATTGGAAGACAAAAACAGTGAGTTTTTAGTCGGATGAGTGTATACAGCATTGTTTACAAAAAACTTCTTCCCATACCTTAGTGCTCACACATATGTATCACATTGCCACAGCAGCAGAAAAGGATGTGGTCTTACCCCCAGTTTATGATACGTATAGTGAAGTCTTTAGTGAGGTACAGGCTGAAAGTCTCCCTCCTCATAGGGAATACGATTGTCACATTGATGTGGTGGCAGGGGCCATGATTCCTTCTTGTAGAGTCAATGCTATTCAGAGCCAGAAACTAAGCATCTAAGAGAGTATTTAGATAATTACTTAGACCTTGGTTTTATATGGCCTTCCCACTCTCCAGCAACCTTGCCTCTTTTCTTTATCTCTAAAGCTAATGGCGATCTGAGGACATGCATAGACTAGCGCATGTTAAATAGGAACACAGTCAGAAACAGTTACCCTCTTCCTCTTGTCTCTGTGTTGTTGGCTCAGGTGCGGAAGCCACTATATACACTAAGCTCGATCTAAGAGGGGCCTATCACCTGGTATGAATGAGAGAGGGAGATGAGTGGAAGACTGCATTTAAGATACACTATGGTTTGTTCGAGTATATGGTGATGCCCTTTGGGCTTTGTAATGCTCCTGCGGCTTTCCAATATTTTCTGAATGATGTGCTTAAGGAATATGTGGACAAGTTTGAGGCTGTTTACATAGACAACATATTGATTTATTCCAATAATCAGGAGGTGAATTTTAAACATGTTACCTTGATATTGCAAAGATTACGAGAACATAGATTGTTTTGTAAATTGAGTAAGTGTGAGTTCCATGTGGATGAGGTTGAGTTCTTAGGGGTGTTATTGAGTCCCTCAGGATTGAGTATGGCTGAGAGAAAGGGACAAGCGGTTCAGGAGTGGCCTGTTCTGAAAAATGTGAGAGATGTGCAATGTTTTTTGGGCTTTGTCAATTATTATCGCAGGTTCATTTCACATTTTTCACATGTGTTATCTCCTATCACAAGGCTACTCAGAAAGGGAATGCCCTTTCGCTGGAACAATGATGCTATATTGGCCTTTATATTCTTGAAAACACCATTCTCGTTAGCACCAGTACTCAAACATCCACAAACAGAGATCCCAGATCCCGTTCATAGTGGAAGCCAATGCTTCTGACGCAGCAGTGAAAGCGGTTCTGTTGCAAAGAGATAGACAAACTGGACAGTTGCATCTAGTGGCTTTTTTGTCCAGGAAATTGAACGTTGCTGATCTTAGCTATACAATCGCATAAAAAGAACTGTTGGCGATCAAAAAAGCCTTCCAAGAATGGAGACATTACTTATGGGGGGCTCATCACCCTGTAACGGTGTACAAAGATCACAGAAATATTCAGTATATGAAGCCAGCTAGACAGCTATCACAAAGTCATTTGAGATAGATGCTGTTCTTTGCATAGTGTGCCTATGTTGTTATGTTCTGTCCTGTAACAGAAAAGTGAACACCTTGTCCTGACAAGAAGCTAAGAGTAATCTAAAGAAGGGACTCAGAGAGGCAATCATTAGTCCCACCAAGGTAGCGTGTGCGATCAAGTTGGAACACTTCTTGGAAGAAGTAAAGAGACATAAATCGGCTACATATTGGGAAAGATGGGCAGATCTGCACACCCTTAGAGTGCTCAAACAAGGGTTACTGTTCTGTATGAACAAACCGCACTTGCCTTCACAAGAACTCAGGTTAAGGACATTTACCTGGTGTCATGATTCTGTTCTTGCAGGCCATCAGGAGTTTTTAAAACTAAGCATTTGTCACAGCGCCATTTGTGGTGGAATACCTTATCATCTGATGTAACACAATGGGTGGCCCATTGTGAGGTTTGTGCTAGAGCTAAGGGAGATCAAGCAAAGACAAAAGGAAAGTTGATATCTATGCCCACATCATTGAAATCTTGGCAAATCATTAGCATGGATTTCGTTCTTGGTTTGCCATTGGTTCAAGGATATACAGCCATCCTGGTGGTAATGGATAGTCTTACCAAAATGGGACATTTTATACCTTGTAAGAGTCTTCCCACAGCCGGGCATACTGCTCAGTTATTGTTGACTCAGGTGGTTCGGTTACATGGACTCACAAAGGTTATCATGTCCGACAGAGGATCCACAGTTTATTGCCCGGTTTTGGCAAATGTGGTGTAAGGCTCCCCAGGTATATGAAGCCTTGTCTACCAGCTTCCATCCTCAGACAGATGTACAAACTGAACGATTAAATCAAACCCTCAAAAAATACTTATGTTGCTACTCCAAGGAGGCTCCTGAATCATGGCTGTTGTGGTTGGTAGAGTTGGCATGTAATAACGCGTGCCATAGTTCTATCAGAAACTCCGTTTATATCCAACTATGGATTCCATGCCAAGGTATTACCGCTGTCCATACCTAGTGAAGTGGCAGATCAACCAACAGTTATGGGGCAAATAAAGAGACTATAGGTAGTGCATAAAAAGATACAGGGTCACTTGACACACAAAAAAACAAATGTACAAAAAATAGGAAGATAAGCATCGTAGAGTTGGGCCATGTTATCAACCTGGAGATCACGTATAGCTCTCCACTAAGAACATCCAATTTAGAGTTCGTACTTCGTAGTATCTTCCATCCCAAATACATTGGTCCCTATATTGTGATCAAAATAATCAGTCCAGTGGCTTATAAACTGATATTACCCGTTACTCTTCGAATCTACCCGGTTTTTCATTGCAGCCTGTGGAAACCTGTGGTCGGGCCAGAAGTCAAGCAGCCGCCTCCCCCCCTGTTTTGCGGGATGGGAACCTGGAATATGAAGTACTTTGTGTGCTAGACTTCAAATACAGAAGGAGCAAGTTATCTTATCTCATGGAAAGGTTACATCTCCGAAGACGATTCATGGGAACCATGTTCCAATGTCCATGCTGCTGCTGCTGTTCGTTTGTTCCATTTACGGAATCCAGGCAAACCAGGATCTAGGAGGCACCTTGGAGGAGGACATACTGTCAGGGTTTCAGTCTGGTAGCGCCTACCTTTTCCGTCTTTTAGCCTCTTACTGGGAAAACTACAACTCCCAGGAGGCTTGGACTGGAAGGCGAGGAAGGCACCTTGTATTTCATGCACGAACGCACGCGGAGCGGCGGGCATGTGTAATTCTTTCTCGTTCTGGTATTATGAGACTGTTCGCTGAACGTGTCCTTCGCCTTTGAATGCAGCTTCTCTCTTGTGTTACATGAGAGCATATTTCTGTATTTTCTGGGAGAACCAAGGAGCGGCTCTACGCTATTTAAAGTATTCAGCTTCTGTTTTCTCGCGGTGGTCATTGGACAGACCGCAGCTCCTTTTACAGAATTTACTGGAGTCCGGTTTCCTGGGATTTAATGGTCACTAGAACTGTGTATTGGAAAGGAGTCATCTTCTTTTACTACCCAGGCTTGGGCAGTGGTTGTATAGAAGCTCAAGGCTTCCCA
The DNA here is from genome assembly GCF_964263255.1 of Lissotriton vulgaris. NCBI lineage: Eukaryota > Metazoa > Chordata > Amphibia > Caudata > Salamandridae > Lissotriton > Lissotriton vulgaris. Next base: position 1,838,827,642 of record NC_141691.1, on the reverse strand, counting down.
AGATGTTGTGTTCTTTGAAAGACTGAAGTAAGGTATTTCCTCGCTCCAGTACTTGACGACTTCCAGGTAGGAAGTAATACTTTGTGGCATCATGCTTTCATTTTCTCAGGAGGTTCTCTAATTGCAAACACATAAGGAAGGAGGGCAATGGAAATGGAGTGCTAATTTTCATTGACACTTCAATAATCCTTGTCAAGTTGCTATTTTGCTTTGGATTGAATATAATTTGGAAGACTTTCCTTTTTTCCCTTAAGGGACTTTGGCAGTACTTATGTGACATACACAAACATGTTGCTATTATTTTAGTTCTCTCGAGGTGGTGGAACCCGTTTTCATATTTTTTGTTCTCTTGTTGACCTTCAATGGAAGAAGCTGGTATGTAAGAGTGGTGCGGGTGTTCAATGTATTTATGCTTCTGGAGGAGATGAGGATGTATTGATCTTGTGCTTTATCTCTATAGGTGTATGTATTTGGGACTTGGTAGCTCAATTCAGAATCAGAGATATAGCTGAAGAGACGACTGCTTGATTAAGGTATAGCTCAGTTTAGTGAGAGTATATAGATTAGTTATTATATATAGAATTGATTAACCAGCAATTGTGTTATCTCTCTACAGGTATCCTATTCCCAGCTGTTTGTATCCTAATTCCCTTCCCTTGCTTGATTGCCCTAATCCTCTGTGGTACTTATATCAGAGTTGGGGATGTCACGAGGTCGACATCTGTGTGCATCACCCGGATTCTGAGGAGTTCTCATCCAATGTTCCTGCGAACCTTACAATTTGAGGTTTGCAAGGGATTCTGGGCAACAGGGCCTGGTGGGAGTCACACAAGTCACCCATTCTGGATTCACCTGGTGTCTAGTTTTTAAAAATGTAGAGGTTTGCTAAGTTTCTCTAGGTGCCGGCTGAACGAGGGTCCAAAATCCATAGATAGGCACATTGCGGCAAAAGGGCCAGTTTTCACTGGAAAAATGTAATGTGCCCACGTTGAGTTTTGGGCCATTTCCTGTCACTGACACTAAGCCTACCCATACAAGTGAGGTACTATTTTTATATAAGACTTAGGGGAATGCTGCGTAGGGGAAACTTTGTGACTTCTTGCAGATTCCAGAACTACCCATCACAGAAAAGTTAGGAAAGTGTGTTTTTTTACAGAGTTTGAGGTTCGCAAGGGATTCTGGGTAACAAAACCTGGTGAGAGCCACACAAGTCACCCCATCCTGGATTCCCATGGGTGTCTAAATTTAAAAAATGTGCAGGTCTGCTGGGTTTCTATAGGTGCCGTTTGAGCTAGGGCTCAAAATCCACAGCTAGGTACATTTAAAAAAAAGGGTCAGTTTTCAGTGGAATAATGTTATGTGTCCATGTTGTGTTTTGACCCGTTTCCTGTCGTAGCACTAGGCCTACCCACACAAGTAAGGTATCATTTTTATTGGGAGGTTTGGGGAAACACAGAATAGTAGAACAAGTGATATTACCAGTTGTCTTTCTATGCATTTCTGCTTTCCGAAAGCAAGACAGTGTGTAAAAAAGAAGCCATTTTAAAAAATGCCCTCTAATTCGCATGCTACTATGGCTACCCACAAATTCAGAGGTGTGCAAATAACCACTGCTTCTAAACTCCAAATCTTGTTCCCATTTTGGAAATACATAGGTTTTCTTGATACCTATTTTTCACTCATTATATTTTACCAAACAAACTGATGTATACCCATGTCACAATGAAAAACCATTGCATGGTGCAGCTCAGCTATTGGATCTGGGTACCTCGGGTTCTTGGTGAACTTACAAGCCTTATACAGCCCCACAACCAGAAGGGTCTCACGGAGGTAACAGTATATCGCTTTAAAACATCTGCCATAGTTAGAAGAAGTTACAGTTGAGAATGTAGGCAGAAATGACTGTTTTTTTACTCAGTTTTCATATTTTGTTATTTCTACTGTTTCTATAGGAAAATCTTGAAGGATATACATGAATGACCCTGTTGTAAGTAGATAAATGACCGCGGCTACGATCTCGTGGGAACAAGTAATTATTTTATTCATAGAGAAAGAACATAACGCACATCTCACCAGCTGACCAGACTCCAACTGGCAAGTCTGGAATCCAAGCTAGCTGATGTCAGACATTGGAACTGTTATTACATTCTAGAATAATGGACAAGGAACAACATAAAGAAAAGGCTAAGTAAAGTTATACTAACAAAAGATTACATTTACAACACATCTCCTTACCTTGGAATAATAAACAAAAAGAAAAGATTAAGAAGTCAATATAAAAATTAGCAAATGTAATCATTCAAATAAACAGGGGGTCGGCGAGATCTTGAACTCCTGATATTATCAGAAGCTGAAATATCTTGTGCAATCATTTTATTAGTAGGAGAAACATTGCAACGGTGAATGGAATCCTGTACAATAAGATGATGAGAAGCATCACCATCACCATCACCTTCCTCCCTCCTACACCTTGTTGGCATAGGTAAGCTAAAATCTTCTTGAGTGGAAAACATGTAACCACTATTGCACAATGAATTGTCTGATTTCTCAGTACTTTTTTTAGTATGTGAATTTTTTTGATATCATGCAACTCTACTGTAATTCCACTTTTCTCCGTTATCCAATACTATATAATGTGGATATACATGTTTGACTGAAAAAGGGCCTCTATATTTAGTGACTCCTTTAGTAACTCTTACAGGTTTGACTTTTGCCATATCTCCAACAGAAATAGAACAAGATAAATTACTCTGACTATTCTGAAGAAAATTGTCAATCTTGCAATTTTTTAACCATGAAGCTGTAAGTTTTGTACCTGGGCTTCTACCTCTCATGAGTTCAAAGGAAGACTTAACATCTTGTTTGTGAGAGGTGGTACAGTAAGCCCAAACCATCTCCTGAACAGTTTCATTTGAAAAACAACCAGAAGACCAAGTCATTTGTATTATACCCTTTACTATTCTGTTGGCCCTCTCACAAAGACCATTTCCTTAAGGGTTGTAGAGACTCGTACAATGGTGTGTTATACCACAACTTGCTAAAAACACTTGCATTTTGTTGGATGTTAGCTGTGTACCATTGTCAGTTATAAGTATAGAAGGAAATCCTTCGTCATGAAACACTTCCTTTAGAAAATTTATGGTACAATCAGTAGTTATTTCCTTCACAAAATTAACTGTAAGCCACTTCGAAAACACGTCAACAACAACAATAGCAAAACAATGACTAACAGGTAGTTCATCCATTGGTCCAATAAAATCTAAACATACACTATGCCAAGGCTGATTTGCTGAAAAAATGTGACCCATACTTTGTCCAGAAGCAATGTTAAGCCTTTTTTCACCTTCCTTACAACACAAACAATTTTCAACCCAAGATGCCACTTGTACATCAATTGAAGGCCACCTAGATGCCCCTCATGGCAAGTTTTAATAACTTAAGCCTTAACGAAAGTGGTGGAATAAATCTGTCACCTCTCATCAAAATTACATTATTAAAAACAGACAATTTGTCCAAAATTTGTATAAATGTTCGTACAGGCGATATTACACTACTTTCACATCTGGTACCTAATTTTATCAGATCTATAACTTTTGAAAGAACCAAATCCTTTTTCATGGCAGAAACCACTCCTCCTTAGAGAATGTTCCCTCACCAAGAGATATAACATCCTGAAGAAAAGCTACAGCACTCTCTTCTTGATTTTCATTGAAATCATAATCCGAAACCATATTTTTTACAGGAAGTCTAGACAGACAGTCCGCCTGCACATTACGCCAACCGTGAACATATGTTATCTCAAATTGATACTCTTGAGGTCTAGAAGCATGTCTTGCCAATCTGGGTGACCGTTTACCTGCACCACCAGGAGCTAAAACACTAACAAGGGGCTTGTGATTAAATCTTATTTGAAACCTGGTACCCCACAAGTATGTCCTAAAATAGTGTACACCCAATGCAGCAGCTAGGGCCTCTTTCTCGATAACTGAATAGTAACGCTCCGAGATGGTCATTGGTCGAGAAGCAAAAGCAATTGTTTTCTCTCCTTCTGAATGTTTTTGAAGTAACACCATTGCCTAAACCAATGTTACTGGCATCCACAATCAAGATGGAAGATGTCAAAGGGAGTTAGTACACCTTTTTTTAATAACCCTCTCAAAGTAGATGTCTTATCTGAAAATGGTTTTACAAATTTTGCATAGAACTCTATTAGACCCATAAAAGTTGATCCTTGACAACAGGGCAGGGAGCTGATTCAATGGCCTGTATTAAATTTCTCTTTGGCTTAACACCATCAGTTGGTTTTTCATATTCTAAATATTCTATCTCTTGAACTAAGAATGAACATTTTTCCTTACGCAGAGTCAATCCTGCTTCGTCAATTCTGTGTAAGACAGCCTTCAATATCTCGCTATGTTCACAAATTGTGTCACCAAAGACACCCTTTTTTAATGCCTTTGAAAATTCCTGTAACCATCCATTGAAAAACGTTGGCCGCAGAAATAAGACCAAAAGGCAACCTTGTGAATTGAAAAGTACCTCACTAGTAATGAATGCTGTAAGATGTTTAGACTCATCATGAAGGCGTATCTGGTGGTATGCGCTCTTCAGATCCAGCTTAGTGAAGAACTTTACACCCTGCAGGGTGGAGACTACTTCAAATATATTAGGAAGTGAAAAAACATCTGCCACTACATTTTTATTTAATGGTCTAAGATCCACACAGAATCTTATTTTTTTAACCGCTTTTTGAGTGATCATGACTGGAGACACTCATGTGGATGCTTCCACTGGCTCAATTATACCTCCATGCAGCATTTCGTCAATAACGCTTTTTACTTCTTCTCTTACTGCAAGTGGTACTCTTCTCACTTTATGTTGTGTAGGAATCACATTTTTTTTCTTACATAATTTTGTGCACATAACCATTCAACTCCCCCAGTTTATCCCTGAAAACATTTTTTGCATCAAGTAAGATGTCATTGATAGTATAGTCATCTACCACCATGACTTGCACATGCGCTCTCGGGTTGACAATAATATGCAAGTCATATTGGTGGATCCATCCTAAAATAGGTGGTCCATCCACCGAAACATAAACCTTACCAAATGTTGACCTAGTCTTAAAACATATTTCGCTTTCAAAATAACCTATGAGTTCTATTGTTTCTCCTTGATATCCTGTGGACAAATGTCACTATCCAAAAGTGACTTGTCCCCCCATACACCTTTGAACATGGATTCAGGGATCCCTCGAACCTGTATCAACCATAAGGGTTACAATGAGGCCATCAATTTTAAATTCTGCTTTGGGTCTCTTTTCTCTCTTCTCATCACAAGTGATGATATCTGGGTCATCAATTAGTAACATTTTGTTCATTTCCCTCTTAATTTCAATGTTATCATCATCCACAATAGCTACTTTTCCTCTAACTTTACTTCTACACATCCTTGAAAAATGACCTAATTTGCCACATTTCAAGCATTCTTTGTTATTGGCAAAACAAAATTTAGCATCCGATATATGTGTATTGCTCCCACATTTTGTACAGAATTTATTTTGACATTTACTAACATAAGTTTTCTTTTGAACACTATTCCCTTTATACTTAACAAGGTCTATTGCACCTTCTTCATTATTTTCACTCTCGAATGAATTTTTATCAGAAACGTCTGCAATCTGTTGCTGTGGACTGCACTTTTGAAATACCCTCATGCATTTTTCTGACTCCTCCACCACTTTAGCTAAAGCTATCGCTAGTTTTAAAGGACGGTTTTTAGCCGCCCACAATCTCTCTTGTATTTTTCTGTTGTTGCATTGCACTATTAGCTGGTCACGGATTAGCTCATCCGCCATTTGAACAAAATTACCTTTTACAGACACTTCACGTAAACGTGCCACAAAATCATCTATTGACTCTTTAGTGCGTTGTTTGTTCTTGTAGAATTTATACCTGTTCATAACTAAGCTTTCTTCTTTTGCCAACCTTACTTCCAGTCTTGACCCCTTCTTTATATTCATCAAGTGAAGATTGGCTGCTCGATTGTAATACTTGAGGGAGGTATTTAAAAACACGCTGTCCATCTTTTCCTAACGCTGTTAATAACAAAGCTCTTTTTCTTTTAGGCGAAACGTCTTCTCCATCCAAGGCTTCTATGTAATTGTCAAACATGATTATTCAATCTTCGCACGATATTGATGGTGTATTATTATTATGTATATATAACAGAGGAGAGAGTTAGGGAAATTACACAGACCATGTGAGGTGGGAACTCCTGGTCCCCGGGGTTAAATGTAACAAGAATGGAGGAGTACCCCCTGAGGGAAAAAAACAGAGAACAGTCTCTGCTTCTAGAGCTGAAAGCTCAGGTCAGCACAGTGTGCCCCAACCCGTTACCGGACAATGCATGTCCTTAAAGAAGACCCCTCACTCACCAACCTGGTTGGTGACATGCTTCATCATCGGGGTCCCACCCCATAGGCCGAGTGCCCACAGGGTGTGCTACGACACCTGACTACAGTGGAGCGGGTTTCTTTTTTCTTTTATATGTGCATAAAATTACAGTGACAAGTGTGTTAAAAAGGGCCAAAACTACTCACTTCAAGACTTTATTCTTGAGTGCTTGAACCCCTATAAAACCAATGTGGCACCCGTGCCTAATTAGGAAGGCTTTGGTGTCTCAAAAAGTGTAATGCGTTAAAAATAGCAAAGTGTGCTATGTGAATATTATAAGAAAAAATACATAATTAGGTCTACATGTTTCAACCATTTAAAAAGATTCTTAGGTTTTCGGCAGGACCGTGAAGATTGGACGGGGTGGTCCGCACACGCTAAGGTGCGCCCAGCCCTCGTTCAATTTGGAGACCACAAAATTGCGATCTGGTGTAAAAGGGTGTGTCTTTTCCTCATTCAGTAGAAAAACCTGTAAGAAAAAGGGGGAACAGTGTTGGGATTACGTAGTAGGGAGGACAAAACAAGGGTGTACACTTAACATTTATTGTGCTGAGTAAATTCACCAAGATAAGGTGACTATATGGAATAACCATATTCTAAAATCGTACTAGTGGTCCATCTAATACGATTGACAATGTGCTCCAGTGTCAGTTACCGGAGCGTGCTTAAGTGAATAAAACCCCAGCGCCGTGATGAGGTGTTGGTCTGGCAGGGCGACTGGGTTTATTTGCAAGAGGAAGAGGTGAGGGAGAGTGATCGCTATTATGCTGCGAAGCAGAATGCTATGGAGCATTAATCAATGTGATTCCAATTGGGCGGCTAGACACTCGGACCGCTAGTTGGTCGGCGTGTGACACTAAAATTGCCCTAGTGGTTTAAGGAAAAGCGTTATCATGCAATGCTTACACTTGAGGCGGTGACTACCGCTTCATGGGCATCGGAACTTCCAAGACTGCAAGTATCCGTCACCTGGGAATGTTTAGGAACACAGGCAGACAAAGATCAGAATTCTGCCCGTATGGGACACACAAGGAAATAGTACTCGGGTGCAGTGCGGTGAGTGCCGCATCGTACACAAGTCGGCGAAATTGCACTTACTTGCGGCTTCTGATCGTCTCGCGGTAAACCTACTTGGTTACTGCTCAAGATGCCCTGTGGAGTGTTCTGTTGAATTAGCAATGCCGGTAAAGTAAACTGATCGGTATTTCCTGGTTGGGCGTGGCGCGATTCGTGATCCTGGACGGGCCAATCAGAATGCGCTAGAGGGGTGGAACCAGCTTGAGTTCCGATCACGTGGTAACAAGAGCGTGACGCATAGAGGTATAGTAACCATGGCGACCACGCTCTCGGATTCGGAACTATGGAAGGTAACAATATTATGTTTAATTTTGCCAAGGGGTAGAAAATTGCAAATTAATACACGGGCCCCCTCCCCGTAGGCAGGTCGGGAGTAGGGGTCATTTGACAGAGCGGGAAATGGCGGTGAGGAATGTCAGGTATTTACAAGGGACATCGATATTTAGTGATCAAACATGACGTCTATCACAACTCCAGGAGTGAGATGCAGTTATACGACATCTACTTAGTTGGTGTAGCGTGAGGGGGTCAGCAGGTTTAAAAAGGTATTGAAAGGGTGGCACTTTCATAGGATCTACGGTTTGCGCGAAAGAGTAATTATCCCATCACAGTGTTCCACGGGATATTATCGTTCAAACCAGTCTTGTGAGTTGAAAGCCTGTACACCCACCTTTGTTCCTTCTCTAACAGGCATTGGTTCAGATTAGCTCCTGCTAGTTCCGAATCCGAGAGCGTGGTCGCCATGGTTACTATACCGCTATGCATCACGCTCTTGTTACCACGTGATCGGAACACAAGCTAGTTCCACCCCTCTAGCGCATTCTGATTGGCCCGTCCAGGGTCACGAATCGCGCCACGCCCAACCAGGAAATACCGATCAGTTTACTTTACCGGCATTGCTAATTCAACAGAACACTCCACGGGGCATCTCGAGCAGTAACCAAGTAGGTTTACCGCGAGACGATCAGAAGCCGCAAGTAAGTGCAATTTTGCCGACTTGTGTACGATGCGGCACTCACCGCACTGCACCCGAGTACTATTTCCTTGTGTGTCCCATACGGACAGAATTCTGATCTTTGTCTGCCTGTATTCCTAAACATTCCCAGGTGACGGATACTTGCCGTCTTGGAAGTTCCAATGCCCATGAAGCGGTAGTCACCGCCTCAAGTGTAAGCATTGCATGATAACGCTTTTCCTTAAACCACTAGGGCAATTATAGCGGTCCGAGTGTCTAGCCGCCCAATTGGAATCACATTGATTAATGCTCCATAGCGTTCTGCTTCGCAGCATAATAGCGATCACTCTCCCTCACCTCTTCCTCTTGCAAATAAACCCAGTCGCCCTGCCAGACCAACACCTCATCACGGTGCTGGGTTTTATTCACTTAAGCACGCTCCGGTAACTGACACTGGAGCACATTGTCAATCGTATTAGATGGACTACTAGTACGATTTTAGAATATGGTTATTCCATATAGTCACCTTATCTTGGTGAATTCACTCAGCACAATAAATGTTAAGTGTACACCCTTGTTTTGTCCTCCTTAGTACGTAATCCCAACCCTGTTCCCCCTTTTTCTTACAGGTTTTTCTCCTGAATGAGGAAAAGACACACCCTTTTACACCAGATCGCAATTTTGTGGTCTCCAAATTGAACGAGGGCTGGGCGCACCTTAGCGTGTGCGGACCACCCCGTCCAATCTTCACGGTCCTGACGAAAACCTAAGAATCTTTTTAAATGGTTAAACATGTAGACCTAATTATGTATTTTTTCTTATAATATTCACATAGCACACTTCGCTATTTTTAACGCATTACACTTTTTGAGACACCAAAGCCTCCCTAATTAGGCATGGGTGCCACATTGGTTTTATAGGGGTTCAAGCACTCAAGAATAAAGTCTTGAAGTGAGTAGTTTTGGCCCTTTTTAACACACTTGTCACTGTAATTTTATGCACATATAAAAGAAAAAAGAAACCCGCTCCACTGTAGTCAGGTGTCGTAGCACACCCTGTGGGCACTCGGTCTATGGGGTGGGACCCCGATGATGAAGCATGTCACCAACCAGGTTGGTGAGTGAGGGTTCTTCTTTAAGGACATGCATTGTCCGGTAACGGGTTGGGGCACACTGTGCTGACCTGAGCTTTCAGCTCTAGAAGCAGAGATTGTTCTCTGTTTTTTTCCCTCAGGGGGTACTCGTATTATTATTATGAACATTCAGTACACACACAATTGTGGAGGTGAGCGTATTAAGGTTAAAAGATATAGTCTAATTCTGAATACAACTCAGTTTTGACACTAGAAATGAGTCTTGATGACTATATAAATCTGTATGTCGCTTGAGATTCAGCTCTGTTGAGGTGAGCGTATCACCGTTCAAAGTTATGCTCTAAGTGAAGATGCGACACTGCACTTGTACTTTGAATGTGTATTTTTGTATACAAATCAGTGCATAGACGTCGAACACTGTACTGTTGTGGTGCGCGTATCACTGTTCAAATTTACGATCAATGTTGAGAAAATATACAGCTGTGGCACTTTGAATGTGTGTATAACAAAGTATATATTCAATATTCTATTTCGTTGTATGTTTCAAACTTCCAACCTATAGCGATAATGTATTTAAATAATGGTGAGCGTATCACCATTCGCGATGGCGCTCGTTGCTATGGTTGCAATTCAGATTTCACAAGATGCCCGCTTGCGTCGGTACGTCATTACATAGAACGTGACGAATGTCTACTGAGCCGTGTGGCGCTCGTGAGACAGAGACACTACTACTTTCCAAGACGCGCCACTTTCCTTTGTGCTGTTCGTGGAAAGGCACTCCTACTTAGCAACAGCAGTTGCTTAGCAACATGGCCCACATCACGGACATCGTGCACGCGCGTAAAAAGTTGGAGGTTGGCTCACTGTTAATATGGTGACGTCAAGCTTTCCCAAATCCCCTCCTTCACTCTTCAATAGTAAATCTTCCGATGGACATGATACCTTCGTCAGATTGTGATCCCAACGCACAGCATGGGTTCGTCTCTTTGGGAGATGTCGTTCGTCCTCTTCCTTCTCGACCACTTAGAGATCCTTCGAATTGTCCCACAATCTGGTCAGCGCTGAAACCTCTTGCCAAAATGTTGTAAGTAGATAAATGACCGCTGCTACGATCTCGTGGGAACAAGTAATTATTTTATTCATAGAGTAAGAACATAACGCACATCTCGCCAGCTGACCAGACTTCAACTGGCAAGTCTGGAATCCAAGGTAGCTGATGTCAAACATTGGAACTGTTACAACATTCTAGAATAATGGACAAGGAACAACATAAAGAAAAGGCTAAGTAAAGTTATACTAACGAAAGATTACATTTACACCAGACCCCTTGCTGAATTCAGACTTGTATCTATAGAAATGTATAGCTTTCCAGGATCCATTATTGGTTTTACCCCCATTTCTACCACTAACCGGAAGGAGGTTGAAAGCACAAAAATAAGAAAAATAGTCTTTGTCTGAGTAAAATGCCAAAACTGTGCAGAAAATGTTGGTTTTCTGACAAGAGTCTGCCTGTTCCTAAAAGCTGGGAAGATGGTGATTTTAGCACCATAAACCCTTTGTTGATACCATTTGCAGGGAAACAACCGGATGCTTTATTTTGCAGCACTTTTTTCCCATTTTTCCCACAAACCCCAAAATGTTGCTGCATTTTGCCTAATATCTCGGTCCCCTCCAGGGGAATCCCCAAACCCAGGGTACCGTTAGAATCCTCAGCATGTTGGAAGAAAAGGACGCAAATTTGGCGTGGATACATTTTGTTATGTGAACAAAAAGTTTTGGGGGCCTAAGTGCGAACTGCCCAGGGGGTTGCTCGGGGAAGGGGGGGGGCATGGCTGCGAAAGGGTTAATGAAATCCTCCTACATTTAAAAAATTTGAGTGATTACGAAGTAACAACAGTGTACTTGCCAGTTGGAAACAAGACAAAGAACATCTAAACTACATTGTTAGTTGTGAAAAAATAGATTTTATTTGAGGCAGAATAGGTCTTTACAAAATTACTCTTGCAATAGCTCTTTCCTTTAAGATACCTACAACCCTACAATGTTTATCTCCTGGCCTTTCCTTCTGCTTCCTTTTATATGTCTTTGTTTAAATGGAGGGAGAACCGGTTGCATATCCCTCATGTATCCTTTTAATTTATCATTTCCTTCCCTCTGTATCCTTTTCAGTTATCACTTTCTTCAACATTGTGGTTTTCTAGCCTGTCTGGACACCTCTGGAACCAGTCCTCTTTCCTCTTTTCCTCTACTTATAGATACAATTATAATGTAACACTTAAATCGTATTCATTTTTTAGCCTTTTCAATTTACTTTCTACTAGTTTTCTATGCTGCCTGCCTCAGCAACACCCCATCCAATCTCTAAATTTAAGCAAGCGTTTGCAATGCCATAGGTCTCGCATTACAGAAATTTCGAGCTATTTACGTTGCATTATTATTTGCAATGCCAATAGCTTAAACTTTCAGTAATGCGAGACCTGTTGCATTGCACATGCTAGTACTACTCAGTTGTGTGGAGTGGCTTGATACCCAGGGGGGATAGCTTCATGTAGTCCTTGGACCAGGTTTTTTCACTAATGAATTTCAGTTATGAATAATATGTCTGGCTCTGTTTCAGCTAGTAGATCAAATATGGATTTATTTTTGCTTGTTCGGAGGGTGTTCATAAGAAACAAGATTAAGTATTTTCTTTTGTCAAAGGAATGGTATGTGTCCAGGTTATTGTTGATCTTATGAAGTTAGTAAGAATTCTTTGTGTGTGTTTGAACCTTTTTCATGGGTCATCTCGTGCACGGGCTCCTAGAAACAAAACCGGACCATTGGCTGGATGCTCCCAGTCAGTTTGTTCGCTTGCCCACCTCTAACAGAATCTAGAGCCACAAAAGAAGCAAACTCAATATATCCAATAACCAGAGAAACCGATCACAGATCTTAACAGAGGATGCGAGTAACGAGGGCGTTTGGGGGGAGGTAGAATGGGAAAGCACAATTTTGCAATACATGGTGGAATGCGCAACATTAAAACCAAACAGGAAGCTGCATTACGGTGTGATTATGAAGGGAGTCAAACTGTAACAAAGAGCTAAGAGAAAGAGACAAACAAAACATTTTGCCATGGTGTTGGAAACTCCTCGTTGCCGGAGGAATCGGTCTATAGTCAATAAAAATGGAAATACTACTAAGGATTGTTGCTGGTATAAATAACATGCGAGGATGCTGAGTTAGGCAAGGGCACAGTGACGGTGAAATAATTTCAAAGTTTTTAATTTATTATTATTTACCAAGTATTTCACCTTATTTTCATAAATATTTACGACATTCTGTGGTACTACTTGTGCAGTTACTATAAATATCTTAATTTTACAGTTGTATTCGCCAATGTGACATAACTTCGATGCCTCGTCAGGGGTACTAAGCACTATTTAAATGCAGTTATCTTCACAGTAACAGTATTCTCTTTTGTTGTCCATTATTTATTTCCCCCAGACTCTAACTTAGTGACCGAGCTGGGAACAGCTTGCAATGAACTAGGCCCCATGGCTCCACTGTGTAGCTGGTGAGATAAACAGACGAGAGGCTGCCCTGTTTAAAAGACTTCTTTGCTTTCTAGTTAATGGACACAGGTCCTTAAAACACATGCACAGGCAAAGAGAAAAACTTGTGTCATGACAAAATGAACAGATTTGCACCTCTTCGCTCTCTACACCCGCGATGAGTACCTCGCCATGGCAGCTGAGAGCGAGGCCGAGCAGGAGGGCTTGTACTACGCTGCTGCTCCTATCCTGTCCCTTCTCATAGGTTAGTGACGTTGGCACTGGGCCAGCCCCCTGACTGGGCACTGGAAGGCCCAGATTTGTTGATTTAAAAAATAATAATAATAATGATCAAAGCTACAACATCAAGCGTGGCGCCCGTGCATATAAAATTAAGTAGGTCCCATGCTACAACATCAAGTGCGGAGCCTGTGCCTATTACATTTATGCACATTATGATAAAATTAACAAGCGCGCAGACGCCAAGCGCTGGCACCTCACCCGCCATGAGTACCTCGTCATGGCAGCAGAGAGCGAGGCAGAGCAGAAGAGCTGGTACCAGGCTGGTACCAAGTGCAGCATGCATATTGGGCGTGCGGTCACGTAAAGACAGTAATTTAGAAGCATCAAGCATGATGGTGGGCCATGATACAGGATAACGCACAGGAGTGCTGTGCTGTGCAAAAGTAAAGAAAGGCACCTGGTTTCTTAAAGAGAAAGTAACTAGTATAAAAGCCTTACCGAGAAGTGTGGAGAAGTGTGGCTCACGGTGTAGAGCAGGCAGACCCGGAAGCTGAGGTCAGACCCGGGACCAGGGTTCAATTCTCGACGAGGCAGGGTCTTGAGCTCAAATGTCCACGGACTCGATAATTCTCGCTTGGTGCCAGCTCTAATCATGGGTTCTCACTCTGCAACTCTGTGCATTAAGCTTGCTTAATCTCCACAACGGCCCCCCTGCGGCGGGATGCCTGGCTTTTATCTTGGGGATTCCCTGTAGGGGCTATCTCACAGGGAAAAGCCAGGACGGGTTCCCAAGGCAAGCGCCGGGAAACCTCCGGGTAGCTGTGCGCTCAATAAATGCAATAATAATAATAATATAAAGTGCGACAGCTGGCCATGAAGAGGGGAGGGAGCATCTTTCAAAGATAGAGTGCACCATCTATGATCGGGCTGTGAGAAAAACAGAGTGGGTTGGGGAGAACCTATCGTGCCTGCAACAGCCGATAGAAGATTTTTTTTTAAATAGTGCTAAAGAAACTCAAATAAAACATATTGAGTAACAAGACACATAACATGGGCAGTCCTCATGGGAGGTTACAACATCAGAAAAGGAGGTACTAAGGAGGGATTAAAATGCCTATTGACCAATGAAAAGCCACCATTTACAAACATCTCTAACAGGAGCCATTTAAAAAGATGAGCGGAGCTTAATGCCTACATCCTGAATACCCATTAAATATAATGGGGTGGCCCAGTGACCCTCAGAACCTGCGTTCTAAGAGATATATAAAAACAATGGTTCTGTTGGGAATACACAAATCTCTTTGTCAAAATCAATTATTCATATACCTTTATATGTATTTCACAATATCATTCTTGGAAATATTCTAAAGAACATACACACCAAAGTTTTGATTTTCTCCAAAAAGTTTTTTTATTTTGAAAATCAGATATGAAATAATCATAGACAAAACTAAACAAGGGTTGTCCAAAACATCAATGACATAGGTAACACAATTACAATAAAGTGCTCAAGTGAGTGATAGTGACAAGTGATGACGGTGTAGTGAAACAGTAACATATACAATTATACATATATATCAGTCCATAATTTGAAATCAATTGTTCCAACGGTCACATATATTATTTCTTTTTGGTTGAAACTTAGTATGGACAGATAGGTTTAACACAACGTCGACGTTTCGACCCTAGTAAATGGTGCAGACTTTCTGGCAACCGTATCGGGTCTTCATCAGGACAGAGAACAGGGGACAACCTGAGAGTTTGCAGATTTTCCTGCTTTTTGCATAAGATTCCGCCTTGACGGATTCACTGCTGAGGGTGTCGGCTGACTCCCTCCCTGCCCAGACGATTGGCAAAAAGCAGGAAAATCACTTGTCACTATCACTCACTTGAGCACTTTATTGTAATTGTGTTACCTATGTCATTGATGTTTTGAACAACCCTTGTTTAGTTTTGTCTATGATTATTTCATATCTGATTTTCGAAATAAGAAAACTTTTTTTAGAAAATCAAAACTTTGGTGTGTATGTTCTTTAGAATATTTCCAAGAATGATATTGTGAAATACATATAAAGGTATATGAATAATTGATTTTGACAAAGAGATTTGTGTATTCCCAACAGAACCATTGTTTTTATATATATATATCCTGAATACATCATGTCTCGCAGAGACAGCGCAAGCGCTGCCTAGGTGAGACCTAAAAACATATCACACTATCCCTCACTGCCGCTCCTGCCTATTGAACACTGTCGCATATCCTCCTTAAACAGTCGCCCAATAAACCAGAGTGGTGAGAGGGAACATGGCAGTCATCCACTAGGGCACAATTTCGCGCTCATGGGAAAGGCTTTTCCATTCACACTATTAATTCTCATGTAATATAACTGGTGCTATGTAAAGTGCTCTGATAACCGATTCGGGTCTAGTTCACGCTATATAAAATGCTGTAAAGTAAAAAATAAAAATAATTGTCAAAGGTAGCTTTTATCTGAGGAAGGACAGAGTGTAATCAAATTACTCTAGGCAATAACTATCGTCTTCAAACATAATGGTATACGGTTGGCTTAGCTTTAACATTTTGTTTTCTTATCTAATGAAACATTTCTCCTTTTCAAAGCTTTCCTTCTTACTGTTCCTTTCCTTTATAAGTGTTAAAGTGAGGGTTCCTCCACTGTGTGGTTTTCTAGCTAGCCTGCCCACTCCTGGGGTCAGTACTGGTTTCCCTTTCCTATGCTCATATATACCATTTGGCATCTATATTTTAATGTTTGGTAATTGCCTTCCGGTTTGCTGCCATCCAGAAATAACCCCACCTAGATGGTTTTTGCCACCGCACAAATATCTATTTCCGTTATCCCATATGATCTATCCAACCCAGTCATACTCAGTAGCACCAATCCCAGAAAAAACACAAGGACACGCTAGCCTTTTCAGTAGAAACCTTGTTGCCGATTACCACTACTGCCATATCCAAGGCCCTCACTGTTCTTCAGTGTTCCAAATCTTGATAGTACTCAGCGATTCCCACTACTTCCAAGGTACTCCACCAGTAAAGCAGTACCACAACAAAATGAAGCCTTCCAAGCATTCATATCATCAACATGCTTTTAACATTTTGTATTTGCTCTAATACATGTTCTGCTCTTCCTTGACTGCTATCTCCTCTTACCAGGACTCCTTTCTTTATAATCATTTCCATGCTGCACTTCATCTCTCCATTTGTCAGTCTGGTTGTAAGTAGTGACTGAACTGAGTCAGTAGTCACCAATCCTTTGTGTTTAGTATAAGTTATGTTTGGTGGCCATCTTTAGAATAGAAAGTAACCCTTGAGTCTTTGTTTATCATGTGCCCCACTCTCTAGAAAAAGAATCAACAAGTGTTGTTGCACAGCAGGCATGTCGGTGGTATGTCAAGCGCAACTGTCTGGCCTGTCCAGACCTGACTGGAACAAGGGGCCAGCTGTTATGTCAGTTTTTCATGAAACCACCCACCTGTGCTTAGTTATTCTGATATTCAGCTTTAGGAATTATTCTTTTGTGGTATTTAATTGCAGCCCATTGACACCATTTCTTGCTTGAAGGAGTTTATTTCACAGAGACAAGAAACACCTAACTCTCACAACTAGGCGCAGTTAACATAAACTGTCCCCTGTTCAAACTTTGGAATGTTCACACGATTAATGCAATGTTCCTATGTCACAGCAGTCACAGCCTAGCTGAGGCTGCCTAATCATAACAGAACAGACCTCCTTTCTTTACAATTTGTAACTTACAAAACAATATGCTTTTGAACTCAGTAATGAATAATAAAGAATAATACCAAATGTTCACCTGACAATAAGACATGGACACAACCAGACACAACACACATGGAAATAGTAAAAGTGGCTGGGCCGTGATAACAAAACCTCAATAAGCACAAAAACCTCAACACACAATGGATTCAAGAACCCAACTTAAGACATCATATAATATATATATATATATATATATATATATATATATATATATATATATATATATATATATATATATATATATATATATATATTCACTGAAAAAACCATAGGTAGTTATAGTTACCTGGAAATTTTACTGACATAAAACCATTGAAATTCCCACGTTATAGTTAGTTGGACTCACTATAACTTGCGCACCTGCAATGCACTGCTGATGATGTCACATATTACATCACTCATGACATGGTCAGTGACATCACTCAGGATTTGAGAAGTCACTCAAAATGTGCCCTAATTTTTCTTTCTTCAGCACTAATCATAATTTCTATGGCAAAATGAACACCCTCATTTTGTTCCTTTGCAAATTAAATGTTTTAAGTGTTAACACTTTATTCCAATCAAGATGACTTCAGGTGTGCCATACTTTTGTCATAAGTAAGACTGTTAGCGCTCTAGTTGTTCTTTAGAACACTCTGGGACATTCTGTCATTGGGCTATAGTTGGGCTACATCTGGCTGATATTTGGGCTACATTTGTTTTTTTTTGTCTTTGGTGGCCATCTTTGGGCTACATTGGGCTACATTTGGGCTCTAACATATATATAGCCCAATGTAGCCCAATATATATTTTTTCAAAGTTAATTTTCGTAAAAACCACTGGAGCATATATCTTGAGACATAGCAAAGGCACATCGGGGTACCAGTCCCTACAATTTTGCCAAGTTTGGTAGAAATCCATTCAGCCGTTCGGGCTAAAAGTGAGTTCGACCGCCCTATGGAAATAAACATGGAGAAAACACATTTTGGGACCCCCCTTTTATCTCGGCCCCCGCTTGACGAATCCCCCCCACATTTTCAGGGAAGGAGCGGAGCGGAGCGGGCCACCTACTTTGAGAAATTCGCGAAGATTCGTCCACCGGCGCCAAAGTTATTCCAAATAGAATGTTGCGGATTTCCTATGGAAAGTAGATCCTAACTATAACTACCTACTGGCGACCGCCAGTAGGTAATATATATACATACATATATATATATATATATATATATATATATATATATATATATATATATATATATATATATATATATATATATATATATATATATATATATATATATATATATATATATATTTTTTTTTTTTTTTTTTTTCAGCAAAAACGTTTCAAAAGAGAAACACGCCACACACTGCTCCGTTTGTTGAATTATTGGTTTATTTTCTGTGGGTTCCCCACCTACGCGTTTCGGACATGAAGCTGTCCCTGATCACGGTACAAACAATAGTCCATCATTGTTGTTTACATTAAATACCTGTAGACACCACATGGCGATTATGATGCATTGTGGGCTCAGTAGTTCTATGGATCAGTATAATTCCAAACCATGCAATATGAGTTACCGGATCTTGGCATTAAAGCGACACAACTTAGACTCTTTAAGTATTATTGAGGGTGAATACCAGTGCACAAATTTATTTGTCCAATGGACTGTTAATAATAATGTGGCTGGTTTGGCTCACATTGTGTAGCGCAGATTAACACCACTGAGAGAGAGTGTGATGGACTAAGTGTCCATATTCATAGTGATGGCTGAGTGCCCCAGAGTTTGATTGTGTCGTTTCCTGCTTTCGATCAACAGTAGTCACAATGCAGGGATAATTAAAAACAAATTTCATTTTCTAGGTGTCACATACATTGAATTCATGTTGCTTGTTCATAGAAACAAAGATTTACTCATTGTCAAAAGTATACTAATTTTCATTTTCTTTTAAGAAAGTGTTCAGAGTGTCAAAATTGTCAAGATTATAAGTGTACATAAAGTTCCTCATCGGCGTTGAGACCCCACGGGCTTCTGGTTTTAATTCTTATTATTAGTTTTGACTCAAGCCTTCTCAATCTGATTGTTCGATCACCTCCTCTTTCATTTTCACCAACCATAGCTATTCCTGAGTATTTCATATCTTTACAAGTTCTTCCTGGGTGTGTATTTAGATGTTTGGCCGTTGCGTAGGTTGGGTCATTGTATTGGATTGCTCTGGTATGTTCAAGAATTCTCTTTTTTAGTGGACAAATTGTAGAGCCAATGTATTTTTTGCCACAGAAGCACTGTATTTGATAAACCACAAATTGTGAATCACATGTTATTTTGTCCTTGATCACAAAAGTTCTTCCCCTGGGATCTGTTAGTAGTTTCAAGTTTTGACACTCAGCCATCACTATGAATATGGACACTTAGTCCATCACACTCTCTCTCAGTGGTGTTAATCTGCGCTACACAATGTGAGCCAAACCAGCCACATTATTATTAACAGTCCATTGGACAAATACATTTGCGCACTGGTATTCACCCTCAATAATACTTAAAGAGTCTATGTTGTGTCGCTTTAATGCCAAGATCCGGTAACTCATATTGCATGGTTTGGAATTATACTGATCCATAGAACTACTGAGCCCACAATGCATCATAATCGCCATGTGGTGTCTACAGGTATTTAATGTAAACAACAATGATGGACTATTGTTTGTAACATGATCAGGGACAGCTTCATGTCCGAAATGCGTAGGTGGGGAACCTACAGAAAATAAACCAATAATTCAACAAACGGAGCAGTGTGCGGCGTGTTTCTCTTTTGAAACGTTTTTGCTGAAAGTATTTAATGCGAGGGTGTCCTGAACCTTGCCGCCGGCACCAGCTATTGACGCTCCTCTCATTTTTGGGACATTTGCTCGTAATATATATATATATATATATATATATCACCAACTCGATGTAAGCTATGCAACTCTACTCCTTTCCTTGAAGACCATTCAAAATAACAGAAAACAATAATACGCTATTCCCAAAAATAATCCCTTAAATAACTAGGAGTTCTTTTTATTCTTACTTCTCTTCTCCCACATCACTGCCAAGGCCTGGAACAACCTACCCATCCACCTCCGAACCTCTACCTCCCTTGCCGAATTCAGGAACGGCCTCAAGACCTGGTTTTTCAAGTAGCCCCACCCCATGCAGCACCTGGATACCCTTCTGGGTGATTAGCACACCTTACAAATACTGATTGATTGATTGATTCTCTTTCAAAAAACCAAAGTTCAAATGGATGGCCAAAGGGACAAATGTTGAAGAACTTAGCTTATATAAATATCTGGGCGTAATAATCGGGCAGGGTGCAACTCATAAAGAACACAAACTGGCACTCAAAGCCAAGGCACAATCATTAATTTACGCTTACAGATTAATACGCAAACAAATGGACTGCCCAAATTACTTCCACTTGCTAAAAGTAATGGCCGCCCAAATCCAGCCCAGCTTGTCCTATGGTTTAGCCCCTTGGTGTGGCAAAGACGCACACTTATTGAACGAGTTGCAGACAAAGATCTACAAAGCTGTCTTCGACCTGCCAAAATGTGCCTCGCCCTCCCAGGTCAGATTGGAATTCGGCCTCCATTATCAGAAGTACTGAGGAATGAGCAGCTTCATAAAACTTTGTCACACATTTCGCTCCTCAGACCCGGGCTCCCTGAACAGTTTATGCTGGGATGAAATTAAGCTTCAGGGGGACCAGGGAACGCCCAACTCTTGGGGTAGCTTTTTAAGTGACTCTTTGGCTGAGATGGAACTACAAACAGCATGGGACAAAGGGCAAAATAGTAAACGTAGCAGCCAAAAAATAAATCTTTGCTGGAGGACAAAATGGCACTCACCAAGAGGCGGCATGGGTGGACAGTTATAAACTCCTACAGATTTACAAAGCTACAAGCATACTTAACCGCCCATTTCAGCTCGCAGCTAAAAATGAGCTTCATAAAGTTCCGAATGGGCATGCACTACTCAAAGGACTTATACCCTTTGTGGAAAAAGGCCTTTAATTCAGAGTCCTGTTGACTATGCGGCTACAAAAAATAAACCCTAATCCATCTATTATGCGCCTGTCCAGCCATCCAAAACCAAAGGAGATACTATCTGAAATCAATTTATAATGAACTGAACATTCGGTCCAGCAGGTAAGCAGTGATACGCTGGTTAGAGGGCACGTCGTACATCCTGGCATGCCGAGGAGTTAAATACAGGAGATCCAATACAAATCCATGTAAAATTACGCCAATACCCTCTTAAGGGGTTTACACCATGTTAATTCTGCTGTTCCGAGCATAAAAATCGCCAACGCAAGTCTTTATTTATATTTGAATTTTATTGCCATGTATTTTTTTATTACAAAAAAGCGATGTGTACCTTTTCCTTTACTGCACGATAATGCTATCGCCTATGTAGTCCTATTATTTTTTTATTTTTTTTCAGGAGGGTTTTGTAATGATTTTAATTAATCAAACAATAAATTTGAACTTTGAACTTTGATTCTCTTTCACCTCGTGCTGAATTACTTGGTTCATGCTCTCTCTCCCCCATTGAAACCTTTGTTTTGCCTTTTATCCCATTACATTTATTGTCGTTCATAAGTAACCACAGGGAATTTGACATTTCTGCTTCCTTCGAACTTCATATTGCCCCCTGTTCAAACTCTGGAAAATTCACACCATTGATGCAATGCTCCTATGTCACAGCCTAGCTAATCATAATATCACCTGAAATCACTATACGACTAGTGTGGATATCGCTACCTCTCCTACTCTGTCCTACTCTATTCATTCTTTGAATGCCATAGCTTTGAGGGAAAATAAAAAGCCTACTTATGTTTTCAATCCTTATATTTCACAAAATTAAATTAGGTCTGAATTAATAGTCGGATATATCAATGCTAGTTCATGGTTACTGAAATAAATGACCTTTTTCACTCCTTTATTTTTGATATCTTGGGCATTTCCAAAAGTTGGTTCAAAGAACGCCTCGAAATTAACATATGCACTTTTTCTTCCTCCCATCTATACCTTTGTTAGACATGACCAAACTGGCTCAAAGAATGGTGTGGAGTTGCCCTTATATTCAGGCATTCTTCTAAGATTAATAAATTGTAATCCTTTAATATAGCTGACTCAGAAATCCTCTCAATCCAGTGCATTTACGCTTGCTTACCATCTTCCAATCTCTGAATCTCTTTTAGTCCTGAATTCACAGAGTTAGCTACTGACCTTAATGCCTCTCACACAAGATATCTCATTTTTTTTGTACTTCAGTTTTTAATAATTAAATGCCGTACTCATATTGGTGGTCACATTGTTAATGTTTTGTGGATCACTGGACTCCACTCATTCTTTTCAAGTGCCCTCTAAAGTTTAAACAGATCACTCACATATTTCTGAGTTAAATTATTTATTTGTTTTCTCTCGTCATAGGAGTCGCAACTCCATTGCGGCTCTCAGCATGGCCCCTCAGTGTAACGTCGTGGGGAGTTCATGGATCTACGTTAAACAAATAATTTAATAGTATGTGTGAAATTCTGAAGTTGTTTATAGAGGTAGTGAGATTGAAGTTAATAATTATATTACATATGATAGAGTTAGTAAAAATATTTTTATCAAAATTAAAGGTTAATTTAAAAAGTGTAATTTCTTTTTTTAAATTTTTTATTTATTAATACCTGGTACAATACAATATGCAAAACAATCCATTAAAAAACTTCATATGAATACATAGATATAAACATATTAAGACGCTAGAGATTCGGCAAAAAATACAGTAAAAAAAGACATATTATATACATATATAATTACCGTTATATAATCAGGGGAAAAAATTCATATATATACAATGGGGTAAATTAGCTATAGGATTCCCTCCAGATATTAGGGGAGCCCAGATACGATGGCCCATCTCCCTCATCCTTTTACCTCTCCGAGTATAGAGAGAGGACTCGATGTTATGAATTTCCATGAGCCTGGCTAACCACATCTGAAAAGTAGGTGCTGAGCTATACTTCCATCCTGCCGCCAATATAATACGGAGGACTGCCACACATATAAACACAAAGGCCTCCTTATCGGTGTCATGGGCTAAATTACTATCGGAGCCGGATATCATAAGGGTAGGGGATAGGCAGATCTCAATACCTAGCAGCCCCTCCCAAAACTCTCAATCTCAGCACAAATTCCCTTCAATTTTTTCACATTTATAAAACATGTGGATAAGATTAGATTGCCCTTCCTGACGCCTTGGGCACCTGTCATCCTCTCTTTTACCACATTGAAATAACTTAGCAGGAATAAAATACAAATTAAAAAGGGTCTTATATTGTTGCGCTCTTAAATTCGTGGAGGGAAACAATTTGCCAGCAAGTAATAATGCTTTATCTAAATCAACATCCGGGTCTCCTAGTTTCTCCATCCATGATGTCTCACATTTATCCATATCATCTTGTAGCATTTCAATAAGTGTTTTATGAATCATTTTAATTCTAGTTCCACCTACTTATAGATAATCAATCATGTTTATTCTCCCCCCTGGGTGGATACGGAGCCTAATACCAGAAAGCGTATGACAGATTTGGAGAAACTTAAAGCCATGATTGGAGGGTATTCCAAATTTGCATTGGATATCATCAAAGCTCAGCAGGTTATCTATATCTGTAAAAATATCCCCTACTGTTTTGACTCCACGTTGTTCCCAGACAATAACCATCCTATCGCTACTGAATAGTGGGAAGATGCTAGAGTTCCAGAGAGGCGTGTGATAATTAATGTTCGGAATTCCCAGCATTTTTTGAATACCATTCCATACTCTCCAAATTCCATCCAGTATCTTATATCGGGTCTTGCTATAGTAATGTCTCTCTGTCCTACGTAACAAGAGGCCATACGCCTCTCCACCAACAAGCAATTCAAAAATAGGTGGGAGATTATCCCTCCCAAAGGGGGAATCAGCCGAATTAACAGCTGGATCAAATAATACCGCCATCTGACTCAACAAACAGGCCCAGTGATAAAACCTAATATTGGGGATTGCTAACCCTCCCCTTTCTTTTGGTTATAGGTTGCCTAGTCAACAAATCTCACATCCTGTCTCTCCACATTGTGGGTGCAAACCACTTGAGTTTTACTCTCTTTCAGGAGGTAACCTGAATAGCTGCCGAATTCCACAGCTAGCATGTGAGAGCTGTCATGGCCGCCAGTGGCGGCTGGTGGAATTTGAACCTGGTGGGGCTTTTGAAGTAGGCATCAACGAACGGGAGCGAGCGAGCGAAGCGAGCGAGCCCGACGGCAATAAGGGGGGTGTGGGGGGTTCACCCCCTCGCAAATTTTTTTAAAAAAAATTGGCATTTTTTGGTGCAATTTTCCGCACTATTTCTGTGATAAATGGACTGAAAAATCAGTTCTTCTAGGCATTCATAAAAGAAAACTCATACATTATTTCAGAGAATTTCTGTGTTGCCAAGCAAGACTGACTTCTGAAGAGGGCCAGGGTACTAAGCCAGGTTGCACATCCACAAAGAAACACACTTGTAATTTTGTTCCTACCAAAAATGACGGCTGGCTATTTCCTTTTCTGCATCAGCTATTCAACGCTGATTGCCCAGTAATCTTTATGACATATTAAATAGCTACATGTATGAGAAATATCAATTTGAAACAAACATTTAATTTTTAGGAAGTCAGCAAAAGCTTTGCATTTTTGAGCAACTCAATTTTGCAAAATAATTAAGTAAATATTGTATTTAAAATAGTTCATATAGCGCTCTGAAGCCCTTGGATCTATCAGTATTTTAGAAAAACACTAATTAAAAATAAGTTAGGAAATGAGTGTAATATGCATTGCTTATAATATAAGAAATATCCATTAAAAATCTTTCATTTATTTAAGAAAGAAAGAACAAAAACGTTATTTGCATAAGCAGGCTAGGTACAAATGTTTTACTTTATTTTTAAATACTTTGCATGCCACTCTCAGGCCCTTGTGGCAGTCAGTATAGTAGAAAATGGCTACATAAAAATAAAATATGAAAATAAATAAATATATATTTTAAGAAATATCCCTTCAAAACCAATATGATATTTGTAAACACAAACAACCTTATTTTAAATAATACTATGTAAATTGTTTGAATGCCACTATCAGGTCCTTGTGCCCCTCAGCCAGCACAGCAGAAAAAGTTAAACAAAAAGAAATTATGGAAATAAATAAATGTACATTTTAAGAACTTTCAAAACCAATATATTTTAAACACAATTGACAAAATAAAAATAATATTTAAATACTTTGCATGTCAATCTCAGGTAGAAGGGTTCCTGTCCCTGTCAGTACAGTTGAAAACGGTTAAATAAAAATAAATTAGGAAAATAACTAAATGTTGTACATATAAAGACATATACCCTCAAAACACTAACAACAAAAATATTTTAAATAATATTAAAATATGAAAACAAATATATATAAATTCACAGATACATAAGCACACATATATAAATACATATCAACTGTACAGGAGTTGTATGAATATTAAATGGAATGAGAACATTTCCAACAGTACTTCCTAATGTTATCAAACAAAACAAACTGAGCTATAAACACCTGAAACTATGATCACACATCAGATTCATATTTTCTATTTATATAGAAAGTTTGCTTGTCGATCTTTAATATGAACAAACTTTTCGATTGTTCTTTTGTTGAATTCTGGTATTTCCTTTATTAGCTCTTTTTCCATTGACAGCATAGCCAAAGCATTAAGTCTAGCTTGAGTCATAGTGTTTCGCAAAAAAGTTTTTACCCTCTTTAGTGTGGAAAAACATCGCTCAGATTCTGCTGTTGTCATGGGTGTAGTAATGACAACTCTTAAGAGCTTTATGGTCTCGGAAAAGGATTTCTCTAAGTTGTTTTCACATAAAAAGCTAAATAAAGCCATGGCACCACCAGTAGTTTGACGGAAGTCTCGTCTTCCATACAGGACCGAAAGTTCTGTACTCAATCTGGCTTTGTCTAACATAGGATAGGCTTCTACCGTTTCTGCGAGTGCCTCAGCTGGGAAAGATTTGTCATGGCTTTCAAAAAGGTCACTTCGCAATAGCGTTGCACTTACAAGATGCTTTGTGAAAGCAAAGCGCTCTCTGGCATGGACCACAATAATGTCACAGACTTCTTTTGCTTCTTGGGTTAAAGTATTTATTTGCAGTCTCCGGTTTACAAATGTACATTCTTGTGGCAGTGTAGAATCCAAACTGTCAATGGATTCTCGTACTTTGGTGATGCTTGTCACAAAGTCTGTAGTAGCTTTCTGGACAGACACAGTGTCAAAGTCTCGCTTTTGCAATTGATTATATAAAATGTCTACCTGAGGCATTATTTTGAAAAAAAGAAACAGAAAGAATATAAACTCTCTATCATCTAATGTTCTACTAAATCCCTTAGCTTCACATATAGTATTCGACTCAAAATCACCACTGTTTGCAATGGTTGACATGCATTCAAGAAGATCTTCTCTGAATTCATAAATTAGCAATATTGCTCGAATATTGAAGTTCCAGCGAGTTGCAGACCCTCTTGGAAGTCTTCTTGAAACTATTTGTTCAAGAATTTCCGTCCTTTTCGGGGAACGTGCAAAAAATGCTGTTATACCACCAATCTCTGAAAAGAACATTTTAACTCTAGATATTTTGGAGGAAGCCTGTTCCATAATTAGGTTAAGTTGGTGGGCATAGCAGTGAATATAATGTGCATTTGGGTAAACATCCCTGATTTTCTTTTGCACCCCACCTGTTGCACCACGCATGACGCTGGCACCATCGTAGCTTTGAGCAATTACTTTTCCTTTAGCACATTGCTCAGGGAAAACAATGTTTAATTCATTAAGAATGGCTGAGGCAATTGTTTCTGCAGATGAGTCTTTTAGATGTGTGAAACAATAAAATCTTTCAGCTACCTTGCAATTTCCATCAATATAGCGGAAGACCAGAACTGACTGTGTCTTAGTAGAGACATCAGTTGTATCATCAGCTTGGATAGCTACATAATCAGTGGTTCTCAACTGCTGTATAATATAGTCTCTTATTACTTCCAGCATACAGTCCAGCAATTCATTTTGAATAGTTTTAGAAGTGCCTTTAAACACGGTGGCTGTTTTTAAATGTGTTTCCATAGCACTGTCAATGCTGGAGACAAAATCAACAAGGCCCCTGAACACGCCAGGATTTAGAGACTCTTCAGTTTCATCATGGCCTCGTAATGCCAATTCAAAGGCACCACAAAATCGAATACAGTCAATCAATTTTGATAAAATGTATCGGTTTTTATCCACTTCTGCATTATGTTTTCTTACTCCCACACGGTATGCTTCGTTTAATTGCTGTACAATGTCCGATTTTCCAAAAAGAGATAATTTTAACATATTTGTCAAATGGGATTTACAGGAATCATGTTTTTTTATTTTTTCAGCCAGATGCTTTAGGTCAGTAACTCCTGTTTTTGTCCAGGTAACTTCACCTCCAAAGAGTAAGCATGGGAAACAGAATAAAGCATTTTTAGAAGCGCTACCAGAAGCCATTCAATCCTATCATACCATGTACTGGTAAAGCGACGTGTGTACCCCTTTCCCCTATCTTTTGTAGACTGCTCAATTTTAATTTGAGGTTTATCAGCTCCTAATGTTTTCACTTGCAGTTTATCTGCATATGTCAAACCCAAAAATGGGTTTATGAGTAAACAGTCAACTGTGTTCATTGTGTCCAGCAATATATCAGATTGTAAATAGAAAACCAAGCCTGTTTTTTAAAATTCCCTTGGTTGAAGACACAAAAACGATATTACGCAAAATACTAAATAAACACTAATTTAAATTGTCATGCACACACAAGTAACAGCAATTATTCATCCACATCCATCTTCAGTCTGACAGGAATGCAACTGCAGCAGCACGTACAGCTGTTCCCCAAGCGGTATAGCCTTGTAAATTTTTGCAGAATTATTCCTGGGATCCTGTTAATAATTAAAATATGGTGTGAGCTTCGAGGCTAGGTGCCATAGCATGCACAACACCAGTGGTGATTGAAAAGCTTGAGCATGTCAATTCAGTGATCTGCCTAGATTTTAAAGGGTGTACTTATAAATTTTGACTTGACTTTAGATGGCAAATAATACAAAACATATTAAAAAATGTCTTCAAAAGAATGAGAGACTAATTGAGCAATACCCTTTAAAAGGGTTCTAGGCAGATCTCTGATATATCCAGTACTCATCTGTACCCAATACAGCAAAATAAATGCATATTTTTTCAATTAAGAGTTTAACATTGCAGTTAGACCATTTTGATATTCTACACATTGATGAAATGACCTATTTTACACACAAGACAGACTAAAATTACAGCCTATAGCCAGTGCTAGTCCTATCAGTGATCCTATTACTAAATGGACAACAGTCACAAAGTCACAACACATTAGATCGATTTTATATATCCAACTCACTGTACATACTCTGTGTGCAGTAAAAATATTGTGTGCAAAAAAATAGGCTGAAAAACATTGCTGTAAAAAATATTGTCGACTGAAAAAACTAGAATGAAAATAAACAGTGGCCTAAAACATGGTAAAATGCCATGCATTATAGAGCAAAGATGAGTGTACTGGGATCAGGGGTAAGAGGCATCCTCCTAAAGTAGACAGGAGCATTTAAAATGAGGTGGGGTAAAGGGGCCGGAGACTAGCAATGCATTTTGATAATTCAAGTATTAGTTAGCTTTAAGGGATAGTTAGGAGATTTTAGGGTAGCACTAAGTAGTAGTAGAGGTCTATAATGAATTAGAGTAGTACTTTTTTAAGCAGGAAGAAAGGATAAAATATATGGGCAGTTTGGGGTTTAAAGGCTTTAAGGGTGAAAAGCATTAAGGGATAGTAAGGGATTATCAGGCCACAGTTAAATAAATGAAAGTGTATAAAAATATAAAAGATTTCAAAATCAACATTTTGGGAATTTTCATAGTTCATGATGAAAAACAAAAAAGATTCCCTTGAACTTTCAACTCGCTACAAGCTCACACTCTCTGAACTGTTCTGCTAGGATAAGCCAACAGGCAGTCCTCCACACCTAAAGACCACACAGTTGGCATCCATATACAGCTGAATGTGGACCTTTGCCGTAAATAGAGAACCATGTCCTACCTTGTGGCCTGAGATTAAGGACCACGAAGCTGAGTTTTGGTCAATGTCCTGTTACAGCATAGTCAGAACTACCACTTGTTCTCTTTCGATATCTCTCACTACTGATCTTGAATGTGATTATATCACGATCAGTTTTAACTCCAATTTTTCATGTACTAAAAGAATTAAAACAATAATTATTACCAGCAATTACATTGCATTCATGTAATGTTTCAAGCCAATGTGCTTCCTGTACAATAATGTTTTACACAAAACAAATAAAAATAATACATTCAGGTGTT
Source organism: Lissotriton vulgaris (assembly GCF_964263255.1). Lineage (NCBI taxonomy): Eukaryota > Metazoa > Chordata > Amphibia > Caudata > Salamandridae > Lissotriton > Lissotriton vulgaris. The sequence goes on along the minus strand of NC_141691.1, from coordinate 1,838,798,004 downwards.
TTTAATGGAATGTGCATGAGTGCAAGTGAGCTCCTGGGTCTCTGCAAGCATGGTGATGTGTGAAGTTTTGTGTAGAGTTGAATATTTCTGCAAAAAAGTGCATGCCCATGTTTAAACATGAATCTATGTGAATGAATGTGTGTGTATGTTTGAGTATGTGTGCATTGCAGTGAGCACCTGTGCCGCTGGCCCGAAACTCTAGAATCCTGTTGAAGTAGTGAGCAGAGGTATGAGAACACCTCATGTGACTAGAGGAGGGATGGTGAGTTAAGGTTTTACACCGGGTACATTCAGGGGGCTAGAGGACAGATAAGCCAGTGATCATTTCCAGCAACCAGACCCCTAGGTTGAAAACTTTCAGCACCAAGGCCACTGCCACCTCTAAATAGCCTATAGTCCATCGCCTTTCTGGAAAACAACAGTTGGCATAGGACGACCCCATGGTTCTACGTGGAGCACTCTCTGCCAGCCGGGTCAGGAATTTTTTTGGTTTATAACTTGCGCTAACTGAAGAAAGTGTTTTACACTGTGGGAAAGCAGGCAGTTTGGCAAGAGATTGGTGATTATTTCTTCCAGGCAGTGCCGAAATGTGATTTTGCCAAGAAAATAAGTGGGACAGACTGCATGCTTTTCACGACCACGATGCACTTACTGCCAGCGTGCTTGCTGCCTAAATGCAGCTACTCAGAAAGCATGCAAGGTGGTTAGGGCCCAGGTGTGCTATAGCTTGAATGAATAAAGCATTCTAGTGTGGTGATGCGGACACCAGCACTAGTCTGACCACTAATGAGTGGTACTTGACAGGACTACAAATGTGAAAGTGAACGCTCTTCAAAATTTCAAAAAGTGTATCTTTTTAACATTTGAAAGCTTTGACATTATCAAGTCAAATTATAGCACCGCACTAAGACTTCATTAAACATAGAAGGAGGGAGGGGCTGACACCTCCACCTGAATAGGGCTATGCCTTTTCCAACACAAATAGCTATATAACCGCCTGTAGTGTGCCTGGAGCCAGAGAAGAAAGGGCAGGGGCCTTTTGAGGATCAAAGACAGCCGTCTTTTATTGTCTCCCCTACTTCAAAGACACATTTTGGTATTAGTACTGGACCTCGCTGTGACATCCCCAAATTAGTTCACTTTGGGGTCTGGAGGAGACTCTGCAACTATGAGGTACAACGCTGCTAGGAAGGACTGCCCCTTTGTCACTTGCTTTGCTGTACTGCCTATGCACTCTGCTCAGCTATGTTGGCCTGCTCCCTGCTACCTCTGCAAGGAGGGACAACTGGGTATCTATATCCTACAAGTTCCCAAGAACTTGTTAGCTTTCCTCCTGTTATGGAAGAATCAGGGCTATTTGTATGTTATTAGGCCACCAGACACGCTCACATAGTCTAGCGCCTGCTGTGTTGGCGCTCGGTCACCTTTTGCTACTAGTCGTACTCGACACTGCTGTTTCTGAAGATACCGCAGCGGTGTAGATCTTTACCCTCAGTCAGCGCCGGGAGCACCGAGTGGCGTGAGCGCATTCTGGTTGCCTAGCAACACAACGATCTGAGCTCGCTCTCTCCAGGCTCTTTGGGTTGAAGATTCACAAGACTGCACCTACTGTGGCTGAACACCAGTCCTGCCTGCCTCTGTACCTCTTACCAACACGAGCTCCATGTGTGAGGCCCACCAACACAGCAGTATGGGGCCACAGACCTGATTGTGCTCCAGCGGCCATGCCAGAGCCCAACTCCTCTTCCTACCACGTGGACCCCGTGTGCGACACCCCCGACAACGAGAGCAGTGACTCCAAGCCCCAGGTACTGTCCCGAAGGCCTGTGCAGGCTAACTTCAACCCCCATTGCATTGAAAACCTTTTCGAGGCGGAGGAGGCCGGTGGGCTCATTTGAGGATTACTGTAACTCCCTTAAAGGCTCCTGAGCACTGTGATGAGCTATTAACGTTACTAGTACTGGCATAACTCTTGATAGACTATTAGATTGTTGTCCTTTAGGCCTGGTTTTAATTACATAAAGATGGTCTATTTTTCTAGAACTAGTGTGGAGTGTTTTGCTTTGTCTTTCCCTGTGTTACTTTACTATGCGTTGCAGAAATACCTCTTTGATAAGCCTCCTCTGCGCCAAGCTACCAGACGAGGAGCACAGGTAATCTTGCATCTGAATTAACCTGAGTGGTGGTGGGTACTGCTTGGCTTAGGTGTATACCTTAGCCAAACAAAAACCTCATTTGTAACTGACACATTCAGCAGCGCCTGCTATCATTCCGAGCTGCAATGTGCAAGTGGAGGGGTCAGCAGCTTATCAGACTTCACCTGGGCCCATAACAAAGGCCGAAGTTAAAGGGCCTTCAGGCCTCCTTCTGTTCCAAGGAGATATCTGGAGCCTCAAACCTAAAAGCAAATGCCTCGACCAATGGGAAACAGCTTCCCTCTTCCTGCTGGACCTCTCAGCCGCCTTCAACACTTCTACACTGTTTCCCACCACACCCTCTGCACAAGATTCCACGATGCCAGCATCCGGAACAAAGCCCTGGATGGATCTGCTCCTTCCTCACTGGCCGAGCACAGAGAGTAAGACTTCCACCATTCAACTGAAAACCCACAGAGATCAGCTGCAAAGGGTCTCAAGGCTCCTCCCTGAGCCCCAAGCTCTTCAGGCCCTATTTGCAGCCATCGTCAAGAACCACAGACTCAACGTTGTCTCCTACGCCGATAACATCCAGCTGATTCTCTACCTCACAGAAGGACCCACAGCTGCCAAGAGCAACTTCCACAACAGGATAAATGCAGTCACCACCAGGATGAAGGACAGCTGCCTCAAGCTTAACTAACTCAAACACGACCTAAGTCCTCAACCTGGGTTCCCACCCCCAAGTGTTGCCACCCCCTCTGCCTTGGGTGACTCTTGGTGGCCCAGGCAGAGGGGGTCTGCAGCACTTGGAACCCCCCCCCACACGCCCACTGACTACATGCGAAACCGTGGCAACCTCCTGGACTTCTCTCTCTCAATAAACCACCAAATCAACGTTGTTTATTCCTCCTATTTCCACATGCTCCATCTACTTCATGAAATCTTCCAGTGTGCCCCAGTGAGTACAGGAAAACTGTCACTCATGAGCTTGTCAGCACTCTATCCAGCACCACCCAGAAACTCCAAAAGAAACTGCAGAACATCAAGAACACCTCCACCAAACTCATCCTGAACATCCCACGCCGCAGCCACATCACCGGCCACCTGAGAAGGGAAATATCCATTACAACGAATCCAATACAACGCATGCCATTACAACGCATGACATGACAACACAACGCAAGTACCATTACATCACAATGCTTAGCATTACAATGCAAAGCATTATAATGCATATACCTTTACCACACATGCCTTTACGTGAATTTCTTTGTATAGGCAAGTATGGTAAAAGCATATGTGTTTTACATGTAAGTATAAGGTAAGTATAGGGTTTAGGGTGGGTTTGGGGTGTAGGGGTATAGGTTTGGGTTGCCAAGATTAATTTTAGGGTTCAGGATGGGTATATGTTTTGGGGTGCCAAGGTTAATTTTAGGATTCAGGGTGGGTTTGGATTTTAGGGTGCCCAGGGTAATTTTAGGGCTCGGACAAATTTGGGTTTTGTGGTGCCAAGGGTAATTTAAAGTTTAGGGTTTGGGGTTGTAAGGGTAATTTTAGAATTTTAAGGGGGTAGGGCTATTGGCACTGGTACAAAGGGTCATTTTGGGGTTGCCTGGGGGTATTTATATATATATATATATATATATATATATATATATATATATATATATATATATATATATGTGTATATATATATATATATATATATATATATATATATATATATATATATATATATATATATATATATATATATATTTTTTTTTTTTTTTTTTGCACAAAGTTGCCGGTAATCCTGGGCTCAAACTGCACAGCGGTCCCTTCCTCAAAACCGGCGTTTTTGAGAAAATATTCCACGTTTCCTGCCCGCCCTCCAGGGCACAGAAAAAGGTCGGGACACTCTGAGATAGTGAAGGTGTTTATTTACCACAAAGGTTCAACAAAGCCGACGCGTTTCGTTTACGCGTATATACACACACACACAAACAGAGACACACAATTACTTACCTTAACCACTTTTACCAAGTATATGCCTTTACCACGCATGTCTTTGCCTTGTAATGGCATGTGTGGTAAAGGTATATGCATGGTAGAAGTGTGCTTTGCAATGGTAATGCGTTGTAACAGCACTTGTGTTGTTACAACCACGTTATAATGGCATTCTTTGTGTTGGCATGCGATATAATGTCATATATTCCCTGAGAGACCTTCACTTGCTATTCTTCAACAAAAGAATTACCTTAGCTCAAGCGCCTCACGCACGCCTACAAATTCCTCCACAAAGCCAGACATACATAGCTCAACCACCACTTCTGCTTCTACACTCTCCCTTGACATCTCCACTCCGCCCAACTGGCGCACATCTGTAGAGCAGTGCTGGAGAAAGATCCTAGTCTAAACTTCTGGAACGTCCTGCCTCTACACCTCAGGCAATCACCATCACGTCCGCAATTAAGGAAGGACCTCAAGACTTGGCTCGTCAAATCAATCGTAGATCCCCTCCCTCAACACCCCACACACAGCGCCTTGAGACCCTACGGGTGAGTAGTCTTGCTTTAAATAGTAATTGATTTGAAGCAATGGAGCAGAAAGAAAGGCTTAAAGCTTATCACATCATAAGACGCTTGCTTTTGAATTTGTATTTGCAAAATTTTAAAATTTAAATACCACTATTTTGTTTTTATTTCTTTTTATAGTGCTACTCATCCATATGTAGGGTGTCAAAGCGCTTTAGATCACATGTACACATATATTGACAATAAATGAAGAGTGTAAATCAATGTACAGGTTGTGTTACAAAAGTAAGTGAGGGTAACAAGGTTGAAGAGTTGCATGCTGTTTATAGCTCACTGTGCTATATGGGAAGGATTAAAATGTATGCACTGTCACTGCACATAACCAAATGAGCTCTATATTAAAAGCAGTAACCCACTTATCTAGTTTCATAAAATAAAAATCTGTCATCTGCATATTACATAGAATTTTGCATGGAGTGCACTGCATGACACACATTAACCCTAGCAAGTTTATTTAAATGCACTCATGAGTCATGATACTAGACTAGAGTGTGCTATATGTTAAAATAATTACAAAGTAGTATATTTAAATAATGGAAATATTGCAAAAATAATTTAAATGAACAATAATTAATACTTCACACTTACCCTAGTTATCAGGCAGCTTCTGTCTTGGTCAGTCAACCGGTTGATGCTAGTTGCTGGCTGGCTGTGCTTCTCCTTTTGTCCAGCAGCTACTGGCTCAGAGAGAGCTGAAACAGTAAAGCTTTCACTTTCAGGATGAAAGTGAAAGCTCTTCTCAGTGCAGCATGTGACACCACGTCACAGGGTCATGGGTTAAGTCTCATGACTCTGTGACATAAATAAAATGCTTACAGCGTTTTCTTTTTTTTTTAAATAAAGTTAAAAGTTTATATACAATAATCATTCAGTGTAATGATTATTTTATTTTTAAAAATGACCTTTCCCAAATGAGTCGTTTTTTAGATGGCTGGGGTCAGTTATGCATGACCCCACCCCCTCCAGTGACGAATAATCAAAGGGTGGGGTGAGGGTGTACTCGTCATCATCATTCCCCAGCCTTTAATGCAGCCACGGGCTTACACTGTACCCGCCCGAGGCTGCTGTAAATTTATGATGCTGCCTTGCGTCATTTCTGGGCGGGCCCCAAAAGGGCCATTCTTTATATTGCCGGGCTGGCACCTAATGCGCCCGGTGTTTACACTCCGGCAGTAAGGCTTTCGCATTAAATTGTGACACATGCGCAAAGCGCATGTGTCACAAATCACCCCACACGCTGCCTCCATTTCCTGCCTGGCCTGCCTGCTGCTGCAGTGACGCTCGCTCGAGTGCGTCCTAAACTGATGGCAGGCAGGCAGGCAGGCTGCAGGATGTGGATGTCACGGCCCGGGCCGGGGCTTTGATCAGCACTGCAGTGCGGCTCGGGATTTAAAATGCCTGGTAAGTAACATTGCTGTTACTTAGCATTTTAAATCCCTGGCTTGCTCTATGCCGGCCGAGTCGATAGGGAGGGCGGAGCCCCGCCGCCCTTGAAGGAAAACCGCCGCTGATGGCCGCTGCCGGATCTGTAGTAGTTATGGCCAGATCATCGGCATAAGCCAATAGTTTGGTCTCAAGCCCCTTACATACTACTGGCTTGATAGCCTCACACCTTATTATGCTACGTATCAGTGGATCTATATAAAGGGCGAAAAGAATCGGGGAGCAGGGGCAACCCTGACATGTCCCACGGGAAATTAAAATGTCTTCAGAGCTGCCTCCCATCAACTGAATCCTGGCCGTGGGATCGACATACATAGCCTTTACCGCTCCCATTATCTTGGGGCCAAAGCCCCTACGTTCCAATATCCCCCATAAATACCTCCACGTTATGCAGTCAAAGGCCTTTTCGGTGTCCAGAAGGATCATCGCCATCCGCCCCCCCGAAGCAGCATGCACGTCAAATAGCGTGATAGCCCGTCTTACATGATCAGTTGTTCCTCGACCTGGGATAAACCCATGCTGCCATGGGTAGACCAGACCTGCAATGACCCCTCCCATCCTTTTGGCCAAGACCTTAGCGTAAATCTTAATATCGGAATTTATGAGGGATATTGGATGATATGCACTGGGGTCCTCCTTAGGCTTACCTTTTTTATGAAAAACAACTATGTTTGTTTCTTTCCAGGATTCTGGGATGGCCTTAGTACAGATTATGCCGTTAAATATATCCAACAGGATAGGTACTATAACATACTGCAGACACTTATATAGTTCCAATGGAATACCATCCGGGCCTACGATCTTCCCTGTTGCCAGACCCTGAAGTGCTACAACTACTTCTTCCATTGAAAGATCTTCATCTAACGCCAGTCTGTCCTGTTCCGTCTTCTTAGGACCTAAATCATTGCTCCTTAGGTGGGGCATATCAGCTCTAGCCTCCTCTTCATATAGAGTCTGATAGAAGTTTTAAAAAACATACCGAATCTGATCTGGATTTGAGTAATCCTGAGCCCCCTCATGAATACTTTTTATAACATTCCTGCTACGTTCGTGCCTTATCCTAAGAGCCAGGAATTTACCCGTCTGCTCTCCAGTCTCATACATCCTGCCCTTATATGTTTGATACTCATCTGCTGCTTTTTGAGCCATCTGTTTGTTTAATTTGGCTTTAATTACTAGGACTTTCTGCTGTCTCCCGGCGGCCTCACGCCCCCCTACAATATCCATCACATGCAGTTCCTCTGCCTCTGCTAGTTGAGTCAAGAGGTTCTCATTCTGAGTCCTAGCCTCCTTCCTCAGCGTGGTGGAATAGCTGATTATCTCCCCTCTCAAGGCTGATTTGCATGAGTCCCACACCATATTACAGGATGTACTGTACCTGTTAATATCAAAACAATGTTGAGCCTTAATTTTTAAGTGTTCCCTGGATTTAATGTCTGCAAGCAGTCTCCTCTCAAAAGTTCACCTTAAAGGTGGCCTCAATATGGTATCAACGTCATAGTGTAATATTAGCGGATTATGATCGGATATAACTTTCGGGTACTTTTTAATTCCTACCCTACTTGCCTCCATGACTGAAATAAACAAATAGTCTAGCTTCGAATATTTTTTGAAGGGGCATGAAAAGTACGTATACCCCGGGTTGTTCGGCTCTTTTGCCCCTCACACATCCAATAGCCCATGAGATTTAATCAATGAGCTCACCGCTCGAAACACCTGAGGCTTACAGCCCAAATTCGGGGTATTCATACCCACTTCTGTAAAATCAGCTAAAATGTTAAAATCCCCACACACTAAAAGGGGGCTTGGCCAAATTGCTAGTTCTACCTCCAAATTATCAAAATTTCTGGGTCATCCTGGTTAGATCCATATATCGTGCAGGGGTAAAACCCAGCTCAAATTCAGCCAGTGCCTATCGACCATGCAGATCTGCCAGATAACGTCTAGCCCCCCCAAACTAGATTTAACCAATATAGCCACTCCTCTGATATTAGATGTTTGCGAGGAGCAAGCCAATGTATCATAACCTCCAATATTAAGCAAGTGTTTTTTAGCCCAGGGTAGATGGGTGTCCTGAAGACAGACAACATCCAATTGATTTGATCTAACAAAATGACCCATCCTTTGTCTTTTACACCAATTATTCAAGCCCCCAATATTAATAGAGCAAACCTTAAGCTTCCCCATTATTTCTTTGTAGTTTCTCGCCTATCATTAGTTTCCACCTCTTCAAATACCTCCCAAAAACTCCTTGAATCTATATGCACACACTATCGTACCAGGTAATTCGATTTTCCCCCTTTTCTCCCCCCCACCCAAGTGAAAAACACTCCCCTTGGCTTTACCGCCCCCCATCTACCCACCAAACACCCCAACGAGACGCTCAGACCTAGGTCTGTGCATCTGATGTGCGCTGAGCTAGAGGCTGGGCATCTTTTTCAAACTCCAAGTGTACCATATCCAAAAGAAAAGAGAACCCTTTATGTAGCACTCCTAGCACCCCAATAAACTATACTGTAACTCCTTTGCACCCGTCTCACCACCCCACCCCCAACCCCACCCCTTAGCCTCCCCTTCCCCCAACTTCACACGGAACAACAGTATTTATTAAACCCCTCCATCTTCATTTATCGAGAGAGTCCAAATATTACTTCACTTTTAGCTCTGACGCAAAGTGGAGAGTGTCACCTGATTGATAATCTTGTGCAGGGGTGGGTTGATAAGATATGCTTGAATACTTTTTTCTTGAAAAGGCTTGATGAGTTACCTCAGCCTTCAGCGCCTTTCCACTGTAACGTGGCAAAAATTGGGTCGTATGAAAAATGAGACCCCTCTGCAAGTTCTTTTAGAGTCCGGCCTAGCTTTGTCAGAAATTGCTTGGCGTAGGATTAAATTCCCCAAGAACACTAATATAGCCCACGTTTTGTCGCCATCTTTTAGTGGTGTTTGCAATTTAAATGGGATACGGTGGGCCCTCTGTTGCCCAATTCCACCCAATTAATTCTGGAAAGGTTTCCTTGAAGAGATCAATTATATACAACCTGGTGTCTGACCCCTCCACCCCCTCTGGGAACCCTAACACCCTAAGATTGTTTCTTCTTTGTCTATTTTCGAATTCTTCAAGTTTACATTGAATATCCTTTATTTACGAACCATGTGACTCCTAGGGCTACAGCATTTGAGGCATCTAATTCTGTTGCCACGATTCTTTCTTCAAGGTTTGTCACTCTCTTCCCCATATTAGCACAGACTTTAGACAGTTTCCTGATGACCCCCTGCATCTTCCTCATCCCCGCCTGGGTCTTCCTACTGTATTGCCATGTCTCTTCCCTGTGCCCAAGTATTGCTTGGTGAATTGTATCCAATGTGGGCGGAGCCCCATCCGTTAGTGCCAATGGAGATTTACTAGGGAGTGAGCCAGATCGAGGCATAGCTGATGAATTGTCCCATCTCAAATCCTTCCTCTCCCTGTTCTGCGTACCATTCTGTATCGCCATTCTCTTAGATTGTTTTTGTTGTCGAGGGGAGGTTTTCATCACTGTCCTCAGGATCATATTCTAGGCTGTTGCCCCCTTGCGATGTACTCAAACCATCATCTGACCTTTCTGCCCCTTCTGATACCAAAAAGAAGCAGTCGCTGGGTTCTATATCACCATCAGCCCTACTTTGGTCAGTTGCACCAGGTAGAACCGCCATGTTATTTACTTCATTAACAACCTTGGTGGCACAACTAGGTTGTTTGCTGTTTTGATTTTGATTTGCTTTTTCATGAAGCGTTTCCACTTCGCCCGCCTTATGTCTGTCCTTCAGTGTCTTACTGCTGCTGCTGTTATCGGTATTACTACCGCTTTTGCTTTTGCCCCAGGTAGATCCATCCTGACCCCATGCTCGGGGAGGAGGACAGAGCTGAACTCCGATGTCAAGGCTAAGTCATTTTCGGCATTTCTACCCTCCTGCTCTCCGGTCCCGCATGTAGCCATCTCTTTCTGCTGAAAAACTAAATTGTTTAAGCTTTTTGGGATACCTGCACCTAATCCTTCCTGAACCTCCACACAGACGATCGCGCTCACTAGGCTCACCTCAATGCCGCCTCGACCAGTCCCAATACCAGTGTTCGCCACCGGCACAGCCGCCTCTGCTCCTGCTTAGGCGTCCCTCGTCCGAAGGAGCAGCTCCGCTACCGTGGGACCCGCCGGGCGAGTTTTACAGCTTGTCCCGCCCCTTCCTCTTCTATGCACCAGCGGACCCGGGAGAAGAGCTGCTGCGAAAGACCGGGTGAGTCCCCCCGCGTCGCTGCCTCCGACGTAGCTTCCATGCTAGTTTTCCGCACCGCTGCAGCCGCCGTTGCCTTAGCGGAGTGCGCCATCACTTTCGGAGCCATCAGAAAGCCATCTCTGATCAGCTGCTAGAGGAACAGAAGCAGGTACTCCTCGATGAGACACTTAAGTCGCGGCAGCACAACGTGCTTTAAACTTTTCCTGCTGCGGGGGTTCAGCATCAGGCGGAGGAGTTCGGGGGGTCCCCGGGGGTATTAACAAATTCCTAATTTGCCCGGATTAGCTGGGTCTTGGATCCTGCCATTACTGCAGAAACTCCGCCTCAGTCAGCTAGCTCCGCTATCGGCCTTCTAAGCGGTCGCCATCTTGCCTCCGGGCATGTCCAAAAAAGTGTAATTTCTTAGTACATTGAATTTGTGCTTTTGTTTTGCGGATTTGTGATAGGTTCTCAAATCCTCAAAAAATAAAAAAAAGTGAATGTATGTTTAAAAAAAATAAAGATTCACTGTTGGGCTATAGGGAGGCTCTAAAAATAGCCCTTGTTTTCATTATGACTTTGTTGGAGCTACATGTAAGTACGGACGCACACCTTTAGGTTGTTGAGAAATACTCTGTTTCCTTCATCTGTGAAGTGAACTCCATCAGTTCTGTAGATGTCATCCATATCAAAATGTAGGTTGTTGTTCTAGATGGAGCCCATCCTATTGTCTCTGAGGTAACCAGAAACAGCTTTATTGACTTTCTTCCTAGCTTTCTCAAACTGTGGCAGATTTGATTTGACAACTTCCATTTCTGTCTTTGGCACATATACAAAGACAGTTTGAGGCAAAAGTAACATCAATTGTGCAAAGGTGTCCTTCATTAGCATTTTCAGACCTACCCTAGTGAATGTGCCTAGGTCATTGCAACCACAGTGCACAATCATGAGGTAAGGGGGTTGGAGATGCAAAAAGGTTTTAACCAAAGGCATCAATTGGAGCCACTTTAATCCTCTTTGTGCAATCCATTTAATATCCACATTTTGTAAACCTAGGTCTTTGTCAATACCTCTGCATTCAGCATACCTTTGGCACCAGAAAACATAGCTGTGCCCTACAATCCATACTGTAAGCATCTTGAAGGGTTGTCTGGAAGGAATGAAAAGATATATGTAGCTCAGGTAGTCAGTTGGTAGAATGAGAGGTATCTAAAATGGTGGAGAATATGCTGTTTTTGAAAAAGTCGATATGTGATTAGCTGTTCATCAACATTGTGCACTCAAAAATAGGATGCATGTTAGTTTCCTGAGAAGCAAGTTTCTTATTGGTTATTAAAAAATGTTTGAAAGGTACAGTAGATACGATAAGGTAATATTTTGTAATGGTCAACCACACCTGCTATTTGCATTTGGAAGCTGTGCTAAACTTGAAAATATGGTGAATTTGTGACCTGCCAGTACAGTTGAATGTTGCATAAACTGTTACTATGGTAACTGGGATTAAGCAGAATAGGGGAAGGGTTGAAACTTAACTGTGGATTTAAAATGTGAAATGGTAACTTATATGTGTGTTTTGTATAAAAAATATTAGTATTATTAGAAATAGGTTTTTGAAATCCCGTAAAGGTTCATGGTTCCAATGTGACGTTTTCCTGCAGCACCGCAGTGGAATCGCGACTCCCAGAAAATTACAGAACCAGTTTGGGCACTTTTAGAAGACAGTTAGAAAGGGTTTATATGTCTAACCAATAGAAATGTGTTGAAATGATGTAGAAAGCAATTTGATTTGTTACTTACATTTATTTCTGTGCAGAAATAGAGGGAAAGTTTGCCATTACTGATGTTACCTTGTTGGGAGTGGTGCATTACGCTTTTACAAGTTTCTGATATTTCATATTCTGCAATACTTTTTCAAAGGTGAGTTACAAATGTGTAAGTTGGGTTATATATTATGTAGTAGTGCTTCACTCTTTATAGTGATCTTTTTACATTTGAAAAGATTTATTTTTAATAGTTTTGAAATTATTTAAGAAGTATGATGTTTAAAATATGTTATGAAATGTACAGACGTGTATTGTACTTTGTTTTATTGTGCTCATATCATGATTGAAATAGTTTGTGCATAATAATATGTGTACATTGGTAGATGGATTAGTGATTATGTTAGTTTGTATGAGACTGTGGAAAGGTACGGTTGAAGTATGCTGCATAATTTTAGTTGTCTTTTTCAAATTCGAAGTGCAGTCTGTCAAGTTTTAAGGTGTGCATGGACTTGTGAGTGAGGAATATGTGTATTTGCACATGTATTCTCATCCGTGCCATCAGTGCTTAAATTGTAAAATATTAAATACCAGGGCTCTGACCAGGAGGCTACTGCAGCTTTCACCACTCATCTCTCCTGTCATTGCTGCCAAAACAACTATTAACCATCTCTAATGCATGTAAATGCGACAGTTCAGATTATTCCAAGCCCCCAAAGCAAAAGAAATGGCTGGGTTGGCAGGTATTAATATTTGTTTAATATATATTGTTTTCCTAAGCAACTGTTATACTGCTCATCTCTAAATTACATGAGCAGCGCCACCTTGTGGCAGACTGCCCTAAGTGTGGTGTGAAAATTAGGTGCAGGTGCAGAGCATCCGAAATCAATTAAGTGCCGGTGCTCAGCAAATTAAGCACTCTGTGTCATTCGTCTGAAGATGCTAGATGTATAAAACACAAGTATATGTCTATTTGTATGTTTCTTTACATATTATGTTACTAGGAAAAGGTGCAGACACATACATGCATGCTTTGACGAATATGGTTAGACTTACAACAGAAACATGTGAATGGTTGTTGCTTTGTATTTGACTTCGCCCAACATTCTGAGTAGCAGTAGAATGGTGAAGCTGCAGTCCAAAAGTGAGGTTTAAGACATATTGGCAGAGGGATTGGTGATTAGGCTACTTTGTTCGAGGCTGTGAAAAGGTACACTTGAAATACACTGCATAATTTTTGGTGTCTACTTGAAATGGGAAGTGCAGTCTTTGAAGTTTTAGGGTCTGCATGGTCTTGTGACTGCTGTATGTGTCTACATGCACATGTATTCTAATACATGTTATGCATTTGAAGATGGTAAACATATAAAACACAGGTATACATCTATTTGGGTGCTTTTTTATTTATGATGGATGAAGAAAGGGGGGTTAGGCCCAAATGACTGGAAACAGGTAGGGCCAATGGTCAATTTGTATAAAGAAAAAAATACCTAGAATCCAAACTATTTTATGAAAAAATGAAAAGAATGAACACTCTATATGCTTTTAGTGGTACGGGCTGTTTATTTACCCATTTTTTTTTTAATTACTTCTTGGTTTGAGTAGGAAACTCTCTTATTTCCAAAAGAAACATGAACAAAGTCTACAAACAATTCCAAATTATAATCACAATAATCACATATAGACATTTACAATGAACGAAATCAATAATACTCCAAAACCAAAACAGTCATAAATTGCACAATACGTCATGTGAGTAGTGAGCGAATCACGTTTGGTTATACAAATTATAAAGAATTATTATGTACAACCAGAGAAACTAAACCATTCACAGATAAATTCAATATAGATGTCCTGATTTAACAGTTTTGACTGTTTTATATCAAATAAAGAATATGCCGACGCGTTTCTGGCCACGGTTAATTCCTTTGCGGGCTTTCATCAGGGCTCCTTAGTAAAAGCATATTGAAGCAATCTTCTGCTAGCTTCTTGACGGAAGAAAACAGTGTAGCTTGAATCAATCCTGAGGGGGCGGGGTCGGGACTTTACTTATTTTATGTGGATGAATTGCTCTCTCCTTTTTTATGGGGATATGCGTGTTTTTTCCAAAAAATATCCTGAATTGTCAGTCCTGTCTTTTGACAAAATATCCTCTCTTATGGCAAGCGTCTTTTTTCGTGATCATCCAATAATATCCTAGTCATGCAGGGCGAAGCCGTATTCCTCCTTAACCCCCACGCCGGTCACCACCAAATGGCTGCATGCTTTTAGGAATACAGTGAGATTTACAATAGAGACATAAAAACTATTGCTGCTTTATATTTGTTTAACACAATACCCTGAGTAGTAGTAGAATGGTTAATCTGCAGTACAAACATGAGGTCTAAGACATATTGGCAGAGGGATTAGTGATTAGGCTACTTTGTATGAATCTGTGGAAACGTACAGTTGAAATACGTCGCAAACGTTTAGGTGTCTGCTTCAATTGAAAAATGAAGTCTGTGAAGTTTTAGGATCTGCATAGTCTTGTGACTGAGTTATGTTTCTACTTGCACATCTATTCTCATAATTCTCATGCATTTGAAGATGTAGATGTATAAAACACAGGTATACGTCTATTTGTATGTTTATTTTATATATGATGCACTAGCAAAAGGTATCAAGGCATGCATACATGCTTTAAGGAATATGGTGAGATTTGCAACAAAAACATGTTAAGGGGTGGTGCTTTGTATCTGACACATGTGTCTACATACACATGTATTCTCATACATGTTATGCATTTAAAGATGGTAAACAAATAAAACACAGGTCTACATCCATTTGTATGTTTGTTTTATATAAGGTGGCACTAGCAAAAGGTACAGACACATGCATGCATACTTTCAGGAATATGGTGAGACTTATAACAGAGACATGTGAAGGGTTGCTGCTTTGTACTTGGTTAGGCCCAACACTGAGTAGTAGTAAATAGGTGAAGCTGCAGCACAAAAGTGAGGTTTAAGACATGTTGGCAGAGGGATTAGTGGTTAGGCTATTTTGTATGAGTCTTTGGAATTGTACACTTGAAGTACGTTGCATAAATTTAGGTGCATCCTTGCAAAGGGAAGTGTAGTCTGTCAAGCTTAAGGGACTTCATGGTCTTGTGACCGAGGTATGTCTCTACTTGCTCATGTATTCTCACATGTGTTATGTATATGAAGATAGTAGACTTGTAAAACACACGTATACATCTATTTGTATGTTTATTTTATATATGATGCCACTAGCAAAAGGTACAGACATATGCATGCATGCTTTGAGAATCATGTTGAGACTTATAACAGTGACATTGGAAGGGTTGATGTTTTAATTTTGGCTAGGACCAAGATTCTGAGTAGATGTTGAAAACTGAAGGTGCAAGTGAAAAGTGAGGTTTAAAACATGTTGGGAAAAGGATTAGGGATTAGGCTACTTGCTATGAGTCTGTGTAGAGGTACACTTGAAGTATGACACCTAAATTTAGGTTTTGCCTTGAAATGGGAACTGCAGTCTGTGAATTTAAGGGGCTTTATGGTGTTGGAAATGACGTATATGTCTACTTCTACATCTACTGTCTAATGTAGTATGCATCTGAACCTGGTTGGTTTGGCTACTGGTAGAGAAATCTTTTAGTTCTGCTCTGTCGTTCTGTCACAGAGCTTGTTATGTCTTCTGAATGAAGGAATTGTACAGGGTCTGATATAGCTTGTTCAATACCCATGTGCCATATTTTATGAGCAGAATTGAATATATACACATTAAGACAGAATGTGTTCCGAGAGACAGATATTCAACAATATTACTGTTATAAGTCTCACCACATGTATCAAGGCATAGATACATCATTCTGTGATGGGGCGTGGCTTGGACGCCGGAGGGGATGGCGGCGTGAACTAGAGGCTCCGCGCCTGATCCCCCATATTATCCTAATTAAAGGTGCGGAGGCCCGTGCAAACACGCTCACCTGCATGCCATTGGCAGGGGGAATGATAGTGGCACCCTCGTAAGCGAAGGAGAGATCCCGCCAGTGGAGCAGTGATCCGGACGGCGAGCTTGCCGATACTGTGGGCGGAGATATCCGGGCATGGCGGCCACTGCTGAGCTGGATGGCCGCTGCTGCTGAGCCCCATCAGAGCGTGCTGCACACAGAGGAAGCAGTCCCTGAAGCGCGAGGGGGGCGGACAACAAGTGCACAGCCGGTGGCACTGCAGATCCCGCAGGACACACGGCGTAGCATCGGCCTGCCCCTTCGGCTGGAGGACGGAGACACTGGTTCGCAAAATGGTCCCGGGGGCCGGGCTCCGACACGAAGCAGTGCGACCGGCGGCTCGCATCTCGGAAACAAACTGAGCGCCCCGGCGGAGGTCTGCTGCCCTGAACATCGCCCGGGCTCCGGCGGAGCGGTTAATTGATCTGGAGATAGTGGGAACACACGAGACCAGCGGTGTACGGAGCGGGTGAGCCGGCGAAGTAGCAAGTAAGAGCAGACTGCATCGCCACACGGGAGAGGGGGGCCCCCGCTCCGTGCCGGGCCCATGTAAGGCCCTTGGACCTACACTCGCTCAATACTGTCGGCGCGCACTCTGGGGGTGCCCGGCGCCTGATTCCGGCAGCCCAGTGCCGGGCATCACTAACCCAGGGTTGAAACGGACCGCAGTGGCACCCCAGACCCGCCACAACGCGAAGGTCGGGGAAAGCAGTGAACTAGCCCTCGGGGACGTTGCGGACCTGTGGGGACGCTGGTGACGAAACCATATGGGCCCAGACCTTGGCGACGGCCTTGGGACACGAGCTGGCAACCAGGTGTAGCGGCTCAGTACCACTGGAAAGAGAAGCGCTCAGACTGATCCAATGTACTGGCACAGCACGGAACTAACGCAGAGAGGTTGCAGAGAGCTTGTTCCCGGACCACGATCTGGCCTGACCCAATGAGAGGAACCACGGGGAGCTCAAGCACGGCTGGTGGGTGAACCACGAGTTGAGGCGGGAGGAGCCCACACACTTCGCGTAAACAGGGGAGTCTCAACTGGTAGGCCAACGCGCCTAGAAACCACTGGCACTGCGGCTGCTCTCGAACCCACGATTGGAGGGCCGGCAAGCCAACAGGGGCCCTTGCTGCGAACCCTCCTATAAACTACAGATACGGACACGCCACCCACACTGCAGAGAGTAACAGCCCGACAGGCGGTACAGCACCATGGTGAAGAACAAGGGAAAGAAGGACGGGGCCGCGACCTCGGAAACACCAGAGGGCTCCGCCCAGGGGCCTTTGGACTTGCAACAACTCCAAGACAGCATACTGGAGGCTATTGCGGCAATGAGAGACACTTTACAGCAGGATATTGCACAAGTGGCGTCAGGCCTGGGGCTCCTACGTGCGGACCATGGCAAACTTAAAGATAGGGTCAAGAACACGGAAGACCCCCTACAGGAGTTGGCCCCTGCCCATAAAACAATGGAGGTGAAGCTAGCGGACGCCCTAGACCGAATACAAGCCTTGGAGCGGAGGGCCGAAGACGCCGAAAACAGAAGCCGGCGCAATAATGTCCGTTTGGTGGGCCTGCCGGAAAAAACAGAAGGAGGGGATATGATCAGTTATTTGGACACTTGGTTTAAGGCGACGGTGGCTCCAGAAGGCCTCTCTTCCTTTTTCACACTTGAGCGTGCCCACCGTGTCCCGGCTAGGCCTCCCAACCAGGTCAGCCGCCTAGACCGATAGTGGTCAAGTTACTGTATTATAAGGACAGGGATTTGCTGCTCCAGAGGGCCCGGGATGTGGGGCCATTTCAGGTAGTCAACAGTAAGGTGACGCTATTCCCTGATTACACCTATGAGACGCACCGGCTGCGAGCCTCCTTCTTGTCCCTTAAACGGGAACTCAGAACTGAAGGCATACAGTACTGCTCTTCCCGGCCAAGCTACGGGTGGTGCTGGATGGCAAGACGTTTTTTTTCCTCACGTCGGCGGATGCCTGGGCGTGGTGGGAAACATACAAGGCGGGCACGGACGGAGCAAAATGCCGGGAGGAAGAAGAACGGCGGACAACGCAGGTGCGGAAATCGCAAAGACTCCCAGACGACGGCAGGGATCTCGGAAACCCTCGGTGTCCCAAACGGAGGAGGAGAGGAGGGCAGCGCTGAAAGCTGTAGTGGAACTTTCGGGGACGGATGCTTCCCCCTCAAAACGGGGCACGGAGTCGGAGGGCCACATCACAGGTTCGGAAACGGACCAATGGGAAGTAAACAGCACCAGAGGCCCAATAGTAACACCACAGACGGCGGGGGAAATCTTGAACATCTGACACTAGTGCAGCAGTAGACGGACACTACTGGTAACTGGGGGAGTTTTTGTTATGTAATGCAGATGTATGTTGCAACACAGGATGGTTCACCGCTGCTGTTTCTGGGGGGATCGTGGGTGCGGGGGTGGGGGGGGCTGGCGTAGCCACACTCCAATAGCCCTTAAGGCGACCACAGTGACGATTGTGGAATAGGTGGGAGGTTGGGTTGTTTACCTGAGTTTGGGTGGGAACCTTATAGTCTGTTATTGGGTCCTGTTCTGGGGGGAGGGAGGGGAGTATTGTTGGGGACGCTCTCCACTGGGGTCCACTTGTTTCTGTTCTGGAGGGGGGTTGGACATGCGAGGATCTGGGGACATGGTGGGGGGTAATCACCACTTACGAGATGTATGACCTGGAATGTGAGGGGACTGCACACAATGGCAAGGAGACACAAGGTTCACGCCTATCTGATCCGTAGGGGATTACACATAGCATTTCTTCAAGAAACGCACCTGACAAAACAGGAGGGAATAGCTCTACAGCGCAGGTAGAGAGGGCAACTATTTAACACTACTTAGTCCGCGTTTGCTAGGGGCACACTGATCTGGATCAGGGCGGGTACTCCAGTCCAGATGACCAGGCAAACGATAGACCCTGAGGGCCGGTATGTGGCCATCGAAGGCAAACTTAGGGGCAGGGACATAGCCTTATGCAGCATATACGCACCGAACACTGATCAGCTGTCCTTCCTGACGAGACTCTCAGGAGCGCTTTGTCGTAATTTGACAATGACTGGGTTAACGTTAAGCTTTGCTACACGTTATTTCCCTTATCTTGGCCTTACTTGAAAACGCCATTTTGTATGTTACGGCGGCCATTTTGGAGAACGAGCTGCCTCGTGGTCAGCGTGGCCTTTAGTCCTTTGTCCGTGCCACTGACCACTTGAGTTTGCCCAGCAACAGGCTATTTTTAGTAACGGTCAAGCCCGCACATGCGCAGTTCCGATTGACCAGTCATCACTTAGGAATGTTCCGCCAAACTGACCAGTGGTGTTGTAACCCCTCCCATGAGTTGGCTGTGTTCCAAAAATGACCATATATGTACCTAAAACTCTGTAACCATGTACCGCCTACCTTTTTTTATGTCTGTAAACTGTATAAAAGAAGGACTTGCACCGATGTTCGGTGTGATACTTCTTGAATTGCCGAAGGGTGCTGTAGGAATGTACCACCACCCCATGGGGTCTTAATAAACTTGTCTTTTACATTTTCTAGTTTCCGTGCCAACAGTTCTTATGGTGTAGTGGGTATTCTGCGGAGTATGTAGGCCTGAAGAACCCAATACCACAAATTGGCGACCACGAAGGGACTCATCGGCGACTCGGATGCCCGAAGGAGAGGTCGTGACGAAGGATTGGAAACTCGCCATGGACGCGTACGCTGCCACTGAGTGACCCGAGTCTTGGCACCCACGGTGTTTTCTTCCCTTCCTTCTGATCTGACCTTCCAGGTGGCGCCGGTCCCCGACTGAGATCCTGCTCGTCTGCGTTGCTATAAAGTGCCTGTTTGGCTGATTCGATCAAAGACCTTGGCAGTTGGAACCTGGATATTTGAGATTTGGGTAAGAATTGTGATTGGTAAGGTAGTCTGCGGACGCTTACTGTAGTTCTATGAATATGACTATGATTTGAGTTAGCTAACATTTGAGTTTGTGAATTTGATTCTATATGTGTAGTGCACTTCACATAGGCAGGCATGTAGAGATGTTTCTCTAACCTTGTTTGTATTTTGAGCGGCACATTTGTGTGAAGAATAGTAAGTGCCTTTTCCGGTATCACGTTTTCGTGGTACTTTTTGAACATGCCTGTTTTAAGCACACTCCGAGGGATGTGCTGTCTTGGAAATGGTACCACATACAGATTAAACGAATCTCAGCCGGCTCCCCCAGAGGGGACCCCTAATCGTGAAATGTATATAAAGTTTGGCCTTCCCCCTATACTGTACAGTAAGTTATGGAACAAATACACTAAATCTGATCCCGAGTTGCAATGGCCACTACATGGGTCGTTTGATTTACGAAAGGTTCAGTTTGTGGAGCAATGTTTGTTTCAGCGCAGGTCTAGACAGGATATGTTTGATTGTGTGCGAATGTGGGAGAAAGCAGTGCGTGAACGTACGAAGCGTGAGATTGCCTTGGCGGACAAAGAGCAGCGCAAGGCTGCTCGAGATAAAGCTTTACAGCTGGAGGAGAAGGAATTGCAGGAGAAGAAAGAGAGGGAGGCACGGGAACGTAATTTGCAAACGACCGGTCAATTTCCTATTCGACGTCCGCTTTATCCTGTCCTTACTAATGAAGTTGATGATTTTTCCTTATTAGATCGATCTCCGCCTCCGTATGTTCAGCCTACGGCTCCGGAAGAGGACTCTGGTGATGATGGCCGGGATAGTGCAAGTATTAGGTTAACTGCTAATAGAGCCGCGGAATTGCGTAGTTTCGCTAGGAAACTAAATTTGAATAACATAACTATGTCAGAACTTAATGCTGAACGGAATAAGTGGTCAGAACGAGAACAGATGTGTTTTTTAAGTACTTTTGCAGATGAAGTTGTTGACCGATTTCGTAAAAATTCAGAGGAATTAGAATCTAAGGATATATCAGTTCTTCATGAACGTATGCGTAAAGGTCTATTTGATATTTCAGATGCGGATACCTTTTTCCTACGATTGGTCCAGCTACGGGATGAGGCGTCCAGATTGCGGGAAGCACGAAAATCAGCAGAGCAGTCCGTGCCGGGGTCGACGAGTTAACCAAAGAGTGTTCTATCTTTGGAGCAGATAAGAGTTCTAAAGTGCATGTTATGCCTATGCGTGAAGCTGCACCTTTGTATGTTCCCCCTAAAGGGCAAGGTACAGATGATGATAAAACGTCCGTAGATGCAAAAGGGTATTTTATATATAATTGGGTGTATACGCCTTGGAATAGAGCGGATGTTATGGCATTGAAAAACGCTTTATCCGATCCCCGTAAAAATCCGGCAGCTTTCTACGAAGGAGTGGAGGGGGCTATTTCTTCTTGTGTTATGACGCTCGTTGATATAGATCTTTTCTTTGGATTAATTCTCCCCCCTGATATGTGGAGAGCGATTCGTAAGTTCGATGATCAAGCAATGTTTGGGGCAACTTGGAAAGATATAAGCCAAGCTGATTTAGACAGGGAGCCTGCATGCAAACCTTGTCAGTTGATTTTAGATCTTCCAACAGCTATTTTAAATAAATTAAAAACGCTTGTTCCCCCTAAAAAGATTGATTGGACTATGTTAGCATCGTGTAAACAGAAACAAGATGAGTCGGTTTCTGACTTTTTCACGCGTTTTGAAGAAGCGTTTCATGATTACAGTGGACAATCGTTAACAGATGATACGGGTAGGCATCTGTTTGTCGACAAGTATGTGGCTAATCTCCTACCGGAGATTGCGAAGCGATTGAAAACAAGTGAAAGTTCCTGGACCACGGCGACCCCTGCGTCTTTGTTAACTATGGCACAGTATTATGAGCGGCAGGAATTAGAGGCTAAGGAAAGTGTAGATAAGAAGGCGAAGGAGTTGAAGACAAAGGTGATGTTGGCACAGGTTCGCGGTACGCAATCTAGAGGGAATGACAGAGGCAGACGGGGAGGGGGTACTGCGTCGTATGGCCGTACCGATATTGCGGAGGATCAATGAGCGTATTGTAAAGAGTTTGGGCATTGGGCTGAAGATTGTCCGGTGCTTCGTGAGCAACGTAGTCAGCGTGGTCGGGGTGGTGGAAGGTCACGGAATAGTTATTCGGGAGCGAGAGGTGGTGGAGGTGATCGTGGTAGGTTTGAGGCGAGGGGTCGTGGTCAGGACGAACGAAACACTTTTGATCGGCGAAATCAGTACCAGATATCGGAGGGTGAGAACGTGGAAAGTCAGGATTATGTGCATGCATAGGACTGCGTAGGATGGGGTGTGGAATCGGTTGAAGTGCCAGTAGATCAAAGAGGTCCATATGTATCAGCGGGCATTTTGGGTTCTACTGATCAGTTTTTAGTTGACACAGGAGCTACTCGTAGTGCTTTGTCTAAAAACTTGGTTCCAAGGGCTCCCCTGTCTGGCGAAACGATTACATGTATAGGGTTCGATGGCACGCCCTCTCCAAGCCCATTATCACGACCTCTTGCATTTTGCATTGATACATTTTTTGGTTTTTGTCCATTTTTGTTGTCACCCCATACTCCAGACAACATTATGGGCATTGATTTGCTCAAATATTTTCGAGCAACGATACGCTGCGCTCCGGAAGGAGTGCGGGTTATTTTGAATGACAATTACCCAGATTCAGGCAGACTTTGTACCATGCAGGAAATTGAAGCATTAGCCTCTCTCCCACACACGTTATGGGCGACATCAGATACGGATGTGGGACAGATGCTCATCCCGCCTATTCGAATTACTGTTAAGGAGGGAGTATCTTTGCCACGTGTACCGCAGTATAAGATATCCAGAGAAGGTGAAATTGCTCAGACGCACATCGTTCAGGATTTGATTATTGCAGGAGTAGTGGAGGAAGTTCCTTACAATGTCTGTAATAGCCCTATTCTTCCGATCCTTAAGAAAGACACTGACGACAAAGTCTATCGATTTATTATTGATTTGAGAGAAATTAACAAAATTGTCATTCCCCAGTACCCGGTGGTGTCTGACATCACAACATTACTTATTTTGGTCCCCCCCACTGCAACAACTTTTTCTGTTACTGACCTTAAAAATGCGTTCTTTTCCATTCCTATCCATCCTGACAGCAGATACCTATTTGGCTTCACGTTAAATAATAAATCGTATAGATTTTGCCGTGTTCCTCAAGGTTACACAGAGAGCCCTAGCATTTATAGACAGGCTTTAAAAAGACAGCTCGATTCATTTGAATTGCAATCTGGAGTAGCCCTTATTCAATATGTTGATGACCTCCTATTGGCTGCGGATACCTATGCACAATGTGAGGAAAGTACTCTTGCCTTGCTCTCCTTTTTGGCTCAGAATAATCATAAAGTTTCTAAGAAAAAGCTACAATACTGTAGACCAAAGGTGACCTACCTCGGTCATCTTTTGTCTAAGGAGGGGCGTGCATTAACATCTGATCGAATTCAAGCGATTTTAGATACACCAGTCCCCCGCACTCAGAGAGATGTACGCGCCTTCATAGGACTAACGTCCTTTTGTAGACAGTGGATAATGGGGTTTTCGCACATTATCAACCCTTTGTTAGCGTTATTGTCCAAAACTACACCAATGCTCCTTGAATGGACAGATGAATGTCAAAATGCTTTTGAACAATTGAGACAGGCCCTTTGCTCTGCACCCGTGTTAGGTACACCAGATTACACAAAGATTTTCACGTTGTACGTGCACGAGAAAGATGGGTGCGCGTTATCAGTGTTAGTGCAGACACACGGGGATAAGCAGAGGCCATGTGCGTACTTCTCAGCCATTCTTGATCCTGTAGCACGAGGGTTACCTGGGTGTTTCCGAGCAGTTGCAGCAACAGCAGTAGCTATACGGCAGAGTGAGGGAATAGTTTTGTCGCACAAACTGTTGGTGCTAGTTCCCCACGCAGTGGACGCTCTGTTAAATCAAACGAAAACACAGTATCTTACGAGCGCACGTTTAACAGGATATGAACTCACGCTTCTGGCGCCACATATCACACTAAAAAGATGCGCTACCCTGAACCCTGCTACTTTATTGCTGTATCCGGTTGCTGAGGGCCAGGAGGAAGAACACCATGATTGTGTTTTCCTGACCGAAGAACAAACAAAGGGTCGTGTCGACTTACAGGATACGCCACTTCCGGATGTGGATGGGGAACTGTGGGTTGATGGATCGTGTTTGAGGCTGCCAGATGGCACAACTTCTGCAGCATATGCGATCACGACACTTAAGACGGTGGTAGAAACAGCACGAATACCACAGAAATCGGCCCAAGCAGCGGAGCTAATAGCTTTGACAAGAGCCTGCGAACTGAGTGCTGGCTTATGTGTGAACATCTACACAGACAGCCGGTACGCCTTCGGAGTAGCGCATGACTTTGGCCTACTCTGGAGAGAGCGTGGGTTTTTGACTTCGCACAGAGTGCACATCATGCACGGAGAACTAGTGCGTGATCTCCTAAACGCGTAACTTTGTCCAAAGAAAGTGGCGATAATCAAATGCAGTGCACATAAAAAGGTCATTGACAAAGTGGGACAAGGTAATGCCTTTGCAGACAGTATAGCAAGACAAACGGCTATGTCACGAAATGACTCCCCAATGTATGTAGTGAAGTCGCAGGCCGAGCGATGGCATGATGCTAGAGCGGAGATATTAGACATTCAGAAATCAGCGACTGAAGCAGAACTTGCAACCTGGGCAGCAGAGGGGGTGCTGGATGATGAGGGTTGTTGGAGGAGCAAAGATATGGAACAATGGAAATTGCCTGCAGCTTACTTGCAAGCGATGGTCCAGATGACACATGGGTTGGCACATGTTGGAGCTCTTGCAATTACTCGATTGCTAACACGAGTTTGGGAGCATCCTGAGATTGCTAATACGGCCAAGAGAGTAGTGCAGACCTGTTTGATATGTTTACAGCACAATCCTGCAAAAGGGACGCATACTCCGAAAGGAGGGTTCGTTCCACCTTCTGCACCATTCGAGGTACTACAAATGGATTACATCCAGCTTGAGCGTTGCAATAACCTTAAGTATGTCTTAGTGGTGGTGTGTGCCTTTAGCAAATGGGTTGAGGCCTTCCCCACGAAGGATAATACAGCTTTGACAACAGCTAAGGTTTTGCTCAAAGAGTACTTCCCTCGATATGGCGTTTGCAAATTTTTGTGGAGCGATAATGGTCCCCATTTTGTTGGGAAAATTGTGGAGTATGTGTTGAAGGGATTGGGGATTCAGCAAAAGTTTCATGCTGTGTTCCATCCTCAGTCAGCAGGTCTTGTTGAACGGTACAATGCTACTTTGAAACTAAAGTTGGCTAAGATTGTGGCATCCACGTCTTTGAAGTGGCCGGATGCCTTGCCGTTAGCATTACTCTCTATCAGATCAGTGCCCCACTCTCGAACTGGTCTCACACCTTATGAAGTAGTGTTTGGAAGGCCGATGAATATATGGGGAGTTCCTAAGCCTCGATTGTTACATGATGTGCCTTGTATATTGATGAATGATTATTTGGCACGATTAACAAATGATTTGCTTTCTATTCATCAACAGGTTCGAGAAGCGCTCCCTGACAACTCCATTGGAGAGGCTCACAATCTTCATCCTGGGGACTACGTGATGATCAAGTCCTTCGAGAGAACAAACAGCTTGGAACCGAGGTGGCGTGGCCCCGAGCAGGTACTGCTTGCAACCCGAACGGCTGTGCGAGTGACCAACAGGAAGCGGTGGGTGCATTCTACTCACTGCCGCCGTGTCTCTCCGGACCTGGTGAATCCTACTGTGCTATCTGACTACAGAGATATCTTGGACGAGGAAAAGAGCCCAGCTGTGACGTCGGCCGAATTGGAGGGAGCCTTCCCGGACCACACTGCTTCTGGACGACAAAGATATAATCTGCAACCACGATAAGAGGAAGATTTTTTTTTTTGGTGCGAGACTGGTTGAGTTACCGCTCTGGGGTTTGTGAAATGGAAGCCGGGAATCTCAAGGGGGGGGGATCAGTTCTGCCAAGAGTAGCGACACCCGTCTTGACCCCGGAGAAGAAAACAACGGCTACCTCGGAGCTCAGCACTCATATTTTTATTTTTTAGTTGTACATTTTGAGACATTGTGAACTTTTGAACTATGGCGTCTTCTGCAGCACGAGACAAAAGTATCCTTGGTGCTGTATTATTTGTGTTGACAATTGTGGTAATAGCTGTGATAGCCTGGGTAGTAGAACTTGTGGTACCTGTGCGAGAACATTTGCTGCCGACTACCCCGGCTCCATCTGAACATTTCCATTTCACCTTACCATATCATGAAGAACGGCACCGACAGACTTACTTGAACAATAGCTTCATTCAAATCTTGCATCACACCCACAATATGACGAACACTTCTAACTGTTGGGTATGTGGGATGTTGCCTGGACATCAAAAGAAAGGAGGCACACCGCTTATCCCACTCCCGTTTTCCCATAACGGGTCTTGCAATGCCTGGTACACTCTCCTGTTCACTTTGCGCTGGCCAACAAAAGGGGGGTTGCTTTTCCGTTTAAATAAAATATGCTACAATGATCGGGACGGCTATCCACAAGCTGAGGGTACTAGGTTCGAATGGGAGGAGTACCGCCCCGATAATGTATCTGCACCACGAATTTACAGCACCCTACAAAATATTAACATGTCCAATTCTCATGTTATTAATGTCATTGATACAAAGGCTGATCTCTGTATACGTAATAAAGGTACAATTCCAGTTGGCAGAAGTGAATGTAACACCACACTTACCTTTGATAGCCCGAATGGCATTTCATTTGTAGCCTCCCAAAATACATACTTCATATGTGGCAATAAAGGTTATCATTGTCTCCCGTTAGGATGGTTAGGAACATGCTACATCTCTTTTGTATTGCCCCCTGTATTCATTGCCCCGCCAATGTATCATAATGATTATGTTTTGTACCACGACTTTGTACTAAACAGAGTCAAAAGAGCAGTAGTCCTTGAAGATATAGACCAGACCGATACCGCACTGCAACAATATGTAGATTTTAACTTGGGCTTGTTTTCTTTTGTGGGAGATGCTCTAAACAGTCGGAAAATACGACGACTAACTCGTGTTGTTGAAGCTGTTGCCAATGATACTGCTTTTGCATTGGGGAATATAACTGAAGAACTCTAGAATTGTAACGCTTCAGAACCGGATGGTTCTAGGTGTAGTTCTAGCCGATCGAGGGGGGGCATGCCGAATTATCGGAAGTAGTTGCTGTGTTTACGTGCCAGACAATTCACCATCTGTATATGATGCCATATCCAAATTGCATAAAATTGCTGCTGAAATACATCCAGATAATGGTACATGGACCTTTTCGGGGTGGTTCTGGTCAATGCTTAGTACATGGGGCTGGAAGTTACTGACGATCTTATGTATAATAATTGGGATATTATTCTTCTTATGCTTATGTATACAATGTGGCCCTGCATTATGTTCTATGTGTTAATCAGCTTGTATTCCATCTAGGCGAGCTTTTGCCCAAAATGAATTAATGCTTCATAAAGAAGTGGCCCAGATTATGTCTATCGATATAGAAGATGAGTATCCTGATTATGTCCATTATGAGGTAGCTTCAGCTAAAAGCTAAAAGGGTCGTCTGTCGTAATTTGACAATGACTGGGTTAGCGTTAAGCTTTGCTAAACGTTATTTCCCTTATCTTGGCCTTACTTGAAAACGACATTTTGTATGTTACGGCGGCCATTTTGGAGAACGAGCTGCCTCGTGGTCAGCGTGGCCTTTAGTCCTTTGTCCGTGCCACTGACCACTTGAGTTTGCCCAGCAACAGGCTATTTTTAGTGACGGTTAAGCCCGCACATGCGCAGTTCCGATTGACCAGTCATCACTTAGGAATATTCCGCCAAACTGACCAGTGGTGTTGTAACCCCTCCCATGAGTTGGCTGTGTTCCAAAAATGACCATATATGTACCTAAAACTCTGTAACCATGTACCGCCTACCTTTTTTTATGTCTGTAAACTGTATAAAAGAAGGACTTGCACCGATGTTCGGTGTGATACTTCTTGCATTGCCGAAGGGTGCTGTAGGAATGTACCACCACCCCATGGGGTCTTAATAAACTTGTCTTTTACATTTTCTAGTTTCCGTGCCAACAGTTCTTATGGTGTAGTGGGTATTCTGCGGAGTATGTAGGCCTGAAGAACCCAATACCACAGCTTGCGCACTATCTGACAGGTCAGTTAGTGATAGGAGGAGACTTCAACTCAGTGACGGATGTTACTCTTGACAGATCTCACCCGCCGCTGGGAGACTCCCCAGTAAACCGACTCACCAGAGGCAGACTGGACTGGCAAGGGAGATGGGATCTGGTAGATGCTAGGCGCACACAACACCCCCATGAAAGGGACTACTCTATTTCTCTAGCCTGCATGACTTGCATGCTCGACTTGACACAGTGCTGTGCTCCCCGTTGGTGATGCCGACTGTTGCGCGGACTGAGTACCTTGCCAGGAAAATCTCAGATCATAACCCCATGCTAGTTACTGTGGACTGGATGACTGAGGTCTCATGTGTTCCAACCTGGAAGTTGCGACCCGAGACATTAGACGACCCCCTGTTCCATGCAACGCTAGAAGAGGGGATAACTCAGTACTTCGCTGACAACGCTGGCACAAAACATCCAGGGGGACGGAGTGGGACACCTTCATGGTAGTTGTCAGAGGGCGCTGTATCGAGAAGTATGTGGGGGTATGGAGGGTTCTATTGGGAGATCTTGACAAGGCAGAGGACAAACTGAGAGACGCGGAAGTGGCGAGGCCGGGCCACCCTGAACTCCAGAAGGCGGTTAGTGCAGCTAGGGAAGCAGTAGCGATTGAAGTGGAGCATCTACGTAGTTTTGACTACAATGCCTACACGCTTAGGGCACAGGCTGAGAGAGAGGGAGGGTCTCCGCGACATGTCCTTGCCTATGTAACCCTGCAGCAGCGGCTTACCCTTATTGATTTAACCCTTGAGGAGAGGACGTTTCGACTCTGCTGGAATCGCTCCCAGCGTTGGGTCGGCGTATGACATCCATACGCCCCTGAGATCCCTCTCAGAATGGTAACGGCGCTCCTTCACGGATGGCATTGAAAATCCCCAAGACACACCAGGCACATCACACACCTAGACGATCGCTAGCTCCTGATACCATTCACAGAGGGGTAGACTACACAAGCTCACATGCGTAGGTTGTGTAATTCGGGGGGAGGAGGGGGGTAGTTGGGGATCTTCTAGGGGATGCAGGGGAGGGGGATGGGGGTGAAAATAACGGAAAAGGGACGTGAGAACGTTTTGCACACTAGTAACAGCTTTGTATGGATTTATTACTTCTGACACTTTCCTACTTACCGCCGCCCGACCTCTGGGATGTGGGCTTAATGGCTGTGTATGGAACTGAACAAAAACTGGCGCCGTCAACGCCAGAAATTGAACACTTACATGGAAGTATTGTGTAACTTATGAGTCTGCAATAAAA
Source organism: Lissotriton vulgaris (assembly GCF_964263255.1). Lineage (NCBI taxonomy): Eukaryota > Metazoa > Chordata > Amphibia > Caudata > Salamandridae > Lissotriton > Lissotriton vulgaris. The sequence continues at coordinate 1,838,768,295 of NC_141691.1, read as the reverse complement.
ATTCTTAAAAAAAAAAAATAGATACATCACTCAAAAAACCAAAATCTATGTATTCTTCTCTGCTCGTAAAACATGGCACCTGGATATTGAACAGGCTATTTGAGCGGCTCCATCACAACAATATACTGAAGACATCAGAGGCTATGTGACTGAATGATAGAGCACAACTGAGAGATTTGTCCACCAGTAGGTAAACCAACTAGGTTTTCAAACTACAATGTTTAGATGTATTAAAGGTAAGATAATAGATGTAAAAGTAGATACATACCTCAGTTACAAGAGCACGCAGAATTTTTAATTTGATAGACTACATTTTTTCATTTCAAGTAGATATGTAATCCTATACGGCATTCTTCAAGTGTTCATTTGCAAAAAGTGATAGCAAGTAGCGTAATCATTAATTCTTTGTCAACATGTCTTAAACCTTGCTTTTCTGTTGAAGTTTCAGTTTTCACCAACTGTTTAGAATCTTGAGACTAGGCATATTTAAAACAGCAATCTCAACCATGTTACTGTTTAAACATGTGTGTTCTGATGACATGTTTTTTAATATCTAAAGTATAATATTCTAAATATTTTTGTGTTATGGAGACATTTGCAATGTAATTGAAAGTATTTGTGTATTTATTGATATGAACATTTATATTTGTTTCAAAAGTATATTATTGACCTCATTATTTAAACTTTGTTTCTTTTTAGATATTTAAATTTATTAGTAAAAAAAGATTGACTATGGCAAAAAAAGATCAAAGGAGAAGACAACAACAAAAACAGTACTATTTAAAGGAATCAGAAATGAGGAAATTAGATGAAGTGCAAAATGTTACACTGAAGAAAAAGGCTTCTGGTACGAGAACTAAAGAGTTTGTTAAAATACTTTTACAGAATGTAAAGTATTTTCACAATGTGGAAAAGAAAAGGAAAAGTTTAACAAAAAAATTGGAAGGAAAGGAAAAAAGGACAGGATAATAGAAAATCATGTTATGGAAAAACAATCCCATGTTGAAAGATGGCTGAAATAATATAAAGACATTGGGAAGGGAGTGTATAGAAGTAAAGTGCCACAAAATGTATTGAACGATTGTAAAAAGTATAAAAGAAGATCAGCAGATTATCCCTTAAGTGCTGCCGTCGGCCAACGGTCGTCGCAAGCACTACCTTGCCAGTGCGGCGCACGACCGTTGGCCGACGGGCCAGCATTCATTCTTCGAACGTTCAGCACTGGGCGCTGAACGTTCGACGCTCCTATGAGGTTATAAGAAAAAGCAACAAAAACATTGTGTAAAACAATGCTGTTTATGAAGGAGAAAAAATGCAAAAGAAAAAGACTGGTTAATAGAAGTAACTTTTGAAACATTTTAAGTGGTGAATGGAAGCAATCTTCTAGTACTGAGCCCTTCTTCAATGAAGAAAGCTATTTTCAATAGAACACATTAGTTCAGGCAGTTGATACTAGTGGTCAATACTATGAGATGAAAGATGGTTGTCCCCTTCCAAATGAAAATATGGTTCCTAGGAATGTATAAGAAGTAATAGCTGAAGATGTTTAAGAGAGACGTTCACACGCTCCGGTATAAAGTGGTATTGTAGTAGTATTTGCAGTATTCAACAGGAATCTATTGAGATATTGCAAATAGTTTTACATGAATATGCCAAAATAATGTCTTAAACAGAAGATTAAGATGTTACAAAGACTGGAGCTATGTAAAGTCAGACAATATACTAACCTGCAGGGTCATTCTCTGGCTTGTATTTCAAGAGAAGTGTGTCAAAGTACTTTCCATCATTTAAGAATGTTAGCAGTACACCACTCAGAAATGTGGGAGTTTGTAAGTAGACTACTATGTAAAAAGTCCTGCATTATCTTTTTTTTTTCTTCCACATGTATTTCAATACAAACATTAAATCCAAATATAAAGTGAGTTTGTTAGTTAACATTACATAGAAATCTTATAAAGCAATTTTCACCTATAAGCCTGCCTTGATGTGTACATGGTACATTTAGTGATGTACTTCAGCTGTAAATATTAAGCAAGTCTGTGGTAACCAAACTCGTAATGCAACTTTCTGAATATGGGTATTTTCTTTTGCCATCCACCAAGGTGCCTTGATGGATATATGGTACTTTCTGGAAAAGCTGAGGGTCTGGGTGTGTGGACATTTGCCAATGACATAGTTTGTGGAAAAGCCTTTTGGTACAGGTAGGGAGATTGATGGTTAAAAGATCAAAAGTCCTGCATTATCTTTAAGGGAAATGAACACAGCTCTTATGCACAGTTCAGTATCAGATGTAAAAAAAGTTTGTGATGAAATACAGTTTTATTACTTTGGTTCACAAGAGGAGTGTAGAGAAGGTGAGAGCTTGATAAGTGTAGGTGTTAAAGAAGATGTGGAAGATATTAGTATTGATGAGTTTGCAGAAGAAATTAAAAAGTTTAAGACAGTTCCGTCTGAAAAACCAAACTATGCTTGTATTTGCTGTCGATGTACTCACTATAGAAATCAAACTAGGAATGTTGATTTATATTTAAAAAGTGAAAAGGAAAACAATGATAAGTGGCAGCAATTTGGTGCTTATTTGTTAGTAGAAGGTCAGTTTGAGTTGGCTACTGATCAACGTATTTGTAAATATTGTTACAACAAATTAGAACAAAATGCCAGCTAGTAGTACATAACAAGTTAGAGTTGGTAGCTATTCCTCAGGAACTGGCAGATTTGAATGCATATGAGTCCATTCTTATTCAATCTGTACATCCGTTTCAGGATATAGTGCGTATTCAGCCTAAAACAGTTAAGCTGCCACCAAAAGATTTACAGAGAGGTCTCAAAGGAAGAGTTGTGTACTTACCTTAGGATTTTAAGAAAAATATTGAAACTTTTGGTGTAGACAGGGAGGAAAATGAGGCAGTAGTTATTCTAGTTAATGGTGTACCAATAAAGAGTCAAAAAATGTGGCAAGAGTTTGTAGTTTTTAATAAACTTCAAAAGGCTACATTATATCTGGTACAGAATAATAGTTATTATAAGAATGTAAATCTTGATTAACAGGTAATATGCTCAGAAGATGAAAAAGACATTTCAAGTGGCCAAATAGAAAAAGTAGATAAGACCAGGAGTGAAGAAATGTTTTAACCTAGCACTATACATCCTCTACATTCAAAAGAAGTGATAGCAAACAGTATTGAATTATTTCTAATGAAGAAAGCAAAGAGAACTCCCAGGAGTGTATGGGAAAAACATTTAGAAGCTTGTTGTTTTTGATAGCTATTTCCCACTGGAGAAGGTGGGCAATTCATGAGTGAGCTGTACAGATTCCAGCTTCAGAACATTGCTCAACAAGATTTATACTCTGAAGATCCAAGATTTCGACAGTGCATTCCATATATATATTTCATCTTCTGTTTAAAAGTGACTTGTCTGCACGTTCATATGCAGTGAATCACATATTAAAAACAAGAGTTCATCTTCCACATGTTTTTGCAAAGGAATTCATGGACAAAGTTCAACAAAGAGATGAACATTTAGAATCTCAGTTAACTAATTTGATGGCATGTCAACGTGGTACCAATGAGTATTGGTATCGTCGTCACAGAGAACTTAAATGTATGTTCAGAAACATATGTACTCCTACATGGTTTGCAACACTTAGCTGTGCTGAATATGTATGGGACAAACAGAAGATTCAAAGTACAATAATGACTACAATCCAGACACCACTTCACCGAGATTGCCGTTACGAACTATGCTTCTAGGACTGGTTTGCTAAAAAATAACTGACTATCTTTATATCTTTATTAGGGAGGATGGGCATGTCTGACTTATGGGATGACCCCCTAAAAGTAGCTTTTCCCTCTAAAAAAATCTTAAAGGGAAGATATTGGAATTGGTCTTCTCATCAACATGCTCGAATGGCCTCTCTTTACACCTTACTAGACGTTTCCTTGAATTTAAGACCTGGCCAGCGTTTGAAAAGTATTGGGATGTTATTGAAAAGCCATATGATCGTAAACTGTATTTCCAATTTATGGTTGGCACTCTCCTTACAAGGCTATTTACTGGGAAATGGGTGGGGTCTACTAATGACAGATGTCTTAGGTGCCTGGACCAACAAAAATCTGTAAGTCACATCTTGTTTGTGTGTCCGCAATACATTGCACCTCATCAAAAGTGGATAAAACCTATCTGTCGATTAATGGGCACTCGAAGATGTGTAGAGACCCTGAGAATTTTAAGCTCAGACCCTAACCCACTTATAGCCATAGCTGTGGCGAAGTTTCTGCATTGGGCTTGGGCAATTTGTTCTAATCTGTTGACCTTACCAAGTGAATAGCTGTCTTATTGGTAATATTTTAGCCTCCAGCAGATATGATTAAAAGTAATTGTCTGTCCTTGCAAGGGGGTAGTGTTCTTGTCTAAGTGGTAGATACTGTCTATATTGAAGTACTCCTTATTTTCATATAATGCATTAGTGGAAATGATATATTGCCCATTGTAACTTTGGAATTTTTAAAACATTTTAAGCTTCTTATATTTGTCTTAACTTATGTATTTGAGAGTTGTTGTGTGGATTTTAATTGTGTCTTAATTATTCATGAATTATATCTTGTCGATTTTATTATGATGTGCTTTTATGACTCAACTGTCGAATAAATTTATGATGATGATGATGACTACAATCCAGTGATTTTGAAAATGTGAAATGCAAATATGGATATTCAATATGTTGCAAATAATTCAATTGCTGTTGCTCGGTATGTTACATTATATATAACCAAATCTGAAAAGACAAAGATGAAAGGAATGTGGGAAGAAATGTCACAAGAAAAGAGTCTTAGTAAGAAATTGTACAGCTCCAGCTTGAAAATACTTTCCCATCAAAAGCTTAGATCCTATGATTGTTCGAATCGCTTAAGCTCTGCGAGTTTATATTCCAAGTCAAGAGGAATAATTTGGGTAAGTCTAGGTCTTGCAGTCACACAAAATAGAGTATTGAAAACATTACAAGAAATTGAATACTTAGCAGTTAATGAACTAGAAAGTACTGATAGTGTTAAAACTAATTATTTAGATACATACTATCCCAAAAGGAGTCCACATCTCTAAAATCTATGTCTGTATGAAATAATTCAACATTACCGCTTTAAAAGAAAAGTTAAAGAAAATATAAAAGAGGACAAATATGCAGTAGTTGGATGTGATGGATGTTTGGTAAAAGATGCTAAAGGAAATCTTATTAACCACAAAAAAACTCAGCTATGAAAGTCCAGATAAGGGAGAATTTTTCTATTTAGCACTTCTACAAATGTTAAAGTCTTGGTTTAGTGAAACAGAATTACTTGGACATTTTGACTGCTATGAAGATTCTTTTAATGCATGTAAAGATAGCACTCAATGCACAATTGCCCCTACATATCTACAAATGTTAAATGAAGAGATTGAATAAGAAAGTACTATTACATCTAAAATAGCTAGAGACAGTTCTCAAGACAGTCAAAGTTCTGTTCCACTAAGTCAAGATCCACTGGGACAACCAATTAACGAAAATTAAGCAGCAATGGCCATGAATGAGATCGAAACTGCAATGCAACAAGCACAACAAGATATTACTTTCTTGGAAAACTTAGAACAACTAAATATTGAACAGAAAGAAATATATCTACAAGTGAAAGAACAAATACAACATGGTTTGCTACATGAAACACAATAATGCCAATGTTCGTTATTTAAACCTATTCTAATGTACATCAGCGGTCAACCTGGAACAGGAAAACGTTTGTTAATATTTTGACTAATTATCTACACAAAACTACAGAATCACATTTTTCTTGTGTTGTAACAGCTCCAACTGGATTAGCAACACACAACATTATAGGTATTATTTTACATTGATTACTTATGCTACCTGTTGAACATGATAATAAATTGGAATATCAGAAACTATCTGTAGAAGCTTGTTTTGAAGTCTCAAGAGTACTGAAGAAATTGAAATATTTAATCATTGATGAGGTGAGCATGGTCTCAAACTTAATCTTTGTCTATGGATATTTAAGAATGGAACAGATTTTAAAAAACAGATTACGGTGTTCTGGTTGGAGGAAAAGATTTAATTATATTTGGAGATCTACTACAACTTACTCCGGTAAAAGGACAACCTGTTTTTAAAACACTTGTCCATGAACATACTAGGAAATTGTTGGGAAGTATTGGAAATGTGAACATTAGGTTACATTTTGAATATAAAGAACTTATTAAGAAAATGCAACAAGCTAATGATAAAGATTATGGAAATATTCTTAAAGATATAAGAATTGGTGTCTGGACAAAACAAGCTTTAGAAATTTGGCTACTAAGGAACTTGTTTACAACTGGAAACACAGCAGCTGAAATAATGTACAATAAGCTTGGAGAAAACAAGTCAATAATTTGCCTAATGCCTACACTGCGAGAGTGTATTACATTTAATGAAGAACTTTTGAAACTGGAAAAACAGGAAATAGTGGAAATTGAAGTTATTTATAAAATTGAACACCAGGGAGTGACTTCTCGCAGACAAACTACAGGTTAAATTGCATTCTTTGGAAAAGTCTTTATCTTAAACTGCAGGCTTAGAAAAGACTTTACATTCATGTATAAACTCTTGGGTAATTTTCTGCCGTAATTTGAATGTAGAAGACGGAGCAAAGGGAAAAGTGAATGATATTTGTGAAATTTCAGATCAGAGATGGAATAGAATTTTTTATAATAAAATTTGATCAGATTAAAGGGGTAAGGCAAATTGGGTGTCGTGTTGAACTTTTTTTTACTTGTAAAAGATTTGTATGTTCACAGAAAACTTTCCTCTTTCCTTAGCGTATGCAGTAACTATTGAAAAATCTCAAGGTTTAAATATAGACAGTGCTTTTGTAAATATCAGAAGTACAGTGTTCAAAGAGGGAATGGCATATGTTGCATTAGCTCTAGTAAGAACATTGGGGTCGATTATGATGGCGGACGGAAGGACGACCGCCGGCCTGGAGTATGCGGAAATTGCCTTTTTCAGTCCGCCAGCCGCGGCTAGTCCGTCTGCCATATTAGGATGGCAATCACTGTTAATTTTCCGTACGCCGCAGCAGTACATGCACCGCCGCGTAAATACACCCGACCCCGCGGCGGGCGTAACCAATCCAGAGACACCGCCGTACGGAATGACGTCGCCGACCGTCCTCGAAATCACTATGGCGGAAATGACCACACACCACAAAAAACAACACTGCTGCACACACATAAACAACCAACACACACACGATGAGCCCTGACATGTACACTGACAAAGTCGACACTGAACAACCTACTGTGTACCCACAAATCATGAGTGTGACACATGCACCAAATAAAAACATCCACATAACCTGCATTGCATGGGAAGGCACTGTTGTCCCAAAATAAGCCTCTGAGGGCCTCCTCCACCCTTACACAGTCCCCAGCCACATTGTAATGACTATCCCCCCAGCCAAACGAAAGGAAACAGTACAGGGCAATGGTAATGTGAAAATGGCAGACACAGCATATACGATAGCACCAATATATCAACAATGCAAGGAGACAACCAGGAATGACACAGAGAAACCACTACACAGGAGTAACTTGCTTTATTGCACATAATAGAGTATGAGTCCTAGAGTAGCCAGGAGCATGGCCACTGGCTAGAACTGAACAGGTACATCAGAGGCAGCAGATGAGAGGGGCTAAGTGCATCAACAGTTCATGGTACAGAACAGGTACATCTGAGGCAGAACATGAGAGGGGCAACGAGCATCAACAGTCCATGGTACAGAACAGGTACATCTGAGGCAGCACATGAGAGGGGCAACGAGCATCAACAGGCCATGGCACAGAACAGGTACATCTGAGGCAGCACATGAGAGGGGCAACGAGTATCAACAGTCCATGGTACAGAACAGGTACATCTGGGGCAGCACAGGAGAGGGGCAACGAGCATCAACAGTCCATGGTACAGAACAGGTACATCTGAGGCAGCACATGAGAGGGGCAACGAGCATCAACAGGCCATGGCACAGAACAGGTACATCTGAGGCAGCACATGAGAGGGGCAACGAGCATCAACACAGAACAGGTACATCTGAGGCAGCACATGAGAGGGGCTAAGTGCATCAACAGTGCATGGTACAGAACAGGTACATCTGAGGCAGCACATGAGAGGGGCTAAGTGCATCAACAGTCCATGGAACAGAACAGGTACATCTGAGGCAGCACATGAGAGGGGCTAAGTGCATCAACAGTCCATGGTACAGAACAGGTACATCTGAGGCAGCACATGAGAGGGGCAACGAGCATCAACAGGCCATGGCACAGAACAGGTACATCTGAGGCAGCACATGAGAGGGGCAACGAGCATCAACACAGAACAGGTACATCTGAGGCAGCACATGAGAGGGGCTAAGTGCATCAACAGTCCATGGTACAGAACAGGTACATCTGAGGCAGCACATGAGAGGGGCTAAGTGCATCAACAGTCCATGGTACTGAACAGGTACATCTGAGGCAGCACATGAGAGGGGCTAAGTGCATCAACAGTCCATGGTACAGAACAGGTACATCTGAGGCAGCACATGAGAGGGGCAACGAGCATCAACAGGCCATGGCACAGAACAGGTACATCTGAGGCAGCACAAGGACATGTGTCATGCGCACCGTCCCATGGACAATAATAATGCAAGGGTGGTTACAATGGACATTCCTGACATCAATTACAATCACATTTCAGTGATGTGAACTGCACCTCACAGCACAGAATGAGGTGGACTGTTTGAGCTCGTAGCTTCGGACACAGTCGCAGGATCTGATACAGGAATGGGAGATACAGGCCCAGTACTAGTGACTGACACATGAGCCATAGACCCAGACACACTGGCAGCACCAGATACAGGAGTGTGAGACACAGCAACAGATCTACTGACTGACACATGAGCCATAGACCCAGACACACTGTCAGCACCAGATACTGGAGTGTGAGACACAGCCACGTATCTACTGACTGACACATGAGCCATAGACCCAGACACACTGGCAGCACCAGATACAGAAGTGTGAGACACAGCCACAGGTCTACTGACTGACACATGAGTCATAGACCCAGACACACTGGCAGCACCAGATACAGGAGTGTGAGACACAGCCACAGATCTACTGAGTGACACATGAGCCATAGACCCAGACACACTGCCAGCACCAGATACAGGAGTGTGGAACACAGCCACAGATCTACTGACTGACACATGAGCCATAGACCCAAACCCACTGGCAGCACCAGATACAGGAGTGTGAGACACAGCCACAGCTGTAGTGACTGACACATGAGCCATAGACCCAGGCACACTCGCAGCACCAGATACAGGAGTGTGAGACACAGCCACAGCTGTAGTGACTGACACATGATCCATAGACCCAGACACACTGGAAGCACCAGATACAGGAGTGTGAGACACAGCCACAGATCTACTGACTGACACATGAGCCATAGACCCAGACACAATGCCAGGACATGTCCCTGTACAGTGACCAACAAATACCATGCCAGCATCTGAGACATGAGAGTGGCGGACACACACAGTGGCAGTACCTGAAACTGGAGAGGGCACAACTGACACAGTCCCACTATCTGACCCATGAGAGTGAACTGCAGCTGACCCACTAGAACCACTGAAATGATGAGCCAAAGGGATGTATGGGCTAGGAGGCAGGGTGGCTCTGGGAGCTTGGGACAGCTGTACTGGAGCAACATAGGGGTGGTCAGGTGTCACTGGTGTGTGTTTCCGTTTCTTTGGGATATGTAAGGGCACCCTGGACATGACTCGACTGGTAAGTGGTACGGGCTCATCAGAAACATCACCCATCAAAGGTGGATCATGTGCTGGTGGGGGTCTGCTCTCTGGGGACGTGCTGGACCCTGCTTGATGTTTGCTGTGGCCCTGCCTTCTGCCCTCTGCATCATGTGTAATGGGGGATGCAACAACAGTGTACTCCTTCCTCTGCTTCACCGTGGTGTGGATGGGAGTTGAGGTATGGGTGGACTCCACCGCTGACACTTGTGGTTTGCGTTCCTTCACCAACACCAGCTTCAGTGGACGTAGGGGTGATGTATGGCTGTCCTTGGTGGATGTTTTGTCCATGGGAGAACCCTTGGCCCTGGGAGGTGCCTGCTCCCTGGGAGGTGCCTTGGCCTTAGGAGGTGTCCTGTCTTTGGAATGTGCCTTATCCATGGGCGGTGCTCTGTCCCTGGGAGTTGGCTTGTCCTTTGTAGTGACCCTGTCCTTGGGAGTGTCCCTGTCCTTGGGAGTGTGCCTGTCCTTGGGAGTGTCCCTGTCCTTGGGAGGTGCCCTGTCTTTGAGAGTTTCCCTGTCCTTGGGAGTGTCCCTGTCCTTGGGAGTGTCCCTGTCCTTGGGAGGTGCCCTGTCCTTGGGAGGTGCCCTGTCCTTGAGAGTGTCCCTGTCCTTGGGAGCGTGGCTGTCCTTGGGAGTGTCCCTGTCCTTGGGAGGTGCCCTGTCCTTGGGAGGTGCCCTGTCCTTAGGAGTGTCCCTGTCCTTGGGAGTGTCCCTGTCCTTGGGAGGTGCCCTGTCCTTGGGAGTGTCGCTGTCCTTGGGAGTGTCCCTTTCCTTGGGAGGTGCCCTTGCCTTGGGAGTACTTTTTGAGGGGGATGTCTGTGTGCCATGTGAATCCATGTCCCCCAACACCCCTTGAGGATTATGTGTGTCAACACCAGGGTAGCTGGTGTTGTGTTCTGTGGAAGATTTCCCTGTCCCAGGGGATGGTGTCTGTGGCCTCCGTGCCCTGCCTCGCTGCCTGTGCCTGCTTCTAGTGCAATACCCCGAAAATGAGGCCTGTTCTGAAATGTCACTCTCCCCTGAGAAATTAAGTGGTGTGGATGGGGGAACTGAAGTAGAACCTTGTCTATGCGACTGTTGAATGGCTGCAGACACCGTGTTGGATAATGACTGTACTGTTCTGTGGAGACCTGCAACATCGCCTTGAATCCCCTCCATGAATGCCACCACCTGAGCCAACTTCCTAACGTGGTCCAGGAATGCATTAATCATGTTTGTCTGCCCTGCACACAGCTGTCGCAGCAGATCAACCGCCTCAGCACTAAGGTCATTTTGTGTCACAGGGGCAGGAGCAGCGGTGCCTGCACCGAAGGCCACTCTGCTCCCCCTACTCTGGCGAGCACGAGCAGTACTTGTTACAGTTGGTGGCAGTGTGAGCCCTGTGTGCTGTGTACCTACTGAAGGTATCGATTGTCCACTCCCTGTCTCCAACAACAGTGCAGACTCACCACCACTGTCTGAAGATGAGGACGATGGGCTCTCCACATGTGAGTCCTCAGGGACAGTTCTGTCCCCCTCTCCGGGGCTGCTCTCTTCAGTCTCAGTCTGCGTGAGTGTGATCTCTGTTCCGGATACATTGCCACCACTAAGCTCCATACTTTATGGGTCTTTTCCTTGGCCAAAGCTGAAAAGGAGAGAAAAGAGGTATACCTAAGTGCCACACTCATGTACTGTAAAATCAAAATTAAAATTTCCTTGACTGCTGACCAACATGTACCACCCATCCTGCACACGAAGCACCCCTACCAGTCATCCTTATGTCAAAGAACCAGGGGTGCCTGTGAAACATGTACATCAAACAAACAGGGCAAGTGCATGCAGACCACCACACATGTGATGCCATGGGACACCAGACCTCAATGGCATGTCCCTGGACCCTGCACTACAATGCAACTGGTATGTCCACCTGGCTGACATGGATGCCAACGCCCACCCCGCTAATGGCACCAACATGCCATTGCAGCACAACAGATACACCACGGATGTCACTACTGTGTCCGAGCAGCAATACATGCATGCACTCACAAGTCACAAACCCATTCAGTGTGCTTACCGCTAGTTTGCTGCTGCTCCCCTCTCAACCGGGCGGACAGTTCAGGATGTGTCACAGCTATGATATGGAGCATTAGAGGGGTGATGGTACGTCGTGCAAGCCGGCCTGATCTTGGAATCATCCCCAGTGTCATCTCTGCCACATTATTGCTGAGCCAGGAGATGTCGTCCCACCGCTTGTGGCAGTGTGTGTGTCGCCTATTGCACACCCCCACTGCACGTACATCACGTGCTATGGTCCTCTACATGGCCTTGCGAAGGTGCAGCTTGACCTACCATGATGGGAGACAAGAGGGGACAAGTCAGAATACAGTTGGCCATTCACACAGATAGGAGCAACACGTATCTTTCAGCAGCCACGCACAGTACAACATATGGGAAGGTCCCACAGCACACCGCCAAGATTGCAGAAGCCAGGAGTCAGTGACCACCTCATGCAAACCAACATGTCCCCCACTGCACTTACCACCTGTCCGGGGGCACCGTAAAGCCGTTCATAGTGGCGGAGCACATCGTCCACAGGGACCTCCAGCTCCGCTGCGGTGAAGGGACGAGACCGGATCTCTCGAACTCTCGGCATGGCAAGGTCCAGGACTGTGGCACAACAGCAGCAGTTGTTGGAGTGCTCAGCAGCAGGTAGAGGTGATGTGTGCAGGCAGCAGTGGCTGGAAGCAGTGGATGTGTGCTGCTGAAATTCACACATTTATAGGGCCCTGAGCTGATATCAGTGGCACACGTCTGCAGCAATTGGTGTTCCCGGGCTGCCTCATTATAAATGAACTAATGACTGTCCCTGCTGTGGCGGTGCACGGCTTCCGCTATTTTTGAAATCGCTTACGCGTCCCGCGTTACCTGTTTCAATTGACTACATGGTCAAGGTCCATTACAGTCACACACCACCAACCGCATGTGCTTGCTACCGCGATGGTGCATCATTTGAAATTCATCACTCACTGGCATCGCAATGGCGGAGCACGCATTCTGCGGGGCCGGGGCAGGCTAACACATACATTTGAATGTGCAAGTGGAAATGGCAGTTGGAACCCCCCTTTCAGTCACATTGCAGCACCTACCGCCCACAGCCGGGTGCAGGCGGTGGGTGACCGCCCTGTGTTTTGATGTTACTCTGGCATGGATGGCCATGGCCGGTCACCCACCGCCTGGAGCGGGCGGTGAGTGACCGCATTGTGTCTTGATGTTACCCTGGCATGGATGGCCATGGCCGGTCACCCACCGCCTGGTGCAGGCGGTGGGTGACCGCCCTGTGTCTTGATGTTACCCTGGCATGGATGGCCATGGCCGGTCACCCACCACCTGGAGCGGGCGGTGGGTGACTGCCCTGTGTCTTGATGTTACCCTGGCATGTATGGCCATGGCCGGTCACCCACCGCCTGGTGCGGGCAGTGGGTGACCGCCCTGTGTCTTGATGTTACTCTGGCATGGATGGCCTTGGCCGGTCACCCACCGCCTCGAGCAGGCGGTAGGTGACTTTGACGTTACCCAGGCATGGATGGCCATGGCAGGTCACCCACCGCCTGGTGCGGGCGATGGGTGACCGCCCTGTTTCTTGATGGTACCCTGGCATGGATGGCCATGGCCTGTCACCCACCATCTAGTGCGGGTGATCACCCACCGCCGGGTGCGTGCGGTCACCCACCGCCTGCACCCAGCAGGGTGACCACCCGTACCAGGTGGTGGGTGTCCGGCCATGGCCATCCATGCCAGGGTAACATCAAGACACAGGGCGGTCACCCACCGCCCGCACTCGGCGGTGGGTGACCGACCGCACCCAGCGGTGGGTGACTGCCCGCACCCGGCAGTGGGTGACCGCCCACACCAGGCGGTGGGTGACCGCCCACACCAGGCGGTCTGCGGTGGGTGCTGCAATGTGACTGAAAGCGGGGGTACCAACTGCCATTTCCACTTGCACATTCAAATGTATGTGTTAGCCTGCCCCGCCCCCGCAGAATGCGTGTTCCGCCATTGCGACGCCAGTGAGTGATGAATTTCAAATGATGCTCCATCGCGGTAGCAAGCACATGCGGTTGGCGGTGTGTGACCGTGATGGACCTTGACCATGCAGCCAATGGTACGCAGAATTGCAGTATCAAGGATCATGTTCTGTGATGGTGGAAGGCGTACCCGGATGCCATGTGTATACACACTGCATGTCTCCGCACACATGTAATGATTGTAGGTGTACATGTGTGTCAGGCCATGTCAGGAAAATGACAATACTCGTTATGCCATGTAAATGGCCCCTGTCCACGTGTCACAATAATGTCCATTTGTTGCATGTGTGATCATGACAATGACCTTGCCAGTGCTTTACTAAGCACAGTGATGTTAGCCCAAGTTGCATCAGATGTGCATGGCAATGTGGTGACATATTGGTTTTGAGGTCACACGTTTGTAATTGTACACATCTACACAGTCCATTAAGGCTGTGTACTGACATTTTGAAGCAGTCGTGAGTGTGTGTTTTGTGTGTGCAAGTAGCAATGATGGGGGTATACATGCTTTCTGTGTATGCGTCTGTGTCGTCTGTTGTATGTCCATGCCTGTCATGTGAGGATGCACAGCATTGTTGGTGGGGTCATGGGTGCATGAAGACAAGGAGGGTGTGTTCCATGTTCGTGTTGTGAGTGCACATCCATGTGTGTCTGTGGGGATGCTTGTCCACACATGGGCCCGCAGTCATGTGATGTTGGCTGTTCTTTCAACATGTGTGCACGTAGCATTGTACATGTTTGCACACAGGATGTTGTTTGTGGGTGAACAATGTGTGTTTAGTTATCTGTAGTGCCTTATATTTCTGTCACGTCACACATCCAATCAGTGTCTGCAACATGTATGATTTTTATTGTGTTGGTGAAGATGTGATAGTATGGTGTTGTACAATTGACGGTGTGCGGTGTTGTACAATTGACATCTGCTACCATCTACTCCCACACAGGAGGGCTCCAAATGTGCATCGACCATACACTGTGCTGGAGGACATGGTTGAAGAGGAGGTGATCCGCAAATTCTGGCTTGACCGACCAACATTGCAGGACCTTGTGGCACAATTGGCACCTCATCTGCAGCCACGCAGGCCATATCCTGGAGCAATTGCACCCACAGCAAAGGTGATGGCGACACTTCACTTCTTTGCGACAGGCACATTCCAGTACCCAGTTGGTCATGCCGGGGGATGTCCCAATCCATGTTCAGCATAGTACTGTGGGATGTGCTGGAAGCCATGATGCGTTACAAGGATGATTACATCCATTTCCCTCATCCGGCAGAGCTGACTGCAGTGAAAGGGGACTTCTATGCCCTGGGCCAGATTCCACACGTAGTGGGTTCCATCGATGGCACACATATTGGTCTGGTTCCACCTCAGGCACGTGAACCCATCTATCGCAATCAGAAGCACTACCATTCTATCAATGTGCAAGTGGTGTGCCAGGCTGACAACATCATCTCCCATGTGTGTGCCAGATTTCCCGGGTCCGCACATGACTCACACATCCTGCGGAGCAGCATTGTACCCCAACTGATGGCCAATCTGCGTCAAGAACATGTGTGGCTTGTAGGTGAGTGCGCTGTGATGACTACTGTGTTGTATGTGTGCCATGCTGTTCACACCATTCCTGGTAATGATGTATGTGCCTGTCATCCACCCACCTAGGTGACGGCCTACCCAAACCGCCCGTGGCTGCTAAGCCCCTACTACCCCAGGTGAAATGCGCTATAATGAGGCCCATGGGAAGACACGTAGGGTGGTGGAACGTACTTTTGGACTGCTGACGTCTAGGTTTCGCTGCCTGGATAAAACCGGAGGGGCCCTGCCATACTTACCCGGCAAAGTATGCAAAATCGTGGTTGCCTGCTGCATGCTCCACAACCTGGCCTTGTGCAAGGATATTGAACTGATCATGGACCCTGCTGACCAACAGGTTGCTCCGCCTCCCATTGCACACATGTCCAGTGATGAGGATAGTGGGGAGGAAGAAGGTGTGGACCAGAGGCGTCAGCTCATTGATCGGTACTTTCCTTGATTGTGAGTAACTACCTCTTGTGCTTCAGTTCAATGCGTGATGTATGTCTGATGGTGATGGGTGGATGTGGTGTGTGAATGCTGCCTGTTCTGTTATGTTCTGTTTGCACATGTGTGTGGGACATGGTGTAAAAGCAATGCTCCCTGATGTGTGTCCTGTGATCCGCTTACTTTGTGATGATTGTGGTTTGTGGGAGGTTGCAGTACGTTGTTGTGTGATGGGTGTGATTCAGTTTCCTGACCTGTGCTTGTTGTTCTCAGATTGTCCCTCGGTCACTCACACAGAGCCATGATTCCAAACAACATTGATCCCTGCACCTGCTGAAGACAACAACTGAGACAAACCTGTGTTTAAACATGGAGATCACACAGCCTTGAGAGTTTCAGTGATTTTTATTTACAGGGTGTGGATTTGTATCAGTACATATTTACAAATGGGTGGTGGAGGGGAAGTGTGAGTTGAAGGTCATGTCAGATGACACCACCGTGGGGACACCACATTGTGTGATGTACACCTAGTACAACAGACGTGTGCCAATGCTTGGCAATGTGGGGAAGGATGGTTCACAGAGTCAATGCCAGGCTCAAGGAAGGGTGTAATCACTGCCGGCCCCTCTTCGTGCGGGTGGCTGGTGCATTGCCAGTGCTCGGTCCTGGATCCAGCCTCGGACAGCCCCTCCGTCTTGGAGCCTGAGTGGACCCAGCTGTGGGGGCAGGTTGTTCGGGGGACACCTCCCTGTCAGTGGCCTCAAGTGATTTTGGCGGCGGTGGTGGTGGTGTCCTGTCCCACGGGCCACTTGGGGGAGGTGGAGGTGGTGTGGAGCGGGATAACCACTCCCTCCAAAGAGTTGTTTGCTCCCCCATGAGGTCCACCATTTGGCCCATACGGTTGTCCATGGACTGCAACAGCTGGCAGGTGTCAAGGGAGTCTTGGCGCGCCCGATCCGCCTGTGCCTGCAACCGCTCATACGTCACCTGCACTCTGAAAATGGCATCCAGGGTGTCGGTCCCAGGATTGTGTATGTCTTGTCCCCGACCTCGCCTTGCACCTGCCCTCGTGTTCGTGAGCTGTGGCCTCACCTGTGTCCTCCCCGTCCACTCTCCCTGCTAGCCTATGATGTTGATGATCCATCATCGTCCGATGGGTCAGGCAGGATGGCACTGGAAGGAGTGGTGGTGGTGGTGGTGGTGGTGGTGGTAGCTGCACACGTCACAGTGTCAGTAGTTGCTGTTGGTCCAGTGTTCAAGGTGGTGGAGGCAGGGATGTCCTGGGAGCCTGATGGCCCTGGGAGTGTCGTTGGACCGGCATTGTCCTCCGCACCCGAGGTGTCCACGGGATCATCAACTGAGAGTCCAGGCTGTGAGGGGGGCGACTGGTGCTGGCGGTTGCTGGTTTCTCCTGTCAAGTCTCGGTCACCTGTGGGACAAGAATATAAGGATCAATGCTGTGGACATGACAGGTTTGTTGTTGTTACATTTCTATTTTCTAGGGAATCAGGACATGGTTGTTGGTGTCATCAAATTGGTGTGTTACACAGTACTGGGTATTATGGTGGTGTGGAGGTGGGTAGACAATACTTGGATATGTGTGGTCCTGTCCTGCTATTGGATGGTGCCCCTGTGAAGATGGCTACCTACATGTAAGTTTGAGGAGGGAGATGCAGTGGTCAGCACATGGTAGGCGGACTCCATCTTGCTCTAGGATCGGACATGGGGGCCTGTTGGGAGTTGTAGTGCTGGACCCACCCCCACCACCACCCTAACCCTCCCTGTAGACATAGGTGCCTGTTGGGAGTTGTAGTGCTGGACCCACCCCCACCCCCACCCTCCCTGTAGTCATGGGTGCCTGTTGGGAGTTGTATTGCTGGACCCAACACCACCCTCCCTGTGAACATGGGTGCCTATTGGGAGTTGTGGTGCTGGACCCACCCCCACACCCACCCCCCCACCCTCCCTGTAGACATGGGGGCCTGTTGGGAGTTGTAGTGCTGGACCCAACCCCACCCTTACCTTCCCTGTAGACATGGGGGCCTGTTGGGAGTTGTAGTGCTAGACCCCCCCTCCCTGTAGACATGGGGGCCTGTTGGGAGTTGTAGTGCTGGACCCACCCCCACACCCACCCCCACCCTCCCTGTAGACATGGGTGCCTGTTGGGAGTTGTAGTGCTGGACCCATTGAGCTCAATTATAGTGGTGTTTTCGACTCGTTCGAATATGGACGAGTTTGGTATCTATGAACCGCAAATGACGAGTTTAGTGGGTGTACGCGTTTTCGCTACGCTGGCCTGAACCATTCGTCCTATTCGTGGGTTTCTTCATCTGAACCCACGGGTTCCATTTTAGATACCGCATCCATTTTGTCCCTTGCCCTCAAGTAGCCAGCGAACGGACACTGTCCGCTTTGTGACCCTGGGATTCCCAAGCTCTTGCGGAAGACACGTGTTCCTTTGAGGGTGTCTTTATGACGAGGGGGATGACACTGCAAAGGCAGATGGCCCCGCTCGAGGCTCATCTTGCCGTGCCGGTCTATTGTTTCAGCCGTGCATTCATTAGGCACGTCTCCTTTGATCCTGCAATCGTGTTTCCGATATCGCCCCCCTACACTCTTCTCAATCTGTTCTCTATCTTTGTCTTCCCTTGCACCTGTTTCTGACTCTTTCCTTAAACTCGTTTACAGCCGGAATGGAATGTACTTAATGGTGGGATAACGTACTTTTACAGTTGGGAACCGGCGATGCTACTGTAATTATGTTCCGGGACCCTGAATACATGAAAGCAACCCTTTTGAAGTTTACTGTGGGAACTGAGTTGTAACCTTTTGTTCGCCATGTTGTGCTATGGCGGAAATATGTATAAAAGGAGCGATCCACTGTTGCAATTTGAAGCAGTCTCCTAGAACCTACATGCGTTGTACTTCTTGTGACTTCTGTGTTCCCTGCAGTAAATAAACCTCGATCTTTGACGCAGAAGGAAGTGTCCCGTGTCTCTGTAATTTGTACGCTGGAACAGGTAACCCACGAAGGTTTCAGGTGTTGTCCCCTGGCACCGCTGGGCCTTAGGATAGCCCAGTCCTTCAGTTGGCGCCCAACATGGGGCGACATCAGCGGTACCGGTCCAAAGCCCGACGATCGTGAGGAACTTCGTGTGAAATCTCCGAGGGAAGGTGCACCCCGCTTCATCGATCCTGTTGTCGAAATAAGTGGTCCGAAGACTTTTCCCACGAAGATCCCCGCCTCCTGACGGCTGCGACGGACTGATGCCCTGACTGTCGACCTGTTTTGGCGCCTGGCGTAGTCCTTTATACAGCGAGACGATTGACGGGCCTTCCTGGTGACGCCATTGCTCTTTCAGTTAAGTATTTGTGGGTCGCTCCCAGAGTCCTTGGTTGATGTTGAAACTTGGTCGTTTGCATGGTTCCATTGCATTTGTGGTTTTTAGTATTTAGTTCTTAGTTGTTGGGTTTTATTTGACGATTGCAATTGCCAAAAACCGAGGGTCTTGCATTTTTGCGAGGATATCGTAAATCGATAACCCTTGAAGTTTGTGAAACTCGGTTAGTGTGCACGATGCCTGGCCGTAGTACTTTGTTTAGTTGCTTTAAATGTTGCGGTGCGGATTCCCGATTGGAGGACTCATGTCCGATACCTCCAGTTGGAACTCCGGTCTATGAGCTCTATAGTCGCCATGGAGTGGGTCCTATCGCATATAATGATTATTGGATCCGCTATACTAAAGATGATGGTGTCCTTAGTTGGCCACCTCATGGTAGTTTCGAAACAGCAATTTTGGATAATCTCGAAGCAAAATTGTTCAAAAAGAAATCTAGGCCGGCCATGTTTGATTCCTTTCGGTTATGGCGTAAAGAGGCCAAGCAGAAAGAAATCAAACAGCTTAAGAAAAATAAGAGGGAAGGTATCGTTACGATGATGAGAAATGCAGAGCAGTTCCAGCGAGACAAAGAAGAGAAGGAAAAGGAAGTTTTTGCTAGACTGCAACATATGGCGGTGGATAAGTGTTATCCCGTTTTACCGTTGAGTACTGATAAGAAGGGAGAGGAAGCAGTAGAGGACCCTTTGTTGTCCTATCTACTGAAGTCACCACCTCCATACGCGCAGGATACTACAGCTCCTATGGTTCCTCCTGTGCTTCAACCTGTTGTTCCGGCAGCTGCTGGTCAGCCTGTCGCTGGTCCTGTCCTTCCGAATCCCCTTGTTCCTCAAGTCGTCCCTATTCCCTTACCTGCCCCTCTTCCTACTGCTCCGCTGCCTATACCTTCTCAGTCTGCTGTTCCCGCTACTTCTGCTCTTTTGGCTACTCCTACTGCTCCTACTGCTCCTGTGTTTAGTCCCCATGTTGCTGCCCCAGTACTTCTCTCCTCTTCTCCGTCTGTTCGTAGTCGCATACCTAATGCTGTTGCTAATCTTTACTCCCCCTTTGGACCTATCTTTGGGTCCGATGTTTCCGATGTCCCTCAACAACGAAGTCAAATTCCTGGTGGTAGGGAGAGTGATACGTTAATAAAAATGGCGCGTAATTGGATTAGGTATCCCGTTAAAAACACCCCGCGAATAGTTTTTGAGACGTTCTCTCAATTCAATGAGCCCACGCAGAGATTCGTGTTTGAGGAAATGTGTAAATCCTTACATGAGGTATGGGATACTGATGAGGTAGACAATGTGCCTGCCGAAATGACTGAACTCCAGAATCAGTTTTCGAGCGGTATGATTGTGGGTAGTAACGTTCGACGTGCTGTAGAGCGCCTCTTATCTTTTCGATCTACCGTACTACCTCGAGCATTGTTTAAAGACGAAACTGAGGAGTGGATGGCAACACCTGGTCAGTATCCAATGCTAGAAGTTCCCTCAGTGTGGATGCCAGGTGATGCGAATGCTAATCCTGCCATTCCACCACACTTCCAGAGAGTTTGGATACACCTCCCATGGAAGCGGTCGGAAGTTTTGCAGGTGAAACAAACTTTGCCTGACCCCCGCAAAAATCCTGCTGGTTATTACAAAGAGTTATCCCAATTAGTGGATGCTACTATCATGAACCTTGCCGATATCGACATGTTGTTCGGCAACGTAGTACCTCAACCAATTTGGGCAAAAATCCGTCAAGAGAATCACATAGCCGAGTTGGGCGGTGATTGGGCTGCTCTTGCGGCGGCCGACGGGCGACAAGTTGGTGGGGCTAAGCCTGAACAGCTCATTGAGAATTTGCCCCAGAGGATTATTACGCTAATGAAGACACTTATGCCAGCAATGAGAGTCAATTGGGATAAACTGTCTGCGTGTAAGCAAAAGAAGGACGAGAGTGTCTCCGATTTCTTTACGAGATTTGAGGAGGCATTCATCGATCACAGTGGTCAGGATATGAGCACTGAGGGAGGTCAGCGATTGTTCGTAGATAAATTTGTATCGAATTTGTTGCCTGAACTTAGCAACAAATTGAAAAATTCCGAAAGTTCGTGGGCTGTTTCTACCTCTGCTCAGATATTAGCCACGGCTCAATATTACGAAAATAGGGAAAAGGAGGAAAATGATTGTGCGGATAAGAAGACAAAGGATCTCAAAACCAAAGTTCTGTTACAGCAAGCGTATCCTCCGCGCTCAAATCAAAATTCCTCTCAACAACAGAATAGATCGCAATCACAATCTTCTAGGTCGCAGTCGCGTAATGACTCTTCCACGCCGAGATCTATGCTTGGATATAATCACTGTGCATACTGTAGAGTAGTGAAGTAGTGTGGCTCAAGTGAAGTAGTGTGGCTCACTGGTTAGAGGCAGCAGACCCGAGAGCAGAGGACGGCCCGGGACCAGGGTTCGATTCCCGGCGCGGCAGGTTTCTGGACCAGGGTCAGCGGACTCGATAATTCTCTCGCCTCGGTGCCCACTCTGATCAGCGATCACACTCGGCAACTCTGGGCATTAGCTTGCCTCATCTTCACTAACGGCCCCACCAGACCGCCGGGGATGCCTGGTCTCACCCTGGAGATACCCATTAAGGGACCATCTCTCAGGGAAGCCAGGAAGGGTTTCGCAGCGGTCGAAGCGCCTTGGGACCCTACGGGTAAGTAGTGCGCTATATAAATGCCTATACATACATAGAGGTGAGGGCCATTTAAAGTTTGATTGTCCGGTTTTGCGCGACCGAAATAATGGTGGTTCGGCTCGAGGAGGTCGTAGTGGTCCTCAACAGGCTTCACGAGGTAGAGGTCGTGGTGTTACTCAAAATCAGAATGAGCGTTCTAATAATTCATCTGATTCTAATAATTGCTTTGATCAACGTGGTTCATTGTCAGGTAGATCTGCACAGTATCATGTGGATGACTGTTACGTTGAGCATGATATTGATGACGGTAATTACTAGGACAGCCACAGATAAAGAGAGGGAGTAGTATCAGTTCCGGTTGATCAGAGAGGGCCTTACGTCGCAGTTGCCACATCGGGCGTAGTTGAGCCTTTTCTGTTGGACACTGGTGCAGCGAAAAGTTCCATCATGCATTCGAAACTCCCTGGCGCACCTTTGTCTGGCTCAACGAATGTTTCCGTTGGATTCTCTGGCACCCCCGTTAGCAATCCGGTTTCTAGCCCTTTGCCCCTCACAATTGGGCCTCGTGAGCTGGAAGCTCCTTTGATTTTGACTACTGGTTGTGGTGAGAATCTTTTTTGGGCCTGGATTTGCTGAAACGGTTATATGCGACCTTGTACTGTTCTCCTGCGGGAGTGGAGCTTACTTTGGGTCAGAGAGTGATCTCTCCTATGTACTTGTCAACTGATAAGCTCCCACCGGAATTGAGTTCTCTTCCTAAATCTTTGTGGGCAACAGGTCCCAATGACGTGGGCCTGTTGGACATCTCACCTTATGTTGTCCAATTGAAATCGAATGTGCGATTACCACGTATTCCCCAGTATCGTATCTCTCTTAATGGTGAACGAGCGTTGTTAGCGATCATCTATGACTTGATCAAGAAAGACGTTATTGAGGAAACTCGGGGAAACGTGTGTAATAGTCCTGTGTTACCTATTCTGAAACGAACTGATCCATCCAAGCCTCCTGTGTACCGTTTTGTTATTGATTTACGGGAGGTGAACAAAATTGTGGTTCCACAATTTCCTGTGGTGCCTGACATTACGGCTTTACTGACTCTGATTCCAGCCTCTGCTTCTTGGTTCTCAGTGATCGATCTGAAGAATGCTTTCTTTAGCATTCCGATTGCTGAGGAAAGCAGAGGTCTATTCGGTTTCTCATTAGGTGGTCGCAGCTTTAGGTTTAAACGCGCTCCTCAGGGCTACTGTGAGAGTCCATCGATATACAGCCAAGCCCTGAAGAGTCAACTTGATGCGTTTGTGTTACCGGCTGGTGCGGCCTTGATCCAGTATGTTGATGACTTGCTAGTGGCTGCTGACAGTAAAGAGATCTGCAAAACTGCTACAGTATCGCTGTTGCAGCATCTCTGTGACTTACATCACAAGGTGTCACCTTCTAAACTGCAATATTGTTGTCAAGAAGTAACCTATCTAGGTCACTTATTGTCAAAGGAGGGAAGAAGGTTGACCCCAGAGAGAATTGCAGCGATCGCACGAATGACTGTGCCAACAACTCAGAGAGATGTGCGTGCCTTTCTAGGTATCACGTCATACTGCAGGCAATGGATTCCAAATTTTTCATTGCTAGCGAAGCCATTGGTAGCACTCACGTGCAAGGATGTTCCAACTCCTTTGCCATGGACTGAAGAGTGTCAGAAAAGTTTTTCTGAATTGCGTGATGCGTTGTGTTCGGCCCCTGTGTTAGGTACTCCTGACTACAGTAAGCCGTTTATACTATACGTTCACGAGAGAGAGGGTTGTGCGTTGAGTGTCTTGTCGCAACTATTTGGTGGTAAGCAGCGTCCATGTGCATATTTTTCCTCGACCTTGGACCCAGTAGCTAGAGCATTGCCGAGTTGTCTAAGAGTGACAGCGGCTGCTGCGGTGTCCATTCGACAATCTGCAGGATTGGTCATGGATAATATGCTTACGGTAATTGTTCCGCATGCATTTGACACTCTCTTAAATCGTACAAAAACTCAACACTTGACGAGCGCAAGGTTGTCCGGTTACGAGTTGACGCTTTTGGCAAGTCATATACAAATAAAGCGCTGTAATGTACTAAACCCGGCGACGTTGTTGCCGACAAATATGGAATCAGATGATGTACCACCACATGATTTCTATTTGCGAACTGAGGAAGAAACGAAGGGTCGTGTTGACCTAAAAAACACTCCATTGGCAGATCCCGATGGTACCTTGTATGTTGATGGTTCGTGTTTTAAGTTGCCGAATGGTGATGGGACGACTGCGTATGCTGTGGTGACGTTGAGTACGGTTGTGGAAACTGCGAGATTGAGCCAGAATTCCGTGCAGGCGGCAGAGTTGATTGCGTTGACGAGAGCGTGTGTTTTGTCTAAGGGAAAGCGAGTGAATGTGTTTACAGATAGCCAGTACGCATTTGGCGTTGCACATAGCTTTGGTCGTTTGTGGAGAGAAAGAGGATTTATGACATCGCATGGCACGAAGATCCAACACGGACAGCTCGTGAACGATCTTTTGGACGCACTTACTTTGCCTAAGCAGGTGGCAATTATTAAATGCAGCGCGCACCGAAAAGTTACGGATGATGTTGGTCGTGGTAACGCGTTTGCGGATGAGATTGCTAAAGAGACAGCTAAGAACCTTGCAACCCGAATGTACGTTACGAGTTCAGTAAGGTGGCCGGCAGAGACTGGTATGTGTGAGGACACTGTTGAGAGCGTGAAAGCGATTCAGAATGAGGCCACCGAAACTGAAAAGACTAAGTGGAAAGAAAGCACAGGAAAGTTAGATGCGCACGGATGTTGGATTGATTTGTCGGAAAGTCAGAAGTGGATGTTGCCGGATGCATATGTGCTAGCCGTTGTGACTATGGCTCACGGCTTGTCACATATTAGCGCAAAAGGTATATGCAAGTTGCTGTCCTCTGTATGGAAGAATGATGGTATTGCTAAGTGTGCTGAGAGAGTGGTTAAGAATTGTATGGTATGCATGATGTACAATCCCGGCAAGGGCACCCCCACTCCACCTGGCCATTTTGCTCCTCCTACAAGTCCCTTTGAGGTTATCCAACTGGACTTCATCCATATGGAGAGATGTAATAACCTGAAGTACGTTTTAGTTGTGGTTTGCGCATTCTCCAGATGGAACGAAGCCTATCCTCTCAAAGATAATACTGCCCTGTCCACAGCGAAAGTCCTACTGAAGGAATACTTTCCTCGGTATGGAATGCCACGGATTGTATTGTCAGATAATGGAATTGAGTTTGTGGGGAGTGTGATGAAGAGTGTGTGTAAGGCCTTGGAATTCGACAAAAATTCCATAGCGCCAATCATCCCCAGTCAGCAGGTTTAGTTGAAGGGTACAATGGTACTCTGAAACTGAAACTTGCTAAGATCCAAGCTACGACTGGTTTGTCATGGCCTGATGCCTTGCCTCTGGCTCTATTGTCGACCAGGGTGACTGTACACTCTCGAGTAGGGCTTAGCCCATATGAGATTGTGTTCGGCCGTCCTGCGAATGTTTGGGGAGTCCCTAGGCCTAAGGCCTTTGATAGTCTTGAATACCCAATGTTAATTGATTATCTTCATGATCTGACTGCTAAACTGAGGTTAATTCATCAACAGGTTTTTGAAGCACTGCCGGCATAGACAGAGGGTCCTGGACATCGGCTCCAACCGGGTGACTGGGTGGTCACCCGCAACTTCGGCAGAAAGCGCAATTTGGAGCCGAGATTTGTGGGCCCGTTCCAAGTCCTCTTAGCCACAAGAACTGCAGTTCGTCTGGAAGGCCGGAAAAACTGGGTGCATGCCACCCACACCAAAAAGGTGCCTATTCCTTTACCAGCAGATTCTTGGGTGAGGACCGGCATCGCCGCAACGGAAACAGAGACCCCAACAAAATTTGTGCCGTTCAGTGATGCTCAACCTGTAGGAGATACGCCATTGCAGTCAGATACAATTGTTGAACCTTCATCATTGGAGAACTCGAGACTTGAACTGTCATCTGATCGACAGGACTCTGTTCTGCAACCTGAACAATTATTCGAAGAGCAGACTCGTCCTGGAAGAAGCAGATATTTTCTTCGTTCTCATAACAAAGACTAATAAATACAAACACTTTTTGCCTTTTTTCCCTTTTTGAACTCATATTACCCCCTTACTGTCATTTTGAACATTATGAACAATTGCATCCTCTATTAATTTTTGAGTTCTTTTCCACGTATGTTTTTTTCCACAGCTAGGTGATTTGTATTAAAATTGAATGCTTGATTAAAAAAAACCTTACATCCGGGTTGACCGTAGGGCCGTGCGGGTACTTCCTTCTGTTTAGCAGGTTCCTGACACTAGGTCGGTACTTTTGTCGATTCCTGGGAACTCCTGGGAATTGATAATCGCTACTCAGAACGAAGTGCGTCAAGAACGTTGTGGACGATTTTTAGAGGATGGAATTCTCAAAGTTGTCGGAAGTGGAGAAGACTTTAGCTCAAAGATCGACACTACACAGGGTTGTACGAACAAAATGCTTTCTGTTTCAGGTGTTCCTGCTGTTTTTGACTGTTTCCATGTTATTGGTGGGTGGAGTGTATTTCGGATTACAGTTGTTATTGCCTTCTGCTTTACCTACTTCTTCTTCTGAACCAAAATCTATTCCCACTGTTTCTCCACATTCCTTTCATCCTCTGCCCCAACACGAACAGGTTAGACGTGCGGAATTCATGAATAACTCCTTTGCCCAGCTTCTTCATCAACATCAGTTGGTGATGAATACTACTAACTGTTGGGTGTGTGGGTTAATGCCACATACCATGGATAGGGGAATTCCGTATTTGGTTCTTCCTTACAGTTCCCAGGGGTCAGCTCGAGCGTTCCAAACTATGTTTCGTAGCGCACTAGATTCCTACCCCCATGGAGAGCCACGCACTGCAGATCATGGTCCCGGCCCGTACCATAAGCCTTTGGCAAGAGCGATTGCTGACTTAGATAGAGATATTTTTGATGCATCGCTTATTCCAGAGGAAGAGGTGCGAGCATACAAGGATCTAAGTGAGGCTGAGTATAGCATGTCAGTGGGTGATAGACAGCTTAAAAGCTCGTCTCCGATCTGGATCGTACCCTATCTCGGTAATTTCTGCTTGAAAGGTCTTGGCTGAAGCCCGCGAGCTCAGCTTGGGAGGAGTGCTTGTACTGAAACGTATGTTTTACCAACACTCTCTTCCCCTGTTCTTTTGACTGCCAAGGGTACATACTTTGTATGTTACGACCGCGCATATACATGGTTGCCTCGTGACTTCTCGGGCACCTGTTATATTGCGAATCTGTTGCCACCGACTTTTACAGATGCCTCGGACTATCACAAGACTAGAGTTGTGAGAGGTGTTATTAGCGAAGAGGATACTGCCGGTCAAGAAGCAGGAGACTTCTTTAAGGGTTTCTTGCCGTTTTGGGGACCTATGATCAATAGTAGGAACCTGAGACAGTTGACTCGAGTGGTGAATCGACTGCTAATATAACTGCAAGTGCTCTTGGTAATCTGACAGCAGAGCTTCAGGCGGACAGGCTTATGACGTTGCAAAACCGTATGGTTTTAGACGTTGTTCTTGCAGATAGAGGTGGTGTATGTAAGGTGATCCATTCGAGTTGCTGCATTTTCATCCCTGATAACGCTCCAACTGTCTATCAAGCCATCTCGAAGTTGCATAAGATCTCCGAGTCCATACACGTGGACGTAGGTGATTGGACGCTACTAGAATGGTTTTGGGGCCTGATGTCGATGTGGGGTTGGAAGATTCTGATGATCATTGGGGTTGTTGTAGCATTTCTGTTCACGTGTTGTCTTTGTGTGCAGTGTGGTCCTGCCTTATGTGGCCTCTGTGCTACGACGTGTATAAGACGGCCATCTGTTACCAAGGAAGCATTGATGGATAGAATGATGCTGCAGCCACATCTAAATGATCTGATGAATATCGAGATTGATTCTGATATCGACTAGTGCTTGCCTACATGAGGGCAAAAGGAGCGTCTGAGGTTCCGTGACAATTATAGTGGTGTTTTCGACTCGTTCGAATATTGACGAGTTTGGTATCTATGAACCGCAAATGACGAGTTTAGTGGGTGTACGCGTTTTCGCTACGCTGGCCTGAACCGTTCGTCTTATTCGTGGGTTTCTTCATCTGAACCCACGGGTTCCATTTTAGATACCGCATCCATTTTGTCCCTTGCCCTCAAGTAGCCAGCGAACGGACACTGTCCGCTTCGTGACCCTGGGATTCCCAAGCTCTTGCGGAAGACACGTGTTCCTTTGAGGGTGTCTTTATGACGAGGGGGATGACACTGCAAAGGCAGATGGCCCCGCTCGAGGCTCATCTTGCCGTGCCGGTCTATTGTTTCAGCCGTGCATTCATTAGGCACGTCTCCTTTGATCCTGCAATCGTGTTTCCGATATCGCCCCCCTACACTCTTCTCAATCTGTTGTCTATCTTTGTCTTCCCTTGCACCTGTTTCTGACTCTTTCCTTAAACTCGTTTACAGCCGGAATGGAATGTACTTAATGGTAGGATAACGTACTTTTACAGTTGGGAACCGGCGATGCTACTGTAATTATGTTCCGGGACCCTGAATACATGAAAGCACCCTTTTGAAGTTTACTGTGGGAACTGAGTTGTAACCTTTTGTTCGCCATGTTGTGCTATGGCGGAAATATGTATAAAAGGAGCGATCCACTGTTGCAATTTGAAGCAGTCTCCTAGAACCTACATGCGTTGTACTTCTTGTGACTTCTGTGTTCCCTGCAGTAAATAAACCTCAATCTTTGACGCCGAAGGAAGTGTCCCGTGTCTCTGTAATTTGTTCGCCGGAACAGGTAACCCACAAAGGTTTCAGGTGTTGTCCCCTGGCACCACTGGGCCTTAGGATAGCCCAGTCCTTCACCATCCTCACCCTCCCTGTAGACATGGGTGCCTGTTGGGAGTTGTAGTGTTGGACCCACCCCCACACCCACCCCCACCCTCCCTGTAGACAGGGGGGCCTGTTGGGAGTTGTAGTGTTAGCTGCTTGACCACATGCAAGGCTGGGAACGTAGGAGGCTAGATTTGTGGTTGATCATGGTGGGTGCAT
The DNA here is from genome assembly GCF_964263255.1 of Lissotriton vulgaris. Classification (NCBI taxonomy): domain Eukaryota; kingdom Metazoa; phylum Chordata; class Amphibia; order Caudata; family Salamandridae; genus Lissotriton; species Lissotriton vulgaris. The sequence goes on along the minus strand of NC_141691.1, from coordinate 1,838,739,135 downwards.
TTGAGCCCTGGGCTTCACATTTGGGTGGCTGTGTGGTCCACATGCATGGATTGGAGCCTGGGAGATGTGTCTTAGCAGTTGTGCAAGGCAGAAAATGACAGTGTGATAGTGGTAATTGGTTTGTACTTACCAGTCTCAACTCCCTCTTCTATTCCTTCAAGACTCTCAGGGTGCAGTATGCCAAGCACCTTCTCCTCCCATTCGGCGTATGGTATTTGCTCCGCGGGACCGCCACGGCCAGTGTCATGTGCCCACAGGGGGTTCTTGGACCTGATGCATTTGACCCATGCATTGAGGTCGTGCCACCGCCTCTGGATGTCGTGTTTGGTGCGTGGCACGGTCCCTGCAGCATTGACTCTGGTCCCTATCCTGTCCCACATAGTGGTTTTAGTTGCCAAGGTGGTCTGCTGCACTAGGGTACCAAATAAATGTGGTTCAACACAGATGATTTCATCCACCATGACCTTCAACTCACTCTCTGTGAACTTGGGGTTTTTCTTGGGTGCCATGGTGTGTGATGTGCAAGGTGTTGGTGGGGTGGGGTGGGATGTGCAGGTGTGTGGTATGTAGGGATGGTGTTGTGTGAGTTTGTGTGGTGGGTGTGTTGGTGTGCAGGTAGTATGTGTGTTTGTGTGTGTCTGTTATTTGTGATATTCTGCCTCTTTCTTCCAGCTGTGCTGTGATGCAAAGGATTGTGGTAATGGGAGAGATTCCTTTTATACTCTGTGTGGTGGTTGTGTCCCAATGGTTTTTGGCAGTCAGGTGTTCTGGGGGTGTGGTGACTTGGGTGCTCTTGTTTGTGCTTGGGGGGTGTCATTGGGGCATGTGGTTGTTGGGGGAGGGTATTCTAGGTGGGTGTGTGTTCTGTTTTTTGTGTTTTCTATTTACTTCCGTCCGCCATTTTGGATTCGGTTTGACAGCAGGGGTCATGCTCTGTTTGTTGATGCTTTTTTTCCGCGGCGGTCGAGGACGGTGGTGAGTTCCGTTGGGATGGCGGTGTTATCCTAATCGTGCGCCCGGACCCTCCACAGGTCTGGCGGTGGTTAGGCCTGTTTCCGCGGTCATTGCGGACGGTGTTTCTGTGGTTCCGTCCATGTGCGACGGTCTTTGATGTGATCCGTCTGCCGGGGTCGGTGTGTGATGATATAAATATCCTAATCGCACCCGCGGTTTATCCGCAGTGCGGTTGGGAGTATATTTGCCGCGACCATGGCGGTCAGACCAGTTTCCGTCCGCCATCCTAATCGGCACCATTGTCTGGTTTGTATTTGATAGATTTCGATGAAAAAAGGGTAGTGCTGATGCAAATTGTGTAAGAGATTATAAGCGTTTAAGAAGACTTTATGCTCCTGATTTAGGTTAATATCCCATATATGAGAAACGCATAGTCTGTCCAAAATGGAAATATGTCAAAGATGGAATTGAGTTTCAAAAAAAGAAAGCAAATGAGGTGAAACTTGAAGGCGTAAAGTAAAAGAAAATGGAAACTGTTGATGAGATTGTTGGATACTAGTTGGAAAATAGTTTAGGTATCAACTGCTATGCTAATGTGATTCTGAATGTCGTGTTTTATCTAGAAGATCTTCATAGTGAAATCATGAAAAAAGGTGCTCTTTTATATGACATCATGTATTATAACAGTTGGTAACTGACTGAAGTAAAATCCATTCTGTTTCTGGTATTCGGCATCTTTTGGATATACGTAATGGTTCATTGACATTTACTCTAAATGTACAACAAGATGTACAAAAACTTCTAATGCTTATGCATGGAGTGTTAGAACATGAAGGAATACAGATTGAAAAATTACTTGGACTAAGTTACAGATGGGATCATAAATGTGAAGAGCGTTCATTTACTACCATCACTGAAATACAAACAGAACGAATCATATACCTGACGATACCAGACTGCAAATCAGTACCTTTTAACAAATTGATTAAAACAGTCAATCAGGACATAAAATGTTCACCTTGTAGATCAGAGATGTTGTCTACATTACATATAGAAAGATTTGGAAAATATCTAATTTTAATTCTTCACGTTGTAGAGCAAATGGAACAAAATTGGAAACAAAAATAAAAGGTTTTAATGTAAGTTAAATATATATTTCAGGAAGAACTTTTATAGCAGTGGCTATTATTTTCCATAATGGACCTACTACTACATCTGGACACTATACTATGTTTTTAAAGTGTAATAAAGGATGGACACATTGCAATGATGCCCACTTGGAATTTAAACCTATATTGCCTTATGAATTACCAAATTCATATTTGTTATGTTTGAAGCAAAAGTTTTGAGTAGATCATTCAGCCAATTGGGAAGATGTGAACATAAACTATACCGGAATGCAAACTATTAGCATTTATAATTAGTGTTTGGATTATTATTTGCTGTAATTGATATTGCATTTGGAAAATTCTGTTTAAAAGGAAACAGTTTATATATGTGTTGTCTATTTTGTACCAGATATAAATGAGAGGCTATATTTTGACAAATGTATTTGAGATAAATAATAGATTTTATGTAGATGAAGAAAGTATTTAACAATGTGTAGATAGAAGAGCACATAGCTAGCTACTCATATTGAAAATGATGCTTTATGATGATTTGTGTTTTTTTTCTACAATCAATTAGATTGGTTTTTTACCTCGCTGTTCAATGATGATACCACATTGAAATCACTGTGTCTGGTAAATTTAAGTACAATCTGAGAAGAGCAAACAAGGGAATTGGAAAATGTTATCTAGTTCTAAAATTACGTTGAGTTGCTAAGAATATAATCTTACAATTTCAGTAATATATTATCATTAAATAAAAAAAAATCTTCTTCTTCTTTATAGTAGGTACTGTTGAAGTTTGAGAAGAGTTTTAATGCTGTTTACCACAATACTACTCTAAAATATTTCTACTGAGTAATGTATCTAAATTATTTAAAAGGTAAGAATACATATTATAATATGCACGATAACGTGAAAATGATGATCCTTTAGACTGCTTCAAAATTTTCATTATGTTGCTCATGAAATCAAGCAGGCAGTCAGTCTTTCACGTAGACCTTAACAATGCACTTATGCAATCTCTGAAGTACAAGTTTTGCGCTAATAGCAACACAGAGTCATTACCCTTGCTGTCAGGGTCTGGGCAATTTAGCATTTAGACTAACTACACCCAGGACGGACGTGCAAGACATATATATAATACAACATACCAATAAAGGGGAGTGTGGGGTAAAGCACTCAGGAGCTCCACACGGTAAGACTGAAGCTCAGTAAGTTTCTCACCCACAATTGCTGTTCCAGATACTGACTGCAAATACCCACATGTAGGATATGCATGCAAAGGCAGGGTCTGTGGAGCTTATACCTATGGTGATGTTATAAATGTAACTCAAAGACAATACTCACAGTGAACAAGAAACACAACCTAGGTAGTCAGCTGTGCTCACAGATCCTGGTGATCAAACAGGAACATGCAAGGCAGTAACAGCAAGTGGGTAGAACTAAACACAAGCACAATAGACAAGGAGCTAGCAAGGAGGAGTGCTTAACAGGAAAGAAAGGAAATGACAAGGTACACTTGGCAGAAAGCAGGTAACACACATACAAGGCAAAAGAAGGAAGACAGCAGAATAGAAAGACAGCAAACTAGGAACTGGAACCAAGGAATTGGGAAGGAAGGCAGAGACTGGAAAGGAATATACAGAAGGGGAGGCTACAAGGGTATACTAAAATAGTGCAGGTTAAGGAATCAAGAAAACAAAATAGCTTAGAAGGCATTGCTGGGGCAGGAACAAGAATTGAACAAGAATTGAGCTAAGGCTCAGGAGTCTAGGTAGCACTGCAGACAGTACTGGTTCAGGAACAGGGAATTTTAAAAGCTTCAGGAGTCAAGGGAACTCTGCAGGCAGCGCTAGTTCAGGAACAGGGAATTACTACAGCTCAGGAATCAAGGGAGCACTGTAGGCAGTGCTAGTTCAGGAACAGGGAATTACTACAGCTCAGGAAACAATGAGTCAGGAGAGCACTGCAAGCAGTGCAAATCAGGAACAGAAAATAGCTGAAACCCAGGAAAAGGAACTAAGAATAACTATTGCTCAGGAACTCAGGAAACAATGTAGCAGCTAAATCAGGAGAAGGGAAACTGCTGCAGTTCAGGAGCAAGGAATACTAAGGCTCATGGGTCAAAGGTAGCACTGTAGGCAGTGCTAAATCAGGAACAAGGAAAACAGCAGCAGGTCAGGAACAAGGCATAACTAAAGCTCAGGAAACACTGGAAACAAGAATAGCAAAAGCTCAGGGAGCACTGAAAACAAGGATCGATCTCACCAGTAACCAGCTACAATGACCAACACCCGGCTGAAGGGAGCTGGGACTTAAAAGAGCTCACAGTACTCATGCGCAACAGGTGTGAGCAGGCTAGCAGCAGCCAGCACAGGTGAGCTGAATTCCTCCACCCATCCTTGAACTGCAGGGGTGGAGACAAAGCAGTTAGCAGGGAATTCTGGGTAATGGAGTTTCAGGCATGAGTAGGTGGCTTCAAGTATAAGCAGGCTGGCTTTCACAAAACCCAGCATGGATTGGGAATGGATTTCAGTTCCCAATAAGTGTCTAAATGGCTGGAAGTCAGGATATGCATACAGGGGAGTGTCTGGAAGCATATTAGAATACTGGAAAGTCCCACTATGTGGCCCCCTGGTGGTGGGTATGAGAGTACAGGGAGCGAATCGTGACACTTGGATTCTTTCTATTACACAGGCACTACCCATGCACTCTTTCAATTGCCCAGGCAATACCGCTGTACTTATGCAATCACCCAGGCACTACCGATGCACTCGTGCAATCACCTAAGCACTACTCTTCCACTCAACCATTTACTCAGGCACTACTCATGCACTTATTCATTCACTCAGGCACTACCCATGCACTCATCCAGTGATCCAGGTATTATCCTTGCACTCATACTTTCACTCAGATACTTTTGATACACTCATCAAATCACCCAGATACTACCCCTGCACTCATGCATTCACCCAGGCACTACGGATACACTCATGCAATTACTAAAACACTACCTATGCACTCATTGAATCACTCAAGTACTACATATGCACTCATCTATTCACTCAAGCACTAACTAGGCAGTCATGCAATGACCCAGGGATTACTCTTGCAGTCATTGTTTTACTCAGGCACTATTCATGCACTGATCCAAACACCCAGGCAGTACCCCTGTACTCATGCAATCACTCATGCAGTACTCTTCCATTCAACCATTCACAGTGGCTCTAATCATGTGCTCATGCATTCTCCAAGGCACTACCCATGCACTTATCCAATGACCCAGACATTATTCTCGCAATCGTCTTTTCACTCAGGCACTACTCATGCGTACATGCAATCACCCAGGCAGTACCCCTGCACTCATGCAAACACTGAGGCACTATCCATGCAGTCATCCAATCACCCAGGCACTATTTTTGCATTCAACCATTCACAGAGGTAGTACCCATGCACTCATCCATTCACTCACAGAATACCCCTACACTTATGCAATCACCCAGTCACTACCCATGCACTCATGTAATTACTTACTTTTTATCCACATTTTATGCAATCACTCAGCCACTACTTTTGCTTTCAACCATTTACTCAGGCACTACCCATACTCCCATCCATTCCCTCAGGCGCTACCCATACACTCTTTAAATGATGTTGGCATTACTCTTGCAGTCATCCTTTTACTCATGCAGTACCCAAGCACTGATCTAATCTCTCAAACGTTGCTCTTGCACTCATGAAGTCACTCAGACACTACCCATGCACTCATGTAATCACTCAGACAGTACCCATGCACGTATGCAATCCCCTAGGCACTGCCTATGCTCTCATGCAATTACTCTGGCACTACTCTTGCACTCAACTATTCACTCAGACACTATCCATGCACTCATCCATTCTCCAAAGCACTACCCATGCACTTATCTAATGACCCAGGCTCTAGATTTGGATTAATCCATTCAGTCACACAGTTCCCATGGAGTTATCTATTCACTAAAGCACTACATTTACGCTAATGCGAAGGCACTATTGTTGCATCAACCATTCATTCGAACACTACCCATACACTCATCTTTTCTTCCAGGCAGTACCTATGTGCTTTTGCAATGCAAAGATTACCCTTTCACTCATGCACTTCCCATGCAATGGTCCAATCACTCAGGCAGTACCTGTGCAGTCATGCAATTGTTCACGCACTACTCTTGCACTCAACTGTTCACTCAGGCACTACCCATGCACTCATCCAGTGACCCAGGCATTACCCTTGTACTCATTCTTTCACTCAGGCAGTACGTATCCACTCATCCAATCACCCAGGCACTACCCATGCACTCATCCAATCACCCAGGCAGGACCCCCGTAGTCATGCAATCGCACAGGCACTACCCATGCAGTCTTGCTATCACTCAGGCACTACTGTTTCACTCAACCCTCCACTCAGGCACTACCAATGCACTCATCCATTCTCTCAGGTGCTACCCATGCACTCATCCAGTGACCCAGGCATTACTCATGTACTCATTCTTTCACTCAGGCAGTAAGTATCCACTCATCCAATCACCCAGGCACTACCCTTGCACTAACCCATTCACTCAGGCACTACCCATGCAATCATCTAATCACCCAGACAGTACCCTTGTACTCATGCAATCACACAGGCACTACCCATGCACTCGTGCTATCACTCAGGCACTACTGTTTCACTCAACCCTCGACTCAGGCAGTACTCATGCACTCATACAATGACTCAGACATTACCCTTGCAGTAATTCATACAACACATTGTCTATCTTTAACCAAATAGGCGGTTCTAAAAAGATCCTTTTTTCTACTTTTTTGTTTTACATTTTTTTGTGCTTTTTGAACTCGTTTATTTTTGTGTGTGTGTTTTTTTTAAAAGATGAAAAGAGCAACAGATTGTTCGCCTGCACTAAGAAGTTTCTTGCACTTTATGCAGTGCTGTTCCAGTCCTGCAAATTATGGTACAATTAGCGATGTTTGCATAGTTGCAGTGGATCACGCAGCAGTACTAGTTCCTGCGACTTCATCATCCTGTTGTGTGTCTTGCATTTGTCGGCGATGTTGTTCACGTGCAAAATGGTTTGGTGCATCGTTTGAAGATGCTTCATCATGGATGAAGTGCCACAAGAATACTTCTTCTCGGAGCCCCGAGATACAACTTTGTCACACACAGTGCAAGTGTCCTCGCTTGCTTTTACTCTTCTCACCAGGTGGAATTGAGAAAAAAGCCCACACAAGACTTGCTTTCCCTTTCTTGGTTGGTTCTTCCAGCTCCATTTCATCTTCAGGAATATCCTGTGATGGATTTTGAGATGACATTTCTTTGGTTGAAAAAAACACCAACAAAATAAATGAAGAATCACAGAAAACACAAGAGGTGTTTCTTGTAAAGTTGCCTTTGTAAGAATGAAAAGATTGGGTGGGGTCCTCCAAGAACTAGAAAAGAAAGCTTCTTAACCAATTAAATGCTTTCTTTTGAAGTCACATGAGATTCGGTACTGGACGCCTATTCACTGTGCACCGGATGCGATTCCCAAAAATATGTTTAACAATAATATATATTTCTTTCACTTGCAAATATAGTAAATTTAAAAATTTTAATTTAAATCTCATGGTGTAATATATATTATAAAGTTATATATATATATATTTTTTTTTTCAGAACTAAATAATTTGCGCGTACCCGGAAATATGTGCATGAGGGTATGCGGGACTGTGGCGGCTCCCGTAACTTCATTATAAGAACTCAAATATTCAAAATATTTAAGTTATCATCATTTTTATAACTCTTTCAATAAAGCATATAAGATTGATTTAAAAAATATATAGTATATAACGTGTATTTAAATTTAAAAAAAAGGAAAAATTAGGGAACCGCGTGCCTATCACGCACCCTGCGTGACCAAACAAACATGGCGGCACGATGCTTCGATTCACGCACCCCCTGCAAGCAGTAAACGATTCAAAATTTAAAAAAAAAAATATAAAGATATATTAAAAAAGGATTACTAAATTACATTACCTTTAGGAATTCAAAAAATATTTCGAAGAAACCATCTTAACATGTATTGTAACTTGTATACACTGCACTTCTTCAGAAATAGACTGGCCTTTTTGTTCCAGTCTAAAAATGTCAGTACTAGATACAAAACATTAGATTTTCACGTAAAAAACACAGGTTTCAGGGACTTTATAGTTACAAATTAACATTTTCAAAACCTTAGAAATTCACTGAAAGAAACAGAGGTTTCAGGGACATTATAGTCAGGGATTAGGATTTTAAAAACCTTACAAATTTACTGAAAAAGACAGAGGTTTCAGGGACGTTATAGTTAGGGATCAACATTTAAAAAAAACCTTAGAAATTCACTGAAAAAAAACCCCCACCAGTTTCAGGGACGTTATAGTTAGGGATTCGCCTTTCGAAACCTTAGAAATTTATTGAAAAAGCCACAGGTTCCAGGAACGTTAAAGTTAGGCTGACATTTCACTCGCACAAAACAGAGAAATTCGACTGTTATTCTAACTCGTGCCCCCAAATGCACTGCTGATGATGTCACATATTACATCACTCATGAAATGGTCAGTGACATCACTGATGACATCTCAAATGACATCACTGATTACATCATCCACTTACTATATGATGTACCTCCTCTCACCCTAATATAACCTTTGATACACCCACTCTAAAATACAGACTACCATTCTCGAAACCATAGACACACCAATGCAAGTTAGTACATACCCACTCACTCATTTATAGGTCTGCACACACATCCACTCACTAACCCATACAGTCATTCATGCATGCAGTCACTCATCAATTCAGCCAATGATATATGCACTCATATATATTCATACAGACACTCACAGACTGTCACTCACCCACAGAGTTACTCAAACACATAGTCAGCCACCCAAAGAATAAATCACACTGCCATTTACTCACCTATACAGTTATACAAACACACAGCCTCACGTATTCATACAGATAGTAACACATACATCTTCTACAATCATTGACACCAGCACACACTCATCCATCCAGCCACTCGCACAATCAATCACTCTCACATATAGTCACTTACATACTCCAACACTGACATATACTGCCTTTCACATATGTTGTTACTTACACATATACCACTGAGACATCCATTCACTCACCAACACAGCCAGACGCACATTCACTCATGCATACAGCTACTTGCAGATGCACCGCTGAACCCATATACCCAGTAAATGACCCACTCACACACCCACTCACATACCCCACCCACCCCCACTGACAGTCAGGCGCACCCATACAGGTACTCAGACAACCAATCATTAACCCATATAGACACTCATGTAGCTACTCACCAACTGAAAGACTGATAGAGAGTTTCACACAGTTTAGTCATTCACCCATGCATTCACTAAGACATGTTTAATCACTCACTTATACAGTCAGTAACACACCCACTAAATCATCCATTCAGATACTCATACACCCACTCATTCTTCTATACACCTTGGTGTATCTATACTACTATTATAAAAGAAGAACTTTGAACCTTTGAGGCGGGTAAACTCAGGAACCACAGCGCCAATCCACACACCTGATACATCGTTGTAATCGTCAGGGTGTGCAAATGGACATAGGCTATATAAACTTAATAAATATACATTATTTAAAAAATGTACCGAAAAAAAAGTAGTCCCTTGGAAGAAGCGCCGGCCGCGTCGTGCGTGCCTGACGTGAGGAGCGCGGGGAGGAGCGGCGTCATGGAGCGCGAGGAGGATCAGTGGACATGGTGCGGGGAGGAGCAGTGAGGAGCGGCGGACAGGCGGTGAGGAGCGCCGGACAGGCGGGGAGGAGCGGTGAGCGGCGGATGAGGTAGGTTATTTATTTATTTATTTAGGAGCGGTGAGCGGCGGGAAAATGAAGCAAAAATGAAAATCGTGGGCAAGAGGAAGCAAATGGAGCATTACAAAAGTGAGCCAAACGGTGCATTACAGGAGGAAAAAGTTCTGTGTGCAGGTTACAAAAGCGTAGAAAGTAAACATAGAGGTATAGGAGGAAAAAGTGACGTGTGCAGGTAGCAAGAGGAAGCAAACAGAGCATTAAAAAGGTGAGCCAAACGGTGCATTACAGGAGGAAAAAGTTACGTGTGCAGGTTACAAAAACGTAGAAAGTAAACATAGAGGTATAGGAGGAAAAAGTGACGTGTGCAGGTAGCAAGAGGAAGCAAACGGAGCATTAAAAAAGTGAGCCAAACGGTGCATTACAGGAGGAAAAAGTTGCGTGTGCAGGTTACAAAAGCGTACAAAGTAAACATAGAGGTATAATACTGCAATATATGGAGAAAGGATCCGGGGGACCCTCGGACAACGTCGGGGCGGGCGGGGGCCCTGAAGCCTAATTGTTCAGGAAAACGTCGGGGCGGGCTGCTAGTATATATATAAATTCTTAAACTTTTTAAAAAACACTCAGTCACTGGATGATGTCATTTGAGATGTCATCAGTGATGTCACTGACCATGTCATGAGTGATGTAATATGTGACGTCATCAGCAGTGCATAGCAGGGGCGCAAGTTATAGTTAGCTTAATTTCTCTGATGTTATACAAGTGAACTATCAGCCTCACTATAATGTCCCTGAAACCTGTGTTTTTTTCAATTAAAATCTATGTTTTTTTAAATGCTAAACCCTAACTATAAAGTCCCTGAAACCTGTGTTTTTTTTCAGTGAATTTCACGATATACACAACTCTTACATGGCCTGTACCTAGGATCTGCACCGCAATATTGATAATGTATTGTCCCGATTATGCTGTACCCTCTATTGACTTATCCATGATATATAACATTCTTACTCGGCTTTTATCTGTGATTTGCATCGCAATATGCCCCGACACACTACAGTGTGCATCGAGTAATTTTTCACCTACACACCCTGTTCTACCCGTGTTTTTACAATATCCATTGTCTTTGCAATATACTTTTATTAACATCTATTCCAGACTGTAACTAAGTCTGGGACGCATACGAGCCAAACAATATTCGTACTGGGACCAGAGTAGTACTACTAGAGTCTTTTCTCTAGCTCCATACGCCTATCTAGCGTCACGTGGTACAGTTACCAAGGTGATTTTACTATCAGGAAACCAGGCTCGCCACTGCAAGTTCGAGTGGCGTTCCCAGTCCCGATTCATTCGGCGCAAGTGAGTAATCCCCCTCCTCTACCCCTCTAGAATACAACCCGAGTTTCACTCACGGGCGTTTATAACTATTCCCCGCACTTCTCCCCAACAGATACCACGGAGTCTCACCACCTGCGGATCATAGGCGGATGCGCCCCGTTACCGCAATACTGACGGTAAGCCCTTGGCTACATGCTATTATGTGAAGTTGGCCTGTTTCCTTAGTTTTCTTGATTTTTCTATTTGTACCAATATGCCACAGTGATTAGTTCGCCCGTTTATTTTCAGGCCCGATTGCTTGACTGACACCTTAGCATCCTTCATAACTCGTGTCTCTGAGAATTCACCTATCGGGTAAGCCTGTTTTACTTCAAGCCGATGTGATCATCACATTGCACATGGCCCGTGTATTACTCATTTTTCGTGTTTCGTTGCAGACACGCACTATATGAAAGAACCCTACGTGATGTCATCTCTTGACTTTTTGCCACTTTAAAAACTCAGGCACCCTTGATTTACTACTTTATGTCTTGTTCTAGAAGGTGACCCCCACCTCACCACGTGCCAGTTCTCTGACCCTAACGCTCCATTCATTGTAATTAAGTCCAATACGCCATTATGTCGTAAATCCATTTTTAATTGTACCATTGTGCCAAACTATCTATGTTCTCCCGCGGCACTATACGCCCACGCCTGTGGAGCAATTAATGCATATTAAGAGGAATCACACTCTAATTGACCATTGTGAGCTTATATTGGTTTTACCTAGGGAACACCAATATTTGTCCCACCTCCTTGAGCAATAATTTTTCCCTTTTACACACTCTAATTAGGTTGCCTGCCCTTCTTTCTGGTCCTGAAGAAGACCCCACAGCAAGGGCACGACTAACCCCTGCGCATATCTGAGGGTCGAAACGTCGACAACCACCTTTCTCAGTGTCAACTTCACACCACCATTATAACATTGATTGTATTATGTGAAGTATGCCGTTTTGATTCAAACGCCGAACGTTTGGTCCTTTTGTTTTGTATCTAATTCGTCAATATCGTTTTGCCAATTTACTGATTTTACTGTCACCAATTCCTTCCATCTCCACATCCTCACTTGACCATCACTCCCCCTCCTCTCTCCCTCCCTGGGGCACTGTAAAACCGCCTACAATTTTTGATAACTTGTTCTGTATATTCAGTATACCTTATCCCATTGTGAATTAAACAGTGTGGATCCATTCAGTGTTTGTGTAGAATAATTTTTGATTTGTGTATATTATACTACGTTCACACTGGGACCCCCTCCTCCTAGTACCTTTAAAACCCAGGTCCCAGTGACTATGTTTGGGTAAACCCCCTCATTTATACACTACTTCGAGCAGACACTGGTCTGCGAGGTTTCACTGTCCTGTCCAATTCAATTACTTCCAGCACACAATGGTAGAAAGAGAACTTCTTTCTTATTCAGAGGACTACATAGATAAACTTTTGGGAAATCCTGATAACATCTTCTTTTCCACTAATATTCCATCCATCGATTTTACCTTGAAAGATAAGATCTCACGTCTGGAGCGTTTAGAGAAGAAACTGGTCCGTACCCGGTGGCATGGCCATCTTCTAACAAGGTATCTCAAGGAAAACATCATCCCTGTGGGATTACAAATTAAGACAGAACCAGCCATCTTCATTGAAGTGCCCAAATTTAAAGAAGGATTCAGTCATATTTCCAATAACTGCTCCTGTCATTGGATGGTTCTAGGTGTAGAAACCGCCGCTGAACAAGTCCAGCTGATCACTGCGGAAATTAAGGCACTCAAAGCTGAGATCGCTGCCGACGCCAACTTTGCTAGCGCGAAGGAAACACTAAGCAACGTAGAGGCATCACTTAAGGACTTTGACCTAACTACCCAGAATCGCAAATTGGAAAAACTAGCCCGTGACATACGTTTGTATGATAAGAAAAAGACATATCAATACTTGCAGGAGGATTATTTCCGCCAGGATAACCAGGGTCGATTCACCAATAGAGGACGTGGATCCTACCGAGGCAGACGAAATTTCCAAACTTTCTCGGACTCATCTTACAGTTCTGAAGGAGAAGAAGAACAAGCTGGCCCCAGCAATCTTTACAATTGTTCTGACTACGGTTACCAACAACACCAATACAATCCTTTTTTAGGACAACGTCAAGGATCATGGAGACCCCCTCGTGGCAGAGGCACCAACTGGCCCAGAGGCCAACAACGCGGCCCCAAACAGAACCCGAACAACTGGGATGGAGGACGCGGCCAACCCTCAAAACAAGTACACTTTCAACCCGAACAACATGGCGAGAGGGTAACCCGCAACAAAACTTACCGTTGGTAGACACAACAGAGGCCCTCAATCCTGTTGTGAATATATCCCAACAATCTTTAAACAATGATGAACTAAAAGTATTGAGCAAAGGGCTTTCCTATGTCCCTATGTACAAACCCGACAACTTCATTGTGGGCACCGAACTCTTCAAGTTCTTCCGCAAGATCCGACTTAAATACTTTTTCCGCAATTCTGAAAAACAACCCAATCCATCAGTAGCGGGGTTAAGAACACCTTCGACTTTTGTCCCGTATGCTAATACTATGTCACACAAAATCTTAGCCTACGAAGCGGTGGTATGGAGAGATGTGCAAGAACTCCTACAGGATAAATCTTGCATCAGGTATAACACCAGCAAAACGGAAAAGGCAGCACTACAGTCACTAGCCCTGAACACCAAAGTTGTGATTAAGCCTGCGGATAAGGGCGGGGCAATTGTTGTCCAAGATGCATCCACCTACGAATCTGAAATCCTCCGTCAATTGAACGATGACACGAGTTATCAACTACTGAGGTCCGATCCTTCCAAAGCTATTGCCCTTGAAATCTTGGAGTTAACTCAAGCCGGCCTCGACCAAGGCTTCCTATCTGAGAATGAATTCCAATTCCTCAATCAAATACATCCCGTTTGGCTACGATATACACCATACCTAAAATCCCCAAAAGTATGGTGAACCCTCCCGGACGCCCAATTGTGTCTGGGTGTGGCTCCATCCTCGAGCCACTGGGCAAATATATTGATTTTTTTCTGAAGCCCTTGGCTGAATCTACTCCATCCTATTTACGGGATACCATGCATACAATCAACATTATTGAGAATGTATCTTTTGACCCTCATCACCAAAGATTAGCCACATGTGATGTGATATTATTGTATACCTGCATCCCCCAACAAGAAGCTCTCACGGTAATAACACAATGTCTTCAACGACGCCCTGCCCCAGTAAAAGTTCCGTCTGAATTCATTGTGGCCCTGCTAAGAATAGCTATGACCAAAAATTTCTTCCTATTCAACAACAAATTCTATCTCCAGACATCCGGGGTAGCGATGGGGGCTCCATTTGCTCCAGATGTGGCCATCCTGTACATGGCGGCCTTCGAGGAAGATACTGTCCTTAAGCGGGTGAACCCATTCAGAGACCATGTTGTTCTCTGGATGCGTTACATTGATGATATTCTTCTGATTTGGAATGGTAATCAGGATGAACTATGCTCCTTCTTTACATGGCTTAACCAACAATCCGCCCATCTGAAATTCACAATTCAATCTGATAATCAAACCATCAACTTCTTGGATATTACCATCTATCACCAATCAGGAACACTACTTACCAAACTGTATCGAAAACCCGCTGAAAGAAACTCGTTGTTAGAATACAACAGTCACCATCCACGAGCCCTTCGTGACAACTTGCCCTTCGGGCAATTCCTACGAATTCGGAGGAATTGCTCCAACAAAGAACACTACTTCACTGAATCAGATGATCTTGCCAACCGACTGCAACAACGAGGGTACCCAAGACGCCTGGTAAAGAACGCACGCAAACGTGCCTGGTTCTACCCCAGAGAGGAATTACTTTCGCCCAAAGACAAAAGTAACCAACAAGAGAAACGCATTGTCTGCGTAACCACCTTCAATACTAAGAGTAACAAGATTAAACGCATCATCAACCATCACTGGCAATTGATATCGGATGATGTCAACCAGCCCGACACACCCCTACATACTTTCAAAAAAGCCAAGAGCACCAAGAACTACGTTGTACGATCACTACTATCGACACCTGACCAGCCCACTATCACTTCATTGTGGGATCTGCCACCAGTTGTTGGCCATTTCAAATGCGGCCAGTGCAAAGCTTGTGACTCTGCAATCCAGACTAAGGAATTCCAACACCGTCATCATAAAATCAAGTTGAAGACTCACAGCAACTGCAATTCCAGTAACATTATCTATGCTATAATTTGCCCGTGCCAGAAGATTTATATTGGGCAAACTCAACAAAAAGCCAAAGCAAGGATTTTACAGCACATGAGCAGGATCAGATGTGAGGTACAGGGTGCACCCTTAGTGGACCACTTTAAGTTGGCATCACATCCCCCAGATAGCCTTAAATGGGTGGTAATTGAAAAGGCTGTCCTGGGACCCCGCGGGGGAAACATCTCTAGTATCCTTGACACATGCAAACTTAAGTGGATGTACTTCTTTGATTCCATCGACACAGGCCTTAATGAGCATGATAGTTCTTTTTCACAACTTGCTACATTACCTTGAGGCTCTGCTGTACCCAACATGCAATGTTAACTGCATTTTGATTCGCCTTACCCGATCGGGAGTAATACGCCATATTAGATAACACTTTGGTTTCATACATCTATCAGCACTAACCAAACTGGCCTTTACCCTCATATGAGAGGTACGCCATGGCAACTACAACTGTGTCATAACTAGTGATATGGCTTTTACCCCCATGTTCGGGAGGTACGCCATACCATTTTTTTTTTTTGTCTTTATGTACATAAGGTATAATATGACTATAATATGATATATGGTGCTATATGCTGAGAATGTATTGTCCTTATTTGCTGAACCCCATTTTGACTTGTTCACGATATACACAACTCTTACATGGCCTGTACCTAGGATCTGCACCGCAATATTGATAATGTATTGTCCCGATTATGCTGTACCCTATATTGACTTATCCATGATATATACCATTCTTACTCTGCTTTTATCTGTGATTTGCATCGCAATATGCCCCGACACACTACAGTGTGCATCGAGTAATTTTTCACCTACACGCCCGGTTCTACCCGGGTTTTTACAATATCCATTGTCTTTGCAATATACTTTTATTAACATCTATTCCAGACTGTAACTAAGTCTGGGACGCATACGAGCCAATCAATATTCGTACTGGGACCAGACTAGTACTACTAGAGTCTTTTCTCTAGCTCCATACGCCTATCTAGCGTCACGTGGTACAGTTACCAAGGTGATTTTACTATCAGGAAACCAGGCTCGCCACTGCAAGTTCGAGTGGCGTTCCCAGTCCCGATTCATTCGGCGCAAGTGAGTAATCCCCCTCCTCTACCCCTCTAGAATACAACCCGAGTTTCAATCACGGGCGTTTATAACTATTCCCCGCACTTCTCCCCAACAGATACCACGGAGTCTCACCACCCGCGGATCATAGGCGGAGACGCCCCGTTACCGCAATACTGACGGTAAGCCCTTGGCTACATGCTATTATGTGAAGTTGGCCCGTTTCCTTAGTTTTCTTGATTTTTCCATTTGTACCAATATCCCACAGTGATTCGTTTGCCCGTTTATTTTCAGGCCCGATTGCTTGACTGACACCTTAGCATCCTTCATAACTCGAGTCTCTGAGAATTCACCTATCGGGTAGGCCTGTTTTACTTCAAGACGATGTGATCATCACATTGCACATGGCCCGTGTATTACTCATTTTTCGTGTTTCGTTGCAGACACGCACTATATGAAAGAACCTGCCGTGATGTCATCTCTTGACCCTTTGCCACTTTAAAAACTCAGGTACCCTTGATTTACTACTTTATGTCTTGTTCTAGAAGGTGACCCCCACCTCACCACATGCCAGTTCTCTGACCCTAACGCTCCATTCATTTTAATTAAGTCCAATACGCCATTATGTCGTAAATCCATTTTTAATTGTACCATTGTGCCAAACTATCTATGTTCTCCCGCGGCACTATACGCCCATGCCTGTGGAGCAATTAATGCATATTGAGAGGAATCACACTCTAATTGACCATTGTGAGCTTATATTGGTTTTACCTAGGGAACAACGATATTTGTCCCACCTCCTTGAACAATAATTTTTCCCTTTTACACACTCTAATTAGGTTGCCTGCCCCTCTTTCTGGTCCTGAAGAAGACCCCACAGCAAGGGCACGACTAACCCCTGCGCATATCTGAGGGTCGAAACGTCGACAACCACCTTTCTCAGTGTCAACTTCACGCCGCCATTATAACATTGATTGTATTATCTGAAGTATGCCGTTTTGATTCAAACGCCAAACTTTTGGTCCTTTGTTTTGTATCTAATTCGTCAATATAGTTTTGCCAATTGACTGATTTTACTGTCACCAATTCCTTCCATCTCCACATCCTCACTTGACCATCACTTCCTCTCCTCTCTCCCTCCCTGGGGCACTGTACAACCGCCTACAATTTTTTATAACTTGTTCTGTATATTCAGTATACCTTATCCCATTGTGAATTAAACAGTGTGGATCCATTCAGTGTTTGTGTAGAATAATTTTTGATTTGTGTATATTATACTACGTTCACACTGGGACCACCTCCTCCTAGTACCTTTAAAACCCAGGTCCCAGTGACTATGTTTGGTTAAACCCCCTCATTTATACACTGCCATAAAGAGTTAGCTTGCTGCCCCATCTACCTCCTCCCTACCGTCTGTTGTCCGAGTCCCCCTCCCTCCTGCCCTGCATGGTCCAATGTGCTGCCGCTGATCTCCATTTAGCTTGATGTGCCTGCCCACTCCTCCTGCCCTCTATTGCCCAAATCTATGCCCTATCATTGCCATCCTGCTTAGCATCTGTGCTGAGCTTGCTGCCCCTACACTGCTTCCCTCACCCTCCAATGTATGTGGGCTTGTCCCTGCTCCCTCCTATTTGCTCACCATGATCCATGGACCTGCCACTGCCACTCTTATCTACTCGGGGTGTTCTGTTGAGCTGCGACTACCTCTCCCACCTGCCTAGCATGGTCTGATGACTGCTGACTGTCACTGCCACATTCACACTGCCTCTCTGAGTTCCATGCCCCTATCTGCTCTTTCCTGTCCCCCATTGTTCACTTTCCTGCCATTCCCTTCTGTCCTCCATGTCCTCCTTGTGCTGCAACTTTTCCTCCTGCCTACCCTGTGTGGTCTGTTGTGAAGCCCATTTCCCTGCCCTCTCTTGCCCATGTCCGGCCCCTACCCATCCCTTCTGTCCTCCATGGTCCTTTGTGCCTTCCCGTGCCCCCTCCCTCTTGCCTACCATGGCTGTTGTGCTGCCACTAACCCTCCTGCTTGCCATGCATGACCTTCTGTGCTGCCACAACCTCTCCCACCTGTCCTGTGTAGTCAGCTTGCTGCTCCCTTCCACCTTCCCTTGATTGTCTCTGTGTATGCCATTATAGTCTCACCGTTGCTCTATATGGTGTGTTGTGCCTCAAATGCCCATCCCATCTGTACTCCATGGTCAGCTTGCTGTTCCAGCCCTGCCCCCTTGCCCATGGCCCTCCCTTTTTCCATGTGCAGGCCTCTATCCCCTTCCTCCTGCCTTGTCTGGTCCTTTGTCGTGTTCTTGCCCCCACCCCCACCTCCACGCCCGCCATGGGTTGTTCTGCTGCAACTGTCCCTCCTGTGCTGCAACCACTGGAGTCTGCCTTGTAAAGTATGTTTGGTGGGCTTGCCCATCTCCCTTCTTCCCTCTGTTATCTAAGTCCATGTCCCTACCCCATTCCTCCTCCCATCAGTCATCCAATGTATCATATTTGATAACATTTCAAATTCAGTAAGAGGGAGATTTTGAGAGAAAAAAGAATGGGGAATTGATTTTTCCTATTGACTTTCATTGAAAATGAGGAGATTTTAGGCAGAAGATCGATAAAAATAAATCCCTTTTGGGCTTAAAAAGATTGGGAGTTTCCTGCCTGAATCGGGTCTGTTGGCATGCATGGTTGTACTGCCATTGCCTCTTCCTTCTGCCCTCAAGGGTTTGTTGTATTACCACAGTCTCTCCTGCCTGAATTGCATGGTTGGTTTGTTGTCCCTGCCCCCCTGATCCCCTTTCTCCTGCCCTCCATGGTCCTTTGTGCCGCCACTGCCTCTCCCGCCTGCCCAGTGTGGTCAACTTTTAGCTTCTGCACCTTTCTCCTTGCCCTTAATTATCCTAGTCTGTGCCCCTGACATCTGCCTCCTCACAGTATTCTAATGAACAACTACATTGCTAACATTTGATATTTATTACAAAAGTGTGCCACGCCTGATGTCATCTTAATGTAATAAAAACTGAAATACTTAAAGCATTTCCGTCAGAAAATATCAAAATGAGGATCTTATTCCCATGGAAATTATGGTTAGTGTTCTGAAAAACTAAAATGAGGATATATTTTCTGAGTTTTCAAATAGCGACAAAGCACTTTTAAATTATTTGCTGTCTTGATGTGTTTTTATCCAGTTGATCACTTGATTATATGTTGCACTCAGAGGAGAGAATTTGGCGTTAGGTTTTGAACTGCAGACTTTGTAATTGGGAAACCAGGTTTGAGTTTCAGTGTCAGCTCGACATTCTGTGATTCTGCGCAAATCAATTAATCTCCCCATGCCTAAAACCCAAACGGAATATGTCTTTGTGTAATGTACCTGATTCTCATGTAAAGCTCTCCAATACCTTTGGGTCAAGTCTGCGCTATATAAAACTGCCAAAAAACAAAACAATTATTTGATTTGCACACTTCTGTCTCTGGGCTATATTTGGGTGAAATGTGTGCTACATTTTCTGCTCTTTCCTCTCTGGTGGCCATCTTGTGAGACTTATTTGTTATGAAGTTTCCTAATCTCATTTACTGCAGTATCCTCTAGAAAATGCTTTCAGTTTTTCACTTTGATTCCATCAAGATGGCGGTCAGATGTGACACACTTTTGCCATGATTTAGAATGTTAGTACTCTAGTTGCTCATTAGAACACTGATGTAAACTGCTGATCACCAGAGAGTTAACTAGCAGTTTGCTGAAGGGGGCTGAAATTGCATGTTTCAGTCTACATGTCAGAATGATTTAATGAAATAGAAGAGGAAGATATTGGAGACTTCACTTAACATGTGTCCTGACTTTAATTTTTATGACAAAATGAAAACCTTTATTTTGTTCCTTTCTAAAATTAAATGTTTTAAGTTTTACCAGTTTTATTGAATCCAGATGGCTTCAGGTGTACCACACTTGTGTCATAAGTAAGACTGTTAGCGCTCTACTTGTTCTTTAGAACACTCTGAGAGGCTGCAATAGAACACAAGGGAATCGACTGATAGGCTGCTCCTGTTGGTAGGTGATGGAGCAGGAATTCACAAAAATGAAACCTTCTCAGTGAATACCCCCATAACATACACTAACAACACGTAGATGTGGTAATTACTAACGTGCACCCAACATGAACATAGGGGAATTGCTTTACGCATGCCTGAAAAAAACGCAAATAAATATTATTGTCACGAGTAGGCCACATGAATATCCGTGCTTTGCACGTTGCACCTTGCTTTAAAGGTTAATTATTAATGCTGCTTTTACATTGAGCAAAAGACACACAATTGATGGACGGAATGCAGAATAAATGAAAACATTCACCTCCAGTCAAGAGATCTGGGTTAAATCCATCATTATTTTGCTCACCATGCCACCCCAGTTTAGATCTGGCCATATGCAAATCAGTCTTGACCCCGTGCCTCAAGGGAACAGTCCAGCCCGAACTGTCAAGCTAGGTCCTCACTGGACCGGAAACAAGAATCCTAGGACAGGTTTCGGGGTTTCACCCCTCTTCAGCCAGGATAGTTTGATTCCAGTGGCACAGTAAGGGGGTGACCTAGTCATCCCCGCTCCCGCCTCCCAGCTGCTCCGCCCCCCCTCGCACTTGGCCATATATGGCGACCGTGCGACGCAGGTGAGTGTGACCTAGTCTAGGACACCCCCGCGCCGCACGGCCACCAGCTGCTGCATGTGCCTCCCCGCCTGCCTGCCTCTCAGCTCCGGCTGCCGCCGCGTGACCACGCCCCCTGCCAACGAGCGGCGTGGTCTGTGCTCGCTTCCTGAATTGTACCGCTGTTCTGTTTAACTGTATTTTGCTGTATATTGTTATTTCTGTTCCCCCCTATTGCCTGTTTTGCCTGTTTTGTTCCTTGTCTGCCCCCGTCTCATCCCTCCCCGCTTCCCGCCACCGCCGCTAACCCCGCCCCTTTCTTCATTCTGTACCCTCCCCGCTCCCGCCTCCCAGCTGCTCCGCCCCCCCTCGCACTTCGCCATATATGGCGACCGCGTGAACGCGCAGCGGTCACGCGCAGCGGGCGCGCCGATTGTGCGCCGAAGGCGCGCCAAAGGTAAGCCCGTCTGCGCCCGTCCGTGACCGGACCGCGCCCAGCGCCAGGACCCCTGGCCCTCGCAGACCCCTGCCCACCCGCCTGACGTACACCGCCGTCACCCTCAGCGCACTCAACACCGGCCGATTCCCAGGATGCTACCGAGCCACCCCATGACGCACCCACGGACCCTTCAGCTGCCACGCCTGCAAGTTCACCTGCATCCGGACCTGCCTCGCACCAGCACCCGCCAAGCCAAACAACAGCAGCAACCACCTCAAGTGCATCCTGCTCAACACCCGCTCCATCCACAGACACGCCATCGAACTCTGGAACCTCCTCGACACCACAGCCCCTGACGTTGCCTTCCTCACGGAGACCTGGATGAACGCCTCTTCAGCGCCCGACATCGCCATCGCCATCCCAGAGGGATACAAGATCACCCGGAGGGACCGCACCGCCAACCAGATGGGAGGAGGCATCGCCATCATCCACAGGAACACCATCCGCATCACGACCAGCACCGACGACACCTTAACGACCGCCGAACACCTGCACTTCCAGATACACACCAACCCGAAGACCACCCTCAGAGGCACCCTGATCTACCGACCCCCGGGACCACGCACTCAATTCAGCGAAGACATCGCCGATTTCATCAGCCCGCACGCCCTCCCCTCCGCTGACTACATCCTCCTGGGGGACTTCAACTTCCACCTGGAGAACAACAACGACCGCAACACCACCACCCTGCTCGACAACCTCGCCAACCTCGGACTCAAACAACTGGTGTCCACCCCCACCCACCTCGCCGGACACACACTCGACGCCGTCTTCTCATCCAGCAAAGACATCGCCTTCAGCCACGCCACAGGACTCCACTGGACGGACCACAGCTGCGTCCACTTCACCTTCAAAAGAACGACGATCCACCACCACCAGCGACAGGCTGCTCAAAGAAGCTGGAACAAGATCACAGCCGACCAGCTCGCCGCCTCCCTGAGCCAGCACCCGCCCACCTGCTCAGCGAACCCCAGCCAGGCCGCCGACAACCTCACGAAGTGGATCAGCAACTGCGCGGACGAACTCGCCCCTCTGAGGACCCCGCCCAGCAGACCCGCCAGCAAGAAAGCCCCATGGTTCACCGACGAACTCAAGAGCTCCAAGAAGAACTGCCGAGCCCTCGAGAAAGTCTGGAGAAGGGAACCAACACCAGACAACACGACCACCCTCAAGCTTGCCACCCGGAAGCACCACCAACTGATCCGCGCCGCCAAGAAAACTGCATTCAAGGACCGGCTGGACAACAACGCACACAACTGCAAGGAACTCTTCAACATCGTGAAAGAGCTCTCCAACCCCAACGCCGGAAACAACGACATCACCCCATCGCAAGACCTCTGCAACTCCCTCGCCTCCTACTTCCACAACAAGATCGCGGACATACACAACAGCTTCAGCTGTCACCCGACGCACGCCACGACCACAGCAACGCCGCCCACCACCACCCTCCGCGCCTGGACTCCGATCAGCACCGAAGACACCGTCCACATGATGAACTCCGTCCACTCCGGATCTCCGACCGACCCCTCCCCTCACCACGTTTTCAACAAGGCCGACGCTGTCATCGCACCCCACCTGCGGGACATTATCAACACCTCCTTCGACACCGCCACCTTCCCTGAGAGCTGGAAGCACGCCGAACTCAGCGCTCTACTCAAGAAACCTACAGCGGACCCCACTGAACTCAAGAACTACCGCCCCATCTCGCTCCTCCCGTTTCCAGCCAAAGTCATCGAGAAGACCGTCAACAAACAGCTGGCCGCCTTCCTCGAGACGAATGGGTCCCTCGACCCCTCACAGTCTGGCTTCCGAGCCAACCACAGCACAGAGACCGCCCTCATCGCCGCCACCGACGACATCCGAGCCCTGATGGACAACGGAGAAACAGCGGCCCTCATCCTCCTAGACCTCTCCGCGGCTTTCAACACGGTCTGCCACCGCACCCTAGTGCAGCGTCTCAGCAACATCGGAATCCAGGAGAAGGCACTGAATTGGATCGTCTCCTTCCTCGACGGAAGAACACAGAGAGTCCGCCTACCACCGTACAAGTCAGAGGCCACCGAAGTCATCTGCGGCGTCCCTCAAGGATCCTCGCTGAGCCCCACCCTCTTCAACGTCTACATGAGCCCCCTCGCGGCCATCGCACGCCAACACAACCTCAACATAATCTCCTACGCCGACGACACCCAGCTGATCCTCTCCCTGACCAACGACCCAGCCGCCGCCAGAGCCAACCTGCACGATGGGATGAAAGATGTAGCCGAGTGGATGACGACCAGCCGCCTGAAACTGAACTCAGACAAGACGGAGGTCCTCATCCTAGGCTCCTCGCCCTCCGCCTGGGACGACTCCTGGTGGCCCCCCGCCCTGGGCACCGCACCCAAACCGACGGACCACGCACGCAACCTGGGCTTCATCCTGGACTCCTCCCTCTCCATGACCAGACAAGTCAACGCCGTCTCCTCGTCATGCTTCAACATCCTGCGCATGCTACGGAAGATCTTCTGGTGGATCCCCACGGAGACCAGGAAGACGGTCACCCAGGCCCTCGTCACCTGCCGACTGGACTACGGCAACGCCCTCTACGCCGGAACCACCGCCAAGCTCCAGAAGAGACTCCAGCGGATCCAGAACGCCTCAGCCAGACTCATCCTCGACATCCCACGTAACAGCCACATCTCCGGACATCTGAGAGACCTGCATTGGCTCCCCGTCAACAAAAGAATCACCTTCCGTCTCCTCACCCACGCACACAAAGCCCTACACGATCAAGGCCCGAGCTACCTCAACAACCGAGTCAACTTCTACGCTTCCAAACGCCACCTCCGATCAGCCAGCCGCGCCCTCGCCGCCGTCCCCCGCATCCGAAGAGCGACAACAGGAGGAAGGTCCTTCTCCTACCTGGCCGCCAAGACCTGGAACTCCCTCCCGACCGACCTGCGCTTGACCCAAGACCACCTCTCCTTCAGGAAGAAGCTCAAGACCTGGCTGTTCGAGCAGTAACGGCACCCCCCCCCCAAGCGCCTTGAGACCCTACGGGTAAGTAGTGCGCTCTATAAATGTCTTTGATTGATTGATAAGCCCGGGACCCACGTCTGGGCATACCCTGTGCACTTAGGGCTAGAAGGCAAAAGACACACAATTGATGGACGGAATGCAGAATAAATCAAAACATTCACCCTCAGTCAAGAGATCTGGGTTAAATCCATCATTCTTTTGCTCACTATGCCAGGTAGGTAACATTAATGGGGACGTAGTATAAGGTGTGTGGGAAACAGTGTAGGTTTCATTACCATATAATTAATAAATGATCGTTTCCATCTACTTTAGTGCGCTGAATAAAGCCTCCATCTTTAAATAAGGATTGGGAGGGGGATGTTTCCTCAGAGCGAGTCTGCTCTGACATGTGACAAGCAAGATGTGCTGAACATCACAGATGGCATGAAGGATGGAAGACCAGAGCGTCAGATGACTGCCAACAGTTGTACTCAAGCGTGAGACCGGGGATGTGTTCTGCAAAAATATTACACGATAAAAGAAGAAAGTATTACATTTATCTTATGTGGAGAACGTATGAATAAACAGAAATTTGGACCATGGGAATAAAGTTGTTGAATAAATTCTAAGTCATGGTGGCGTGACAATGCCACCCTCAAAAATCCACCAATCCCTCTGCGAGTTGAATGTAAAATGCAACAGTGGGTTGGTCATATAACTTCTAGGGTTTATCTGGGGTGCCTTTAGGGTTGTGGTTGGAAGCTTAGGCTGACAGAGTGAAGAAAGGAGATGAGTCGTTATCTGTCAGTTTGCAGAGAGACCTAGCTGTTCCTGTTCTGTCCTGTTCCTGGTTCTATATCTTTTGTTCACTGATCTTGTATGGGATGACACCCCACCATTTCCCTATGTCAGGAGTGGTTTTTCTCTACATACCAATAGGTTTGTATTTAGCCTAAATCATTCTCAGGATCTAATATCAATTTATTTGTCTCTGAAACTTTTGCCTCTCTACCTATCCAGTCCGTCAACAATATATTTATTTGCATTATTTTAGATGAACCTATTATCTCATCATTTACCCCTCCATTAGGTATATTATTGTTTGGCATAATTATTTGCGGAATCTTTTGTCTCTTACACTATCCACTCCTTCATTGCATAAAGTCATTGTCATTGAGTATGAAAATGTAAATGAATTAATGTTCACTTCCATGAGATTCAGTGTTTGTAATATGTGACCAAATGCAGCTGAGCATTAGTCCTCTAATATTAGAGAACATAAATTGCATTATTAACTTTATCGAGAGTCTGTGATTATTCTATTGATTAAATGGTTAATTAGGTCATTAGTTATCATTACCATCAACTATTCAACTAAGTAGACGGAAAGTTGATACTTAGCGATTTAGTTATTAAATGTCTCAAATGAAAATTATAAAGAGAAAGAAATTATGTACCAATAAATTGACCCCAGCGCATCACGAATTTTGGGTGAATGTGTATGGACCATTCTAAAATGATGTTGTGGAGTATTCATCCCTGAGGGATTTCTGGATCAGTTTATTGGTAATTATTGATTAGCTTGGTGATGATTATTGATTATTGACGGTATGTTTTTAACACTGAAAGTTAGTATCATGTGTTTTGTTATCTAGAAGTACAGGTACGAAGGTACCTGAGGAATCCCGGGAAGGAATCTGCTAGAAGTAGGCAGAAGAAGGGTGTGGTAAAGAAATCACACTGCAGAAGTACTTTGTCTGTTTTATTAATGAACAACAAAAAGGAGACTGGGCTGTTCATAAAGGAAGGAGAAGAAGGTCACTAGGTGTAAAGGACAGTACTCAGTGGAGAGCTAACCCTGGGTATCCATTGTGTTAGATATATTGGCCTCACACACCCTTGCGAGTGTCATGCTTCATCATAGGCAATGCTCCTCGTTGGGTAGGCGGTGCAATACCCAACGGGCACACCTCAAAGAGGGGCTCTTTATCGGAGATCTTTTATCCAACTGCCAATGGGTGAAGTGTGGGTAAGGGGCCAGGATAGAGTAGATGGTGCGGGTGAGGTTAAAATGAGGCACAAGGTACCAGAAAACAATTTTATTCTGGTGGTCCTCTGCCGCAATTAAAATAAAGATTAGTCTGTCTTCGCTGGAACTTAAGTTTCCAAATACCAGACAGTACTAAGAAGTGAAAGATGTGGTCAACATGTTTCTCGCTTAAAGTACACTGACATGCGATTCTTCAGGACCTAGTATATATCAAAACTACTATCTACAAAAACATGACCTACAAAAGTGTCAGTTTACAAAAAGCACACAAATTGTACTACCTGTTTAACACCTGCTCTTGCCTGAATTGGGAGACAAAAGAGACCGTTACCACAGGTAGGTGACAAAATACATTCCCTGTAGTGACAGTGAGCACAAAGTAACATTGTGACATACTAGTGAAGGTGCAGCTAGTATGTGGCTAAAAACCAGTGTGGTAAATCCAAAATTGGATGTCTTAAAACCAGTAAAAACAATAGATAGCAGCAGCATTCATACCTAACAGGGTACCTAAAGGGCAGGAGCATTGTACTCACCTAATAGTTTGAGTTAATAGGTGTCAACAGTGCCCAGCAGGTCTGACATCAGGGGAGAAGCCATAGTAAATAAGGCTGGGGAGAGGTATAATGGTGTTAGAGAACCTCTAGTGGTGCGCCAAAAGCGTGGATAATTATAACATTCATTGTGAATAGAACGCAGGGATGCCAGTCATGGAAAATGTGTATATGGTCTTCGGGAATGCCTTGTATTTAGCCCAGTCTGCGGGGATCGATAAAGTTATCCATCATCATGTGTGTTGTAATAATGCCTATATGGCTCAACTAAACTAAGTTGCCCTATATGTTATGTAACAATGGGAAGTATGAGTTGTTAAAGATATCCAGAGTATGTATTAGACTGGATAGGAGTCGTCATTGTGCCAATCGCTATTGAGCGCCTGAAAAGAACCATCACTGGTATTGTTGAATCTGCTGAATGCCAGGAGTGGATTAGTAAAAAGGAGGCGGAATTCCTGATCCAAAAAGAACCCAGGGTTCCTTATTTTTATATACTCCCCAAAATCCACAAGGAGACTACCCCTGTACCAGGACGCCCCATAGTATCGGGCATTGATTCTATACTGGAGCCCCTATCCCAGTTTTGTGATCACTACCTTCAGCCGTTGGTTAAACGGATCCTTTCCTATGTCCAGGACGCCACAGATGTCCTACGCCTCCTGGCTAATCTACAAGATGACATCCAGGTTGATTTCCTCATCACCCTCGATGTGGAGGCCCTCTACACCAACATCCCCCAGAGGGCCACACTAGGGGTGATTGAGAGGATCTTAAGTGCTGAAGAATGGATCTCCCCCACACCACCTTCTTTCATTATGGACTGTGCCACTCTAGCCCTTACAGAAAATTATTTTGAATTCAAAGGGCAACACTACCATCAGACCCAGGGCACCTCCATGGGCAGCATGTTTGCTCCTTCAGTGGCCTGTCTGTACATGGCTGATTTTGAGGAGAGATACATCAATGGTCCAGTGAATCCCTACCACTCGAACATTAAATTGTGGAGGAGATTCATTGATGACATCCTGGTCCTATGGGCAGGGATCACAGACTCATATAAGGAGTTTTTCAATTGGCTCAACACGCTGAATGATTATCTCAACTTCACCATGACAGCCTCCACCACTAACATTGCCTTTCTGGATTTGACCATTAGGCTAGTGGGAGGGAAAATTGATACCACTATGTACCGAAAATCCACTGACCGGAATAGCCAGCTCCACTTCACGAGCCACCACCCAAAGGCATTGAAGCTGAATTTTCCGTTTGGGCAATTCCTGAGGGTCAGGCGTAACTGCACTAACCTGACAGACTACAAACCAGAATCCACCATACTATCCAGAAATCTGACGGATAGAGGTTACCCTACCAGGGAGACCTACAAGGCAGGTAAACGTGCCCAGAACAACCATAGGGGGCTCTCCTTGAATATAACACTCCAACCACACAGGGTACAGACCTTATAACCTGTGCTACTACCTTCTCGCCAGCTTCCAATGAAATTAAGAAGATTATCAAACAGCACTGGCAGATCCTTAACACAGGTAGACTATGTACCGAAAATCCACTGACCGGAATAGCCAGCTCCACTTCACGAGCCACCACCCAAAGGCATTGAAGCTGAATTTTCCGTTTGGGCAATTCCTGAGGGTCAGGCGTAACTGCACTAACCTGACAGACTACAAACCAGAATCCACCATACTATCCAGAAATCTGACGGATAGAGGTTACCCTACCAGGGAGACCTACAAGGCAGGTAAACGTGCCCAGAACAACCATAGGGGGGCTCTCCTTGAATATAACACTCCAACCACACAGGGTACAGACCTTATAACCTGTGCTACTACCTTCTCGCCAGATTCCAATGAAATTAAGAAGATTATCAAACAGCACTGGCAGATCCTTAACACAGGTACACTAAACCTTGAAATACCCAGATTTGCCTTTAAGAGGTCTAGGAACATCAAAGACATCCTGGTTCATGCTAGACCAAAAAAACGTGGATGCAACCAAGCAATTACCACCTGTACGGGGACACTACCCTTGTGGTTCCTGTAGTGCGTGTCCTTTTATGTCTACACATAAGACGATCCTCTTGACTGATACCTTTACATGGGAACTACGGGACACACCAATTGCAATACTTCCAACTGCATTTACCTGCTGAGTTGCCCATGTGGACTGCAATATGTGGGCATGACCTCCCGCCCCATAAAAACCCGCATCTCTGAACATAGAAGCAGCTTCCGTTGCAAGAAAACTAATACCAAAATGTGCAGACACTATGTGGAACAGAACCACACGGCTGACTCACTCTCTTGGCTGATTCTGGAAGCTACCTCAGACAACTCAAAACACAATTTATTCCTGAAGGAACAGAGGTGGATACACCGATTGGCCACTGACAGCCACGGGCTTAATGAGGAGATCCCATGGAGTGCACTGTAAACACACTACATTGACTTTAACGTCCATACTGCTAGCCACTCATGACTGCTATCATAGCACCAGGGGGATTTTGCATTCTATTATGACCTGTGATAGTGGATTGCCTTTTCCCTTATTATGCAACTTTTGCAATCATAAATGTGGGACACCGTCATGTATCAACACCTATGTATAGCATTTAACATGGATTATTACTCCACTGTGTCATGGCCACCCCGGTGGCATAGACAGTCACATGACCTGTCAACATCACGTGTTTCCGTGCCTTGAACCGAGCTACGCCCATCGCGCTATATCTTCTCAAACGCTGCGCCGGTTCTTTTCTATCAGGGCCCGGCAGCGATGGGTAGGCTGAAACGGCGTTGACACAGGCAGTATGAAGTAAGTGGCGATAATGGGTAAATTGTTGTAAAGGCTGACTCCTCCATTGACGGGGTTAACGGGGGGGGTTCTACCGGACCCTCGTGTGTAGTAAAGTGCGGCCTCCAGATCGGGTTTTTACCGACTCTTTACAGTCCGTCTCTGGGTATAGACAGACCTTCTACCTCACTGCGGGTTGCTCCTCTGGCCAGAGAGACCTTCTGTTTTGTGTTACCTTACATCAAACACATAGGGCTATGGGCATAATGTGTACTGTTTGGGTTGACTGGATCTACGCTGACTCAGGCAACATTAAGTAAGGGGCTATGACGGGGATATCGACTTAAAGGCTGGCTCCTCCTTTTACGGTGTTGAGAGGGAATTTACCGGACCCTCATACATAGAAAAGTGCTGCTCTTTGACCGGTTTTCACCAACTTATACAGTCCGCTTCATGTTATAGGCAGACCTTTGCCCTCATTCGGGTTGCTCCTTTGACCAGAGAGACCTTCTGTTTTGTGTTATATTCACCCGATAATACATACGTAGTAATGGGTACAATGTTTACCTCTTCTTCCAGTTCAATATAGCTGGTTTAGCCTGCAGACATATGTTCTATGCTGGTTTCACCAAATAGCGATTGGCACAATGACGACTCCTATCCAGTCTAATACATACTCTGGATATCTTTAACAACTCATACTTCCCATTGTTACATAACATATAGGGCAACTTAGTTTAGTTGAGCCATATAGGCATTATTACAACACACATGATGATGGATAACTTTATCGATCCCCGCAGACTGGGGCTAAATACAAGGCATTCCCGAAGACCATATACACCTTTTCCATGACTGGCAGCCCTGCTTTCTATTCACAATGAATGTTATAACTATCCACACTTTTGGCGCACCACTAGAGGTTCTCTAACACCATTATACCTCTCCCCAGCCTTATTTACTATGGCTTCTCCCCTGATGTCAGACCTGCTGAGCACTGTTGACACCTATTAACTCTAACTATTAGGTGAGTACAATGCTCCTGCCCTTTAGATACCCTGTTAGGTATGAATGCTGATGCTATCTATTGTTTTTACTGGTTTTAAGACATCCAATTTTGGATTTACCACACTGGTTTTTAGCCACATACTAGCTGCACCTTCACTAGTATGTCACAATGTCACTTTGTGCTCACGGTCACTACAGGGAATGCATTTTGTCACCTACCTGTGGTAACGGTCTCTTTTGTCTCCCAATTTAGGCAAAAGCAGGTGTTAAACAGGTAGTACAATTTGTGTGCTTTTTGTAAACTGACACTTTTGTAAGTCATGTTTTTGTAGATAGTTTTGATATATACTAGGTCCTGAAGAATGGCATGTCAGTGTACTTTAAGCGAGAAACATGTTGACCACACCTTTCACTTCTTAGTACTGTCTCGTATTTGGAAACTTAAGTTCCAGCGAAGACAGACTAATCTTTATTTTAATTGCGGCAGAGGACCACCAGAATAAAATTGTTTTCCGGTACCTTGTGCCTCATTTTATCCTCACCCACACCATCTACTCTATCCTGGCCCCTTACCCACACTTCACTCATAGGCAGTTGGATAAAAGATCTCCGATGAAGAGCCCCTCTTTGAGATGGGCCCGTTGGGTATTGCACCGCCTACTCAACGAGGAGCATTGCCTATGATGAAGCATGACACTCGCAAGGGTGTGTGAGGCCAATATATCCAACACAATGGATACCCAGGGTTAGCTCTCAACTGAGTACTGCCCTTTACACCTAGTGACCTTCTTCTCCTTCCTTTAGGAACAGCCCAGTCTCCTTTTTGTTGTCCGTAATTCCTAGGGCTACGACTGTGGCTGGACCTTCCACTCACCCTTCCAGAGTGGTAATCACAGCCCTATTGGATCACAATTGATCCTTCTCTCCCCTTCTTTTGTTATATCTGTTTTGTTAATGCCTAAAAGCTACGGAGGGCTGTAGGTATTATATTTTAGGAAATTTCGTATGTGAGTAGAGTGCCTGAAAAGTGAAGGGTCACTTCTGAAACTCTACTTATATTTCCAGGAAAACAGCAAGACTCCTTTTCACTCCAAAAAGTCCTCTAGTGAAATTCCGGTCTTATCCCTAGATAAGCAATAGGTCCATCTGGAGCTTGTCTGAAGGGTAAAAATAGTGCTGGTCTTTTTGAGAGTGAAAGACTATCTCTTTATTTAGTGGAATAGACAGAGTAGCATAGTTTGTGTTGTTACTAACACATTTTTGATTAAGAAAGCACAGAAAATATATTGCTGTAAAACTATGTAAAGGGAGGGTCAGTGGAAGGAGTAATACTGATGTATCAAAAGCCGCGCTGACATTGGTCAGTCTGCGGGCTGTACTGAGTCGTGATTGGTTGGATGATGTAAGCCGCGCTAGCATTGGTCGTGGTTTTGCGGATGTAACAGTGTCCTGATTGGTTGGTTGGTGTGAGCCACACTAGTATAGGACAAGAGTGAACCAATAGAGTAAGTAGAAATACGAAAAGGTTGTTTTTGTTTATAAATTATAAGACCCATTAGTGGAAAACATCAGAACCTGAAGTTAATGCAGAAAATAAAGATGTTTTCAAAAAGGACAAACCGATTGTGACAAGAGAGGTAATTACGATACCGCCCTCAAAGACGTCTGCTTTCTTTATGATGTTGGAACAAGGATATCACACGTGTAGGTAGTTGTAAAATTGGATTGAGTATACAAAGGGTGATGGTGTGTTAGCTTTCCCACAACATGGTACATTTAATGTAAGGATATTTCGAAATTTGAGATATTGAATGAATGAATTAGAACCAAATCCTAGATTGATGCAGTATGAGGTGTTTGAAAGAGAGAAATATAGAGGAGGAAATGGCAGATACAGGAGTTGGAAGAATGTTTATCCTTTTGAGAGCAGGGAAGAAAAGATGGAGGAGGGCTGTAGTAACAGAAGGATTATATCTTGTGTTAACGGTTGATGAGCAGACTGGGACTCCAAGTGTAAGAGGTGATATGAATGATTCTGACAATGATAAATTCATAGACGTAATCATGAAAAAAAAAACCTCTGCCAAATGAAGAGAATTTAGGGGTAGTGACTCCAAGTGCCCAACAATTGGGAACTCCATTGACGCTGCAAGTTTCTGATATAGAGAAAGTAATGTAAGAAAATGTAGCAAAATTGTTGAATAAGGCCAGACTAGAACAGGTTCAGAAATTGAATCAGTTGGGTTTGAACGCAGAAGCATTGACTGTACCGGTAACAATTGGTCCTCTAGTTCCATTGTACGGAGATAGACAGTGTGTCTAAGGTGCGTACATTAGCTGTGCCAGGAAGTAGCATTAGGAGTGGTACGAATGGGGATGGACAGGTAAATGCAAATAATACATTGTTAGACCTTCCAATTAATGAGCTGATAACTGAGACTCCTCAGAGATATATGTTCAATTTGAACCCAGAAAAATAGGACCAAATGATAGTCCAAAAGCTGTGAGTCCGTCAAAAGTTGATTTGGAAGAAATTATTTTGGAACAATAAGCCTAGACAGACTAGGAACATATCATGATGAAGAATTGTTGTTTCTGTGTAAAAATATTACCTGGAGGCCAAAGAATTTACATGAGAAAATAGCGGAGGCTGCTAGGGAGTAGGGAGTAAACATAGAGAAGTCGAACTTATGGCATAAATCATACAGCCTGGCATTCATTGACAAGGATCTAGAAAGTTTGAATGCTTATGGAAAAAGGTTGCAGATAAAGGAAATAATGAATATATTGAAGAAATGGGGAGATGTAGATTGTTGGAAAGTTGGATGGTCAAAATGGACGTAAGATGCAGCCAATAAAGGAACAACTAAATTTCCTATGAAATAAACCGAACAGGTTGAAATGGTGTGTCTGATGAGAGAAGTAGTTGGTGCTGGATATGTACAGGTTCCTTGGTCAAGGCAGCACATATTATCTTTTACAAATGATTTTCCCAGACTGAGAGAGAAACCCTTTGAATAGTACAAACAGGTAGAAAGGTTTGTAAAGGTCTTGAAAGTTTTACTGAAAGATTTAGATGGGCTGTTTGGGATTGTAGTACCAGCTGATTTATGGATAGAGTGTAAGATTACTGTTGATTGGTCTAAGGATGGCATACGGATGAATACCCTAGATATTCTAAAACAGGTGTTTCATCAGAAGAGGTCATGAAAAAGTACAATCAGGTAACTACATTTCTCTGAAAGAAAAAGATTAGGTTAAAATTGACAGAACCACTCAGGAACCAAAGGAGTCAGCTCATGCCTATAATGAAAGGTTGTTGCAGGTTTTTAAGCAGTATAGTGGTTTTGAGAATATTGGAGATAAAGATATGGGACATTTTGTCTATTGTTTTGTGTTTGGATTGAGACCTGAAATTAGTAATATGATTCAACAGCATATGATATGTTGGCAGAGTAAGACAATAGATAAGATTGTGAGGTATGTAAAATATTGTAGTGATAATATTGATTCGAGGCATAAAAGGTTAAAAGAGAAAATGATGTGGGCACAGATGAAAGTGGCAGAACAACAAGAAACTACCAATAATAGTCTCCCAAAAAAATAATCAGGCTAGTGGTCAGAATCAAAATGGACAGAATTACAGTGGATGTAAAGGAACGCGAAGAATGAGTAAAAAGGAAGCAATGAAGAAATGTCCTTGTCATGCATGCGGAAAGCTTGACATTGGAGGAATGAGTGTAGATCCAATAAAAAAATTAACAGGAGAAATCAAAATTTAATTCCACAGATGCAGAATGAGGTGGATGTAAATCATCATCATCAGCAGATAGTTACTCAACAGTTACAGGTGCCACAAGCCCCAATATCAACTAATGTGAATGCTCAGGTGCAGAGGTACAATGTGAATACCAGATATCTTGGAAGAGACCAGCTTGGTAAGAATCAAGGTGTGAGTCAGCAGAATTGAATGCAATGTAATGGAATTGATTTGGACTCATCTCAAGGACGGTGCCTGAGGAGGGAGGAAGAGTGCACACTTGGCGCATCTTTAGCGGTAGATCAGCCAGGTCCATTTGTTGATGGCAAGGTGGAGGGTAATGATATTACAATCTTAGTGGACACTGGTGCTACCCGTTCTACTGTGAGAGCATCAGAAATTCCGAACCTACCCCTCTCGGGAGAAACTATCCAATTTGTAGGAGTCTCAAATAAACATATTAGAACGCTAGTTGCAAACCCAACAGAAGTTCATATTGGAAACTTCAAAGACATGCATTGGTTTGTGGCAGCCCTATCTCCCGAATTCAGACACTCCCTAATAGCCTCCGAGACTTCCACCAAGGCCGACTCAGTGCTGTAGGAGGCTCTGAAACTGGATTTATTTATTTACTTTGAAGATTTTATATAGCACGAACATGACCCTTGCGGGTATCAGAGGGCTTTACAAGTGAGGTAATTAAACAAAAGAGACAATGTACAAAAGAACATACAGCCATATTCATCAACCTGAATTGCGCTTGCAAATGGCCAGATTCTGAGAATCTGGCCGTTTGCGAGTGCGATTTTTGCATTTGGGATTCATCATCCCAAATGCAAAAATCGCTATTAGCGAAATCGCATATTTGCGAGGAATTGGATTTAAGGAATCTCTAATAGAGATTCCTTAAATGCAATTCATCACCCTAATTGAAATTGCGAATTCGCAATATTTGGTCGCAATTTACCACGAAATCTGACTTCGTGGTAAATTGCGAAAAACGAGTAAAAAGCACTTTTGTGCATTTTTTACTTTTGCATGTTACACACACACATGTCCTCTGGACATGTGTGTGCGCAACACCTGTTCAAATGTGCATTTGAGGGGTGCTACAGGGTGTCCTTTGGACACCCCTGGCACCCTTCAAATCGCAATCTTTTGGCCCATAGGAATGAATGGGGAGTTTTTCCTTATTTGCGATTAGCAATTTGCTAATCGCAAATAAGGAATCAGTAGGAATCGCAATAAATTTTGCTAATCCTACATGAATCCCGTTTTGCGAGTCCTTAATAGCGAATCGCTATAATTCGCTATTAGGGCCTCGCAAAACGGGAGATTGATGAATCTGGCTGATAGTATTTCGAAATAATGTCTTATGTTCCGGCTGGTTGTTCTAAGAGTCTAATTCAATGATCAAGTGAATTTCATCATGAGGAGAGATTTGACTTATTTTTTGAAAGAGGCAGTTGAGGGGTTAAGTTTGGTTTCTGGGGGTAGTGCATTCCAAATCCTTGAAGCAATACCAGAGAAGGCACGGTTATATGTTTTCTTCCGGGCAAATCTTTGAGGCTTTTCGAAGAAGGTTGCTGGCGCTCCTGGGTGATCTGTTTCCATAAGAAAGCTCCAGTTTCTGGGCCAGATACCTCAGGGTGTTGTGATGTATGGCTTTATGCGTCATGCATGCGATTTTGTATTGAATTCTTGCTTCAAAGGGTAGCCAATTGAGCGCTTTTAAGTTAGGAGAGATGCGACTATTTCTTTTGGAGCCTGTGATGAGCCTGGCCGCTGAGTAGAGTGATGCTCTCAAGGGGGCAGTTGTAGATTTAGGGAGTCCACAGAGAGTTGCACTACCATATTCTAGTCTGGGAATTACTAGTGCTTGAACTGCCAACTTGAACTCATTTACTGAAAGGAAGGGTTTTAATTTATTTTTTCAGAGTGCTCATCTGAAAGTTTGCTCCTTTTGCTGCAGCACTGATGTGTTTTTACATATTTAGGTTACTGTCCAGAGTTACTCAAAGTGATTTTGCTGAATCGATTATAAGAGGTCGGCAGCTGAACTCTGTAAGTTGTTTAAGCCATTTGTGTATGGTGGCTGGTTGGTTAGGTATGGTGATTAGTAAGAATTCAGTTTTCAGGGCGTTTAGTTTGAGGTGGTTTTCAGTCAACCATGACTGAGTCTTTAGTAAAGTTAGATTGAGAGATCTGATGTCATCCAGAGAATTTATCTTTAAATATAGTTGTGTGTCACCTGCGTACATGTGAAAGTGGATATTTGATGAATCGAGAATCTCAGTGAGTGGCACCATGAATAGGTTAAACAGTGTCGGTGAGAGGGAGGAGCTCCGTGGGACTCCTAATGTGACTGGGACGGTCGTGGACAGAGATTGATTGACCTTGAACCTTTGGGATCTATTCAGGAGGAAAGAGGTAAACCAATTTAGTACTGACCCTGATAAGTCCATTCTGTATTGCAAGAGATCTAGAAAATTATCATGTCTGACGGTGTCAAAGGCCGAAGATAAGTCAAGCAGGATAAGTAGGCAGGTTTCGTTCTGGTCTAGGATTCTTAGTACGTCATCTGCTATGGGGTTAATAGCCTATTCTGTACTATGTCCTGCCCGGAAGCCAGATTGCAACTTATTGAGCAGGTGATGTG
Source organism: Lissotriton vulgaris (assembly GCF_964263255.1). Classification (NCBI taxonomy): domain Eukaryota; kingdom Metazoa; phylum Chordata; class Amphibia; order Caudata; family Salamandridae; genus Lissotriton; species Lissotriton vulgaris. The sequence continues at coordinate 1,838,701,490 of NC_141691.1, read as the reverse complement.
GCTGTCTAACTGGCTAAGAACACAGTTTTCTAGGAGTTTAGCCAGAGTTGAGATGTTGGAAATTGGTCGGTAGTTATTTAGGTCCATGGGGTCAGCTGTCATTTTCTTTAGGATGGGGGAAACTTGCCCTGATTTGAGAATTTCAGGAATAATTCCATGGACTAAGGAGGCATTGACAATCTTTGTCCAAAGTGGCAGTAGCGCCGACATGAGAACTTTGAGGTAGTTTGCAGGAAGGGGGTCTGAGAATTGGTTGGATGGGGTTAAAGGACGTGAGCGCTTTTAGAATTGCTTCTTCGCTATAGGTTGTGAAGGTGGCCCAGGAGGCGTTATTTTTGAGGACAAGTTTAGATGAGCAGGTGATTAGGGTTGCTAGAATGTGAGATGATGAGTCCTTCTGAGTGTTAGACTGGGCTAATGATGCCTTAATGAATGAATAATCTTTATTCGGATAAGAATATCAACAAAAGTGCAGTTCGTCACCACCAAAACAGATACAATAAAATATTAAAACAAATAAATATACAATATCATCCAATACAAATACACAATACAGGAATAAAAACATAATAAAAGGGGTTCGACGGGCCTAAGAACTAGCAGCATAAATGGCATTGTGCAAAATGAGAGTCTAGAACAATTTGTGCAAATCAGCCAGGGGATTATAATACAGTGCATAAAAGTGAGGTCAAACTTGACAGTGCAAATTATTTTAAGTGGATCTGTGCAACGTCAGCAATAATTTACATGGGAATTGCATAGGTATTCAGCAAAACAAAAAATATCTTCCCAAATGCGTCCCTAAGATTATTATACAATGACTCAACCTTCACTAACAATTAAAAATATATAAAAAACAAAAAATAAAAAGTGCATACGACATTAGGATTCATTCATTAAAGCGCGGGAGCGTACTGCAGCTTGGAGGAATGAACTTACTCTAAAAATCAGATCGTTATTTCCTAGCTTTAATATTTCAAGATATGCAAATTCAAAGTCCATGATAGCCCGAATTTTAAATATGGGGCGAGGAACCATTTAGTATATCTTACATAAAAATTACAAAAAAGTAAAAAGTGTAATAAAGTTTGTTTGCTACCAGTGTCACAAGGACAGGTCAATTGCTCTAAATTTTTGTTAAAACCTATTGGGAAGCAAAGTGAGTATTTGATGCTTCCGTCCCTGAGGCGATAGAGTAGGCTCCTTTTCCATCTCCCCATATCCTTTCTGAGGTATTGTTGTGACATATGATGTTGAGTACTAGGAAGCTCCAAAAGGGGCATGTATATAGCAACAGATGGTTTGAGATGCTCAGTATCTTGTCTTTGTTTGCAATACAGGCCATAAAGTGTCCCCCTGACTGATCTTATATTTATTCCTTCCGCCTTTGAAGGACATCGAGAAATATGCTCCATGTCCACACTAGCTAAACTGTTTTTTACAGCAGCTAACCAGGGTATGTGGCTGCTTTTATCACACTTGAGGCAATCTGTAATTATTTCTCTAGTTAAGGTTGCCGCTGGATTCTGATGCCTTAAGTAGGTCTGTTTTTAGGAGTTCTGTTTTTTTCATGAAGAAGGAGGAAAACTCTTCGCAGCTGGGCAGCATACATTGTCCAGCTTGGGGAGGGCGAGCTAAGCCACTAGATTGAGTTTTGACTAGTTCAAATAGTTGTTTGGGTCGGTTCTTGGCTTGAACTAGCTGATTTTTAAAAATGTTTGCTTTGAGTGTCTGATCGTTCTATAGTACGAGTTTCTGGTCGATCTGAGCAGTTTGAGGTGATCCGTGGATGGCGATGACCTCCAACGCCTTTCATCTAATCTAAGGGCTCGTCTTTCCTCGTTGAGTCTGCCGTCATACCAAGGTTTAGAGTCTTTTGTGGAGATCCTGTTCAGTTGTAGAGGCGCGTTGTATCTAAAATCGAGGACACATAGTTAAAGTAGTGTTGTGTCGAAGCTTGAACATCAGTTAGGTCTTCCGGGGGGAGCAGGAGGTTGACACTGGCGGATGTGGATAGGTCTGTTAGGGTTTTTTTTAATTCCTCATCCAGATTTTGGGTCTTGAAGGTTGTACTGAGCGTAGTTTAACTGATTCCTTGATGAAGAAGGTGATGGCATGATGATCAGGCCAATCACATGGGAGGATTGTGCTAAGCTGGATAGCTTCTGGGTTGGCAATGATCAAGTCAAGGGTTGAACCTTTAACATTTGTGGGGCTATTGCAGATTTGGGTATGGTCAAAGGAATGTTTTGAGGCTATTTACTGCCAGGTCGTTAGGGTCGTTCCAGTGGAGATTGAAATCGCCAAGGAATATTTGGGTAATATGTTGACCAGTATGAGTGGTCAGGATATCCATGAATTGCTCGATGAAGGTGATGTTATCGCCTGGCGGGTGGTAGAATATGTGCAGTGAATAGATTGGTTTGTTATTACTTGTGATATCTAAGCAGAAGTATTCACATGAAGATAAATCTGGTGAACGTGAGCTGTCCACTGAGAGACTGTTCTGGTGAATGCAGGCAATACCGCCTCCTAGTCTGTCAGGTCTGTCTAGTCTGGTGATGTCATGATTGGGGGAAACCAAAATGTCTAGGATTGGCGTAGATGACTCATTTAGCCATGTTTCAGTTAGGAATAAGAGGTCAGGTTCATGAGTGAGTATTAAGTCAGTTATGTCAGCTGTGTGTTTTGAGGCTGATCTACAATTTAGGAGAATGCATTTGAGACGCGGCGTGGTGGTAGTAGGGGGTTCCAGTGTTATCTGAACTTGCATCAGATTCTCCAGGGTTATACCTCTGGTGTTGTCAGTAGGGCCTCTGTGTGTAATGAGATGGATGGATTAGGGAGGGTTTACTCGAATTGAAAGGGTCTGCTATGGTCAGGCTGGGTGCGGGGGTTTGTAAGAAAGGAGCAGGGAATGTATATCCTTGGCAGTTAGAGTATTTTTCCTGCGGAACGGTAGGGTTGTGGAATTGCGGTTAGGTACTGTTCTCCATCTTGGGGGCGGATGCTTAGGGAATAGTAATTGCAACTGATGCTGGAGTGTGGGGCTGTTGCTGTGAGGGTTCCAGTTCCTATCAACGGCATGTCGGCTAATCTTGTATTGCTGCCAGAATCAGGTTCCATAGCGTTTGGAGGACATCTTTAATTTATTGTAGTGAGAGAAGGATTTCATCGAGTCTAGGGTCTGGTGTGGGGGGGTGTTAATTGTTTAGTCTGGGAATAGGGTAGGGGGTGGATGGGTTTGGGGTGTAGATTGGAGGGTAGCAGTGATCTGAGTCTGCATAGTGAGATCTACCAGTAAGGCTGTCCGGGGAGGGGGTAATAGCCAAAGAGGGAGGGGGAGAGGTATGTATCGTAGGGGTGTGCATCGAGATTAGGGGCGTGGATGGGTTTGGGTTGTAGATAGGAGGGTAAATTGATCTGAGTCTTCGTAGTGAGATCTACCTGTAAGGCTGTCGGGGAGGAGGAGGGAGGAATAGCCAAAGGGGGAGAGGTATGTATAGGAGGGATGAGCATCGGGATTAGGGGCATGGGCGGGTTCCTAATGTACGGGGGTCGATTGTAAGGGATGTTAATTGATTGGATACTAAAATAGGAGTTGTGTGTGTGGTTCTCAAAAACTGGGATGTCTCCTGGCGTTTGGATGGGGGTATGGAAGGATAGGTTCGTAGGAAAATTCCCTGGGGGGTTATCGGCATGGATATGGGGGGCGTAATGGGCATGGACATGGGAGCATTATGGAATTAGGGGTGTCTGTGATGGTGGAAAGGGTCCATGGACTTTATCTTTGATGAAAGGGAAGATGTTGTCGAGTAGGATTAAATTTCGGTCAGAAGATTGCATGAGGATGATCCCATTATGATAAATGGTGATTGTAGCTGATGCATTGTAAAGCGGGGGGCTGCTTGAGATCTTGAGACCCTGTGCTGTTTTCCAGGACGAGGAAACAGAGAGCAAGCCATAAAAAGCTTTTCTCCATTGAGCTCTCCTCTTTGTGTAAAAAATAATGTCATTGGATAAAGTGCCCTTATTTGTAGAGTAGGAGGGGTCTGATATTGGGGTCTCGAGGTATGCTTTTAGCAGCGAATGTTTAAATCTATGGCTGCTTTTTTGAGAGGTTAGTGGGGTACTTGATGTTATAAGTATGTTGACCTGAGCGCTCCATCGTGATATTGGCGCTTAAGGAGGGGTAGACAGGTAGGGGGAGTATACTAATGGTGGAGGGATGATGTGCGGCATGAGGGAGGGATAATGAGCAGTTGTGAGATGTGTCTAGTAATGGGGCTGGTCCTGTTCGGTTAGGGGTACCAAAAGTTATGTGCTTTGATAGGGAAAGAGATAACGGGAAAGGGTGAGAGGTAATGGGAACCGGGGTGGGAAGTGAGGGGGGGGGAAGGTCGTGCCTATTGGCTGGTAAAAGTGGGGGGGAGTCCTTTCTAAACCAGATGTAATTAGATAGGGTGCTGTGGTGAATTTTATTTATTTTTCAAAGATCATTTCAGTGTCTGCTCAGGAGTAGCCTATTTCTATGGACACTGAGGCCAGTACAAGCTGGCCGCCTTATTTGCAGGATATCTGGAGGTCTGCTATGTAGTCCTATCTCTCTTTCTGTGAGTGAGACAGTTTTGGGCGAAGTCCTATGTCCCTCTCTATATGAACTGAATTGGGGTGGTCCTTTTTTCCTTTCCGTGCAGGGTCGTGTGGAGATTAGTACTTTAACTCATTCTGTGTGCCATCTTGCCTGCGAAGGGCAAGAATCGTGTACATGGATTTCAAAATGGAGTCCCTGTAATGCCCCTTTAAGTTATGAAATACATGTGTGGCATTCCATAAGCAGGACTGAGCTGGATGAAGTAGACCTGCGCCTTCAACATAAAACCTATACTAATGGTAACTGGTAAAAGAAATAATACTAATGATGTAACAAATTAAAGAATGAATTATGTCTCTAATGAAACCCCAAATACTAATATAGTACCCTTTGATGGACGCATTCTCCATCATGAGAAATCAATTAGTGATTTCTCGTTACATGTATTTTCCAAGTTACTCTATGAGTACATAGAGGCTATGAATATGAGTGATTGTTATGTGTGCATGCAATTACCTTTGCCTGTTTAAGAAGGGGTGACATCACCACCTTCCCTTAACTTATGGTGTGTCTTGCAGCATACTGACAAGTTTGTTTTATGTAGCGGGGAAACTTGAGAATTATTACTCTAATACAGATTTAGTCTTTTCTGAAATTCCTGTCATTAAAGACTTAAAAAAAGTACTAACTAGTAAGACTGCACGATACATGGGAGAATTTTGCCATATTACTAAATCCTTAGACATAGAGAATACTTATAAGAATAATTTAACCTGTAGTTTGCGAATAGAAGAGACAATTTTTATTGAGATGGTAGAAGATAGAAGAGAAAATTTTCAAAAGAAGGCTGCTGAACAGAAATCACGAGTGCCACCATGGGATTTTAGGGAAGGAAATTATGAGAAAGGCCAGACCTGCGCTGCAATGTCCTTGGACTCGTGACTGAAAGGAAAGATTTGTTTACTTAGAACTAAAACGAACTATAATACCTACTTTATAGATTCAAGTGAGTGTGAACATACCTTCAAAATTACTGGAGGTTGGGGATCGAAAGGGGGAACTGATCCTGTTTTCCTGGGAGTGTATTATGTGTGTGGCAATAAAGCTTATTATAAGTTGCCTTCACACGGTATGGAAGTTGTTATTTTGCCATTGTTTTCCCAAAGGTGTATCACCTGGACCATAATAGTCATAAATTGAATGAAATAAAGCAAGGACTAACACGTAACAAAAGAGCAAGCTTCTCAAAAATAGTAGGTGATATTTTTGGTGTTCTGATACTATCAGTTGGAGTCGTTCTGAATTCACAAAAAATTCAAAAAATATCCACAGAGTTTGATTGTTTATCCACAGATACTGCTGGTGGGTTCCTGATGATTGACAGGGAAATGGTTGCAATCACATCAATGGTTATGCAAAATCGACTTGCCCTTGACATCTTATTGGCTTCAGAGGGTGGAGTCTGGTATGTTGAAAGTTCAACATTGCTGCACATATATCCCAGATAAGAGTAAAGGAATAGAGGGATATATAAAGAATATTACGAAATTGCATGAAGATTGGACCCAACTGGAGGTTGACAGTGTTTGGGGAGACTTGGTAAGAGTTTTTCCTCTATAGGTAATTCGTTTTCCACCTTTGGAAGTAGTCTATTATGGAAAATAGTAATGTCAATAGTTTCTGTAGCAATAATAGTTCTAAGAGCAAGAAAGAGAAAAAGAAAAGAGATAGAATTAGAAGAGATGAGAGTATTATGACTTAATGAAAAATGTAGTTGAGGGTGCCATAAAAAGAGTAAAGAATAGTGAGTTTTAAAATTGGGTAAAGCTGGCACTAGGTACGGTAGGTATTTTATGATGGCTCCTAAAAGCCATCAAAGGGGGGAATTGATGGAGCAGGGTTTCGCAAAAATTAAACCTGCTCAGTGAATATACCCATAGCATGTACTAAGTACAAGTAGATGTGGTAAATCACTAACATGCACCCAACATGAACATAGGGGAATTGCTTTGCGCATGCCTGAAATAAACGCAAATAAATTATATTGTAATAACTTTGTGTTTCGAAAGTCACGCGTATGCCGCATGAATATCAGTGTTTTGCACGTTGCATCCTGCTTTAAAGATTAATTATTAACGCCGCTTTTACATTGAGCTATTGCTAGGTAATATTAATGGGGAAGTAGTATAAGGTGGGTGGGAAACAGTGTAGGTTTCATTATCATATAATTAATAAATGTTAGTTTCCATCTACTTTAGTGCGCTGAATGAAGCCTCCATCTTTAAAGAATGATTGGGAGGGGAAAAGTTTCCTCAGAGCGAGTCTGCTCTGACATGAGACAAGCAAGATGTACTAAACTTCACAGATGGCATGAAGGAGTGAAGGCCAGAGTGTCAGATGACTTTCAACAGTTGTACTCAAGAGTGAGACTGGGGATGTATTCTGCAAAAATATTACATGATTACAAGATACATTATTTTAGATGACCCTATTGTCTCTTCATCTATCCCTCCGTTCGGTATATTATTGTTTGGCATAATTATTTGCTGAATCTTTTATCTCTTACGCTCTCCACTCCTTCAACGCATAAAGTCATTGTCATTGAGTTTAAAAATATATATGCATTAATGTTCACTTCCGTGAGATTTAGTGTTTGTAATTTGTGACCAAATGCAGATGAGCATTAGTCCTCTAATATTTGAGATAAAAAATGGCATTATTAACTTTTTCGAAAGTCTGTGATTATTCTACTGATTAAATGGTTAATTAGGTCATTAGTTATCATTACCATCAACTATTCAACTAATTGGTCCATAGACCAAGTAGAAGGAAAGTTGATACTTAGGGATTTAGTTATTAAATCTCTCAAAGGAAATTATAAAAAGAAGGAAATTATGTACGAATAAATTGACCCCAGCGTGTCAGGGATTCTGGGTGAATGTGTATGGGTCATTTTAGTATGATGTTGTGGAGTATTGATCCCTGATCAATTTTAGGTATTGGCGCTGGATCAGTAGTACTTGTTTTACTGAGAATGTCAAACTTCATTCTGATATGGCTGAGAATTTTAGCTTCTGGAGCACCTTCTATAACCTCCATGGGAAAATCATGAGAAAACTGTTTCCTCTCAAACGTAATTCTTGAAATCCCAGCAGAAGGCGTTTTCACAGGGTAAAATCACCTTAGCAACAAATGATTTATATTTAGGGCTCCCGGTTCTATGGTATTTTTGCCATTTCTGTCTGTATTTATCCAGATTTATTTTTTGGGCTTTTTTTCTGTATTTATCCACATGTATGTTTGCCACAAGTAAAAGACGATGCTACAGCTAGTATTTTTCCACATTTATTTAAATTGACAATGCACACATGCACTCACTTAAACTAGTGGTTTGTTGTGGCTTTAGCAGTGCTTTAAATGGTCCGGTACTGAGTAATTTGAAAAGGAGAGTACCTGTGCTTCTCAGTTCTGCTATAAAAACACTTTAGGATAGAGTACATGCACTTTCAAATTTAAAATATAGACAGAACTCCTCGGGTGAAAAATTACCTGATGCTGGTTAACAGAACAGATGCTGTCCTTACATAAATTCAATATGTTTCTATTATTCCATGCACTTCACAATTTACCTTTCCCTCATTACCTCCGTCTTGGACAGTCTGACATTCCTTCCACCTCCCCTCGATCGCCTCCCTGCCACCAGCAATCTGCCCCTCATTCTCCCTCCTTTCCCTCACAGGCACGTCCGCGTACCACAGACTAGTTATGATGTGTTCCATCATTAACTATGAATTAAACCACTGAGTTATTGTTAAGGGGCTAGACCATTTACATTGCAAAGGGTGCTATGAGACTTTTATGCCATAGAAATGTAAAGGTAATATTTACATCTGTACGGCAAACAAAGTTAAGAAAATCATGGGGGTGGTACAAAATATTAACCAGAGGAACAGCTATTGGTGGTGCAGCAAGTGCAGTGGCACCGGAGCCTTAGGGCCCCACTATAGCTGCACTTCACCGCCCAAACTGTGGACCAAAAGGGTTCCAATTTCCTACTTGCTTATGGCAAATTTGCTACGCCACTCACTGCATATTCCTGTGTGGGCTCCACACGCAGATATTGTAGTGGGGGGAGATGTGGGGTAGGGTTGTTGACCTGATGCCTGACAGAGCTGTGCAGGAAATGTGCGGTGGTGGTGGAAAGCTCAGCAAGGGAAGAGACTCTCCTGTCCTCTCAGGAACCGGAGCAGGCTACATAGGATAGATCTGTCACAGTATTGTTTCTCTCAGCTAACCCCTCCCCACCCAGGATTTCAATTGCTGGGTGTGTCATTGACATCTCTTTAGGCGATACCTCATTGTACTGAAATGTGCCCGCTCAACGCGAATTGGAAGAGCTCGCCAAACCGCCTGTGCAACATTGCATAACTGTGGAGTGAAACGGAGAGACGCACTTCAAGAAATACAAAAATACTTGGGAGCTGGGAGCTAACGAACAGGCAAATGTACAGAGATGCAGAGGCGCATCCCCCGAACGCACAACAAATATAACTTTCTGATGGGCAAGATACGTTCTCATATACTGACCTTCACCTAATGCAGCGAGTCGCAAGGAAACAGGAAAGGATATCCTTCAACCCCCCCCCCCCCCCCTCACCCCATGAGTCACAAGATACCAAGAAACTATTTTTCAGAAGTTGTGCTTGTTTAAATGTCTCGTATTTCATTACGAGCAGACCTGATCATTCATTATGCGCTCAAAAATAAGGGACTAATTAAATACATGGATTCAACATCATGTTGCGGGACATCAATATTTTAATGTATAAAATACAACCAAAGGTTGAAAAACCTTGTCAAATGTTTTCTACATTTGTAATGATCTCACATTAATCATTCTCAATTAGATGCTTTTCATACCAAATTATTGTACATTTTACATGGTTCAAGTTCTATAACATGAAACAAAACAATATTTTTCTTTTGAGGAAACACAAGAAACAAGTTTGAATAGGCAAAAAGTATTAATTATTTCACAGATGGGGCCAATGGTAATATCGCACCTTTTCCAAAAGATTGTGAGCAGTGAGAGCAATTATTGACAGCCTTAACACCCAATGGCCTCAATTGTCCTTGTAGCTGTACTGCTGTGGTTGTTTGTGGACCTGAGCACACTGAGCGCGAAAACACACAACATAAACACATTTACATTTCAAAGCTATGACACAGTTTTAACACAACTGCATTACCTCCTTATACAAGGAAAAATCATCTTCTTTTAGTTTTAAAAAAGTCGAGTGACAGGATGCCCTGCTGCAGCACTGTGAATTTAAGTGCTTAAAACGTGCACTGTATGTGGCCTGGGACAGGAGGAGTCAGGGGCGTTGGGGGAGGCTATGGCATGGGGTGAAAGAATAAAGCCTCATTAACAAATAAATGGTCTTTCAAAAGACCTGTGAAGTACTGTGGTGCGGCTGGCTGTGTGTGTGCGCTCCCGGGAAGGAATTTCCAGCAGCAGGAAGGGGGCCTGGAGAGAACTCTGGATTCGAGTGCGGGAACGTTTTCTAGTATTTTGCCGTTTCTAAATATAAATACAGACAAAGGAAATATAGATTTCCGTCTGTATTTATATGTAGAAATCCATAAAAACGGAAAACCAGCAGCCCTATTTATATTGTAACTAAAATCTGTTAACACCCTTTCTACGTTCTACTTTTTGTGACCGTCAAAACCTGCCACTTCCCACAATGCATTTCAATGGGTTCTATCATGTATATTGGTCCCAAGATGGCTGCCATATCTTTCTGGTTTAAGTGCTGACAGCCAATCAGATCTCAACACGAGATCTGTGCTTAGGCTCCGCCTAGATATACAGATTAGACATTCTTTGAATTTCTCAAAAAGTACTGAACGGATTTACACAAAAAGCATGATCCGTGGAAGAAAATCTATATTTCTGCCAACTTTGGTGTAATTTCGTCCAGCGGTTCGGGCTGCAACCATGTCTAAAGATTCAATTGGAATTAACATGGGAAACACATTTTTTTTTCTACCCTCCCTCCCCCCTTTTTCTCTGCCCCTTTTAATGGATCAACCCGAAACATTCCATGCACAACTAGAATTAGGTTTAGAAAGCATATTACTTATTTGTGCAATTGGTCCCTCTATGAAGATGAGACTAGCATTCAATGAAAATTAAGTCCCAACAAAAGAAACTCTAATACTTCTGAGTCAGTATATGATTTTATAGCGAATTGCTAGAAATTGTGTACTCAAAAAATAAGAAAACAACAAATATATGCACACACAGATATATACACTATACAATTACACTTAACGCCTTAACCGCGGTGGCAATTCCGCCGCGGTGCGGGTGTTCTAAAAGGTGGGCGGAGCTGCGACAGCCGTTGACTGTTTGCAGCACCCGGGAGGGAGTTCTCCCGTCGGCCGTTGGCCAACAGGAGCTCGGAACGGGTTAAATTGGTGACGTGAAGTGAAAACAAAAATATTTACATATCACAATATATACATAATGAATGAACATATATTAAAGACACACATATAAACACAGTGTGAGGTATAGACGTGATTCAACCCAACTTGCAAATAGTCTAGTTATTCTCAATTGTTGTGGGTGATCATTGACACTTGATAGTATACTTCAGACGCCGGAGATTTGCAGGCACTAGGTGCCACTGATCAAATACAACAGCAGATGTGAAGTACTTCTTTTTGAATCAGGTCAACCATCGATAATTTTACAAGCTGCCGTGCTGTCCTATCCATTCATTTGGTAACAGGGTAGATCCCTAATTGAGGCCACACACAGACTGTTTATAGTCCTGAAGAAGACCCCCCCACAGATGATAACATTAGCGCACTATTGTCCTGGGGTCGAAACATCAACGTATACTATCAAGTGTCAATGATCACCCACAACAATTGAGAATAACTAGACTATTTGCCAGTTAGATTGAATCATGTCTATACCTCACATTGTATTTATATGTGTATCTTTAATATATGTTCATTCGTTGTGTATATATTGTGTTGTGATATGTAAATATTTTTGTTTTCACTTCACCAATTTAAGTGTAATTCAATCAATCAATCAATCAAGAATTTGTAGAGTGCACTACTTACCCTTGAGGGTCTCAAGGCACTGGGGGAAGAAGGGGGGGGTGCTACTGGTCAAACAGCCAGGTCTTGAGAAGCCTCCTGAAGGTCAGCAGGTCTTGGGTCTATCGTAGGCTCAGTGGGAAGGTGTTCCAGGTCTTGGCGGCGAGGTGGGAGAAGGATCTGCCGCCGGTGGTTGTTCTTCTGATGCGAGGGACGGTGGTGAGGACGAGGTCGGCAGGCTGGAGCTGGCGGTTGGGGATGTAGAAGAAGAGTCGTCTGTTGAGGTAGGCTGGGCCAGTTTTGTGGAGTGCCTTGTGTGTGTGGATGAGGAGCTTGAAGGAAATCTGCTTGTTGACTTGGAGTCAGTGCAGGTTGTATAGTGTATATCTCTGAGTGTGCATATTTTTTCTTGTTTTCTCACTTTTTGAGTACACAATTTCTAGCAATTCTCTATAAAATAATATACTGACTCAGAAGTATTAAAGTTTCTTTTGTTTGAACTTAATTGTCATTGAATGCTAGTCTCATTTCATAGAGGGACCAATTGCACAAATAAGTTATATGCTTTCTAAAGCTAATAGGTGGCAGAACTACTGTTCACTTAATGTATGAATGCAATAAACTGGGTTACCCCGTTACTTTTTACCCTCTAGAATTAGCTGCACACTTTTTTGGGAACATTTCGGACAGATTCGTCAAAACGCGCCAAAGATATGGGCACATCAAAAAACACTTTTCCATGGAACCTTGGTCCTGATTATAATTACCTAATGACGATATATACACACACACACACATATACACACATTGTTAATGCAGTTGCCAAGGTTAGACCTATTGGCTCTGCTAATGCTTGTGTGTTATTTAGGCATGGGAGAGAGATTGAGTGATTTACCCACAATCAAAGGATGTTGAGCCGATTCCCACGCTCAAACCTGATTCCTCTGTTCTAAGGTCTGCACCTCTGGCTCTAGCATTGCACCCTCTCCTTGACATATTCATGACACTACGTACTTTGCTCACTGGTATATATCTGAAAATCCACGAATGCATTCTTCGGCCTGGGCTCTGGAAATCTGAGACTTTTGAATTAGTCTCAAGGTCAGGGCGTGTGCCAGGCACATGTTCTTTGAGAGCAGTCTGGAAATTAACTGAACCGTGTTCAGATACTGAGGCCGCAAGAGGGCGTCTTGGAGCCTTTCTTCCTTGGCATCAAATATGATAGCAAAGATATGTAAATGTAAATGTGGCAAAGATATGTAAATGTAGAGTATTTATATAGCGCACTTCTACCCGGAGGCCTTGTAGCGCTGTATTCATACCCTGTGAAATGTCCACTCCTGGGCACCCCAAGGTGAAGCCAGGCATCCACAGCACTGCTGGGGCTGTTGTGGAGATTAAGCAGAGTCACAGAGTGGGACCCATGATTAGAATAGCACCGAGGTGAGAATTATCAGTTCCAGGGAAATTGAGTCCAAGAGCCGCCGAGGCGGGGATTAAACCCTGGTCCCGAGCCAGACCTCTGCATCAGGGTTTGCCGCTCTAACCATTGAGCCACACTTCTCCCAACATTAGAAACTGACGCTGACCAGGGGCACAAATGCACAGGAGATCAGACTTGTGCCCTGGATACGGCTGCACAGAGAGGCTTGTGTGGGGCCACTTCACACGTGTGTACCAACCTGAAACTGGTTGCATTCTGTGCACGGCAGGAAGCTGCACACCGATATATGGTGGGAGGCGGGCAGGGGTGGGCCTTGGGGTCTCTTCCTACTAGTGCATTAGAGACCGAGTCTGCACCCTGAAGGTGAAAGCACGGTGTTTTGCGGGGGGAATTGGGCGGTGGGGTGGCTCTTTTAGGGGGGGGGGGATGTAAATGAGAGCGCACAGATCGTTGTCCAGGCAAGGATCACCCATGCAGTAGAGGCTAAGCCTGAACCCCAGAGGCGGCTGCAGATAAGGGCTTGAGGGGACCGGGGGAGGGAGGTCCTCTTATGCCGTGGGCACCCAGGCCCGGACTAGCCGTTGAGGGCACCGGGCAATTCCCCGGTGGGCCGCATGGTTGGGGGCCGGTTTTGAGCCCCTCGGGCCGTTTGGGGGGCTTGGGGGAGGGAGCTGACCGCAGGGAGGTCCCCTCCCCCGGGCGGTTTGGGAGGGCTGCGAGGGGTTTTCGCCTGGAAGTTGCCAGAATGTTCTGGCATTGGGCTGGCCTAGTAGGACTGGCCAGCCCAATTATAAATCCCCCTGCCCCCGCCTCCTAGCCACTATTTTAGGTTTGGTGACCTGGTGGCTAGGAGGGCTGTTAGCGTTTTTGTGGTATTGTGTATTATTTGGTGCTTTGAGGTACTTTAGTTAGTGTTTCCTGTGGCGTTTCCTATTGCTTTCATGGAGGACTATCGTGTCTTAGAGGCCATGAGGCTGCTGTCGGAAGCAGGTCGAATGGATTTATTGGTGGGAGGGGGGCCGGCGCGCCCCCAGCGCCAGGCCTCCGCTGGCGTGTCTGCTGCTGTCCTGGCGTGTTCATCGCCGAAGAGGAGGTGCTCTGGGCAGGTGAGTGAGAGGGGCCGGTCTCGTACGAAGAAACCGGCCCCTCCGAGTCAGGCGCGTGCGGTGGTGGGGGCGGGGGAAGCGCCAGCGTTATCTGGCGCTCTTGTGTCTGGTGCGGTTTTAGTGCACCCGGCCCCTTCTGCCTCAGCGGGAGGGGTGCTTGCAGTGGGGGAAGCTCCGGCGGTATCTGGTGCCTCCGCCGGGCTTCAGAGGGAAGTAGGAGGCGCTTTGCCTAGCGCGCCGTTTCTGCAGGCGGGCGGGGCTCGTATTTTGCACAGTTTTGAACCGGCAGTACCGCCTACTGGAAAGCCGGCCGGCAAGAGGGGGGGGCGGAGAGTGAGTGGGAAGCGCTCCGCCTCTGACCCAGTTTTTGATAAGAGGTCAGAGCGGGTGAAGGGACAGGCGGTGCATGGAGCGCGAAGAGGCTCCCTTCAGTTTGTGGAGTATCAAGGGTCATGTCAGCAGTTGAGGGATTCGGAGGGGCAGCCATTAACCCCTCCAGGACATGTTGTTTCAGAAACTCAAGGTTTAGTTGGCTGTGAAGAAGGGTCCTTCTTAACCCCTTCAAGGCATGTTGTGGCACAGAGGCCTGTTGTTGCAGGGAATATTACATGCAGAATTTCTTCAGGTGGGTCACAAGGTGTTGGGGGTTTGGGTCTTCAGGTGGGCCAGTTTTTATCTGAGGCTCATACAGGTATGGTTCTCCAGGGATTTGAAGGTAATGTGGGGAGTCCTTTGCTGTTTTCTACGCCTGGTTCTTCTGTGGGTGCTGCTTTGTCGGTGGGGGAGAGGGTTCCAGGGGGGAGGGGGAATGGGCTCAAATGGGAGGGGGGGGTTCTGTTTCTGGGGCTCCTTTGGATTTGGATTTTTCACGGCCGGTGGATACAGGATCTTTTGGTCTCTTGGATGTGGATGACCGGTCTCAAAGGGAGGGTAGGGGTCAGTCACAGTTAGGCCAGAGAACTTTTTCTTATGATCCTAAGATTGGAGGGGCAGGGGTGATTCATGCTGCAGGGGAATGTAAACCTTTTTTGAGGAGTGTGGGGGGTGTTGGTTTCTTTGACAAGGCAACAGGACATGACAGGGCTTTCACACAAGTAAGTGGTGGGCCTGTGCAGGGCTTTAAGGAGGCGGTTCCATATTGGTCTGGGAGTGCGAGAGGCCCCTCTTTCATGTTTGGTTCTCCAGGGTGGGAGCATTTTGGTGCTGCAGGTTTGGCGCAGCGTGGTTTACAGAAGGATGGTGAGGGTCAGGTTTGGGGTGCAGGGGCCCCTCTTCAGGCTTCTTCTTCAGCGGTGGATAACTTAGATGAGAGTGATGATGAAGAGGTGATAGGTGACTCTCCGGTCAGGGGAGTGCCTTTGAGGGGCTGTATTAGAGGGCGCTCTTTGGATAGGTTTCAAGGGACGGTTGTTGATGCTAATTTGCAGAGGACAGGGTCTGTTTCAGGTGTTGTATTCAGGGACCCTAGCACACCAGTCCAAACTTTTTCTTTTCAGGATAGGGATAGGTGCGGCGGTCCAGACTTGGCAGGGCACGGTCCAGTCCGATTTCGCCAAGGTGAAGCGAGGAGAATGCCTAGCGCGGCCCTCTCTGTTCCACCGAGGGAACCCGCCGCGGTCAGCACACGAGGGTCCGGCGTGACCCCGCTGGCCCCAACGAGTAGCAGGTATAGGTTGCCTACCTTGCCGGCGGCTATGGAGCCACAGAGTCAACGCAAGGGGGGTTACAGGCGGGTACAGTCTGCTCCCCCCCCTGGAGGTTCTTCAAAAACATTAAAATGTACTATTGTTGATACCGGGTTAGGTAAGACCCGTACTGATGTGTTGCCTATTGGTTTGGATTCAGTGGTACTGGATTATGACGAGGATAGTCCCGAGGAAGGTGAATTACGGGATGTGGAGGGGGGAGTGCCCTCTCATGTGTCTGGTAGTGTTTTTCAGGCTCCAGTGGTACAAAGTCAAGTGCAAGTAAGAAGAGAGCACGGCCCATCGGTCAGGGCGCCTCGCAGACAGGACACATTGACTTCAGCGCCACGGGCGGAGCCTTCGAGAGTGGTCTCTCTGTTGCCAGGTGAGCAGTTAGCTGCACAGGCCAAACCTACTATGGTGTCTGTGGGCACAGGAGGGGAAAGCGATGTTGTTATTGGTGAGGGGAGGTTGTTGAAAGGACGTTACGTTAAGGACACTGCTGTGGGCACTGATGATGTTGTGGAAGTCACGGGTAAAGTGGAGAGTGGTACTAGCACTGGTGCTTCCAGTACGGTTAAAGAGCCATTGGCCAGTAAGGAATTGAAAATTAAAAAGTTACCTTATATGGGGGTCACAAAGCCTTTGGGTGCTCATTTGATGTTGACTACAAAAGAACGTATTTGGAACGGTGAGTATGTGAACTTCTTAAGCTGCTACACCGGGAAGTCCGGTCCAAAGAGGGGTCTAAGGAAGAGGAGTTTGAGTTGGCAAAACGTCCTAGAGTCCCTTTAAACATTGAAAATTGGACAGCTGCATTCCTTATTTATGCGAGTGTATACTGTGAAAAGTTTCCAGAGCGCAGCGTGTCTCTTTTTAAATACATGGATGTTATACGCAAGGCGCAGATTACTGGAGGGGGGTTTGCTTGGTCCCAATATGATGAGGAGTTCAGGGCCAGGATGGCTTGGGATCCGAAGGCCAAGTGGGGGGAGCTAGATCTTGACTTATGGCAGCATACCATGGGATCTGCATCAGGGGGGAAGACTATTTTTACAGCGAGTGGCTTCCCTTTAGTTTACCGGCCCTTTCAGGGCAAGCCCACCCGGGGAGGGGTGGGAGCTACTTCAACCACACAGTCGGGAATTGGCGCATGCTGGGAGTTTAACAAGGGATCTTGTACCAGAGAATATTGTAAGTTTAAACACGAATGCTCTGGCTGTGGTAGGAGACACTCATTTTCCAGATGCTGGGATAACCAGCCAGCAGGAAGCCAACAGGGGAAACAGGCGAGTGCAGGTGGTTCAGGGACGCCCCCACCGTTTTCAGGGGGAAGGGGATCCAGAGGTTCTAAGGGTGTTGGGTCCAAGGGCTCATACACCGGTTAAGTTGGAGATGTTGCGCCTTGCGCTTCAAGACTATGAGGATGAAGCAGTAAGGAAAAAATTGTTGGATGGTTTTGAATTTGGTTTCCGGCTGGGTTACATGGGCTCAAGGGAGAGGAGATGGTCTGCTAATTTAAAATCAGCATCTGAGCATGGCGCAGTGGTGCAAGACAAGCTAAATAAAGAAGTACATGAAGGAAGGATGGCTGGCCCTTTTCATGATTGGCCGATCCTTAATTTAATTATATCACCTGTTGGAGTGGTCCCGAAGAAAGATCCGGGACAATTCAGGCTTATTCAACACTTATCATGGCCAGAAGGGTCGTCTGTCAATGATTTTATTGACCCAGAGGCTGTTTCAGTCTCTTATTCCTCAGTTGACGTGGCCATGTCACTTGTTGTGACCGCGGGCGCAGCTGCTGAGATGGCCAAGTGTGATATAAAGTCTGCCTTCCGGCTGTTGCCTGTCCACCCGGATGATTGGTGTCTCCTGGGTATACATTTTTCAGGACAATGGTATGTGGACAAGGCTCTGCCGATGGGTTGCTCCATTTCATGTGCTCTTTTTGAGTGTTTTAGTACTTTTCTACAATGGTACTTTACTCATCAGTCCTGTCACTCACTGGTAACGCACTACCTAGATGACTTTTTCTTTGTCGGGTCCCCGGGCTCCACGGAGTGCCAGGCTGCTCTGGACACTTTCCAAGGGCTCGTGGAGGATCTGGGAGTTCCTTTGGCTCCCGAGAAAACGATGGGTCCTGCAACTGTTTTGTCCTTTTTAGGTATTGAAATTGATTCTGTGGCAATGTGTGCTCGCCTGCCTGAGGATAAAAAAGTGAAAATGTTGGAGTTACTTGAAGCCATGTTATCGAAAAGGAAAGTGTTGGTGAAAGATGTTCAGGTGCTACTAGGCCATCTCAATTTTGCCTGTAGGGTGGTGAGAGCAGGCAGGACTTTTTGTCGCAGATTGGGTAGGGCTCTTGCAGGTCAACATTTGCCTCACCATCGTGTTCGCTTGTCTGCTGGTGTCAAGGAGGACTTGAGAATGTGGAAATTTTTTCCCTCTTCTTTTAATGGTGTTCCTTTGGTACGGGACGTTGACTTCCAGTGGGATGTGCAAATGTTCTCAGATGCTGCTGGTAGTGATGGTTTTGGGCTGTATTGGAATGGAAGATGGTGTGCTGAACGTTGGCCGGATGAGTGGTTGAATGGCGGTCGCAGCATTACCTTTTTGGAGCTTTTCCCTTTGCTGGTGGCTTTGACCCTTTGGGGGGAGGAATTGGCACACAAGAAGGTGCTTTTTCGTGTGGGTAACATGGCTGTAGTGGAGATCGTTAACCGACAGTCTGCCAGGGATGAACAGGTATTGAAGCTCATGAGAGTCTTCGTGCTGGGTTGTTTGAAACACGACATTCACTTTCGTGCTTTGCACATCCCTGGTGTGGACAATGACATTGCGGATGCTCTGTCTCGTTCACAGTGGGGGAGATTCCGTGGACTGGCGAGGGAAGCAGACAGAACACCGACCCCGATGCCGATTCATCTGTGGCACGTAGGCAATGTCGGGTCGTACAACTGGTGGTAGGTTCTTTGTCTGTGTCTACGCGTTCTGCTTATTCTCTGGCCTGGAGGGAGTTTCTGGAGTCCGGTGCTTCTAGGCGTGAGGAAGTTTGGCGTCGTTCTGAGGATGTGGTAAACTTCATTTTAGACCTCATGGATAGAGGGTTGACCAAGGTAACCATTGCAGGTAAATTGGCAGGGATAGCTTTCATGGGTAAGTTGTTGTGGGGTTATTCTCCGACAGCGGGGGAGATTGGCAGGAGGATGCTCGAGGGTTGGGCCAGAGAGCAAGGGCATACTAGTAGACTCAGGGCTCCTTTATCTTGGCAGATCCTGGCTCGGTTGATAACTATTCTACCTTCTGTTTGTTCAGATGACTTTGAGTCATGTTTATTTTCCATGTTAATGGCATTCATGTTTTTTGGAGCTTTCAGGGTTTCGGAGTTGTTGGGTTCAAAATACAAGGGTGGCCTATTTTGGCGTGATGTTTTTTGTTCTGATGAGGGGGTGCATATATGGTTGGCCAGCTCCAAAACTGATCAGACGAGGAAAGGGAAGGGTGTGTGGTTGCAGGCGCGTGCTCCAAGGCTTACTTGCCCTTTACTGTTGGCGCGGCGCTGGCGTTCACTGTGTGGGGGTGGTGATGATGCGCTTGTTTTTCAGCATATTGATGGCACCCCTGTTACAACATACCAGTTCCGCATGGTTTTGCGCAAGGCTTTGCAGCACTTAGGACTGGATGGGAACTTATATGGGACTGGTGCTGCAACTGAAGCCTTCAACAGAGGTTGGACTCAAAGAGATATCATGAGATTGGGGCGTTGGTCTTCAAACTGCTTTCAGCGCTACGTGAGGAGTACAGCGGAGGAGGCGCATGCGTCATCTTCCTTCCCATGAGCTCTAACTCTGTTTTCTTTTGTAGGATCGGTTGCTGGGCCTCGTTCTCCTGTGGTGACAGTCTGGATAGTTGGGCATTCCTTCGTGAAGTGGGCCCGAGTCCAGGCGGCACAGAGTTACTTTGGAGAACTTCTGGGTTTTAACGCTCGTATGTTTAATGTGGCTTGGAAGGGGAAAGGTGGGATGCTCTGGAGAGAGTTAATCCCTTGTCTTAACAACAATATGGTGGGCGGGCTATGTCCTGATATTCTGGTCATCCATCTGGGGGAGAACGATCTCTGTGCTACCGAAGGTGTGGTGTTACTTCGAGCTATTAAGAGGGATTTGGGCCTTATTAAAGAGCTTTTGGCTGGGTGCCATGTCTTTTGGACTGAATTGATACCGCGTAGGATCTGGAGAGGAGCAGTCAATCCCAGGGCTGTTGACAGGGCCAGGAAGAAAGTAAACTCTGAAGTTTCTCGCTGCTGCCGTGGTCTTGGTTTTAGCAGAATTTCCCATAGGGAAATTAAATTTGAGACGGTGGAATTTTTCAGAGATGATGGTGTTCACCTGTCCAGAGTGGGAATGGACCTATACTTGTTAGAGTTACGTGAGGTTTTGGCGCGTTCGCTAGCTATGCAGCGTTGATATTGGTTTGGTTCTGTTTCTAGTTTACTGGTTGGGGGGGCAGAAAGGGAGGTGGTGTAGTTTCCCTCCCCCTCCTACCTTTCTGGGTGGCGGAGTTTTTGGTTGTGTCGGTGCGGTTTATGGTAGATTGTTTGATGAGTATTGGATTGATTCTTTGATTGACAGGTTCAGGGGAGGTTGGTCATTGTTTGACCGTTCAGGTTTTGGGGGAGTATTGGCAGGAGTGAAGGGTCAGGCAGGGTTTATGGTTATAGAGGGCCTGGCTTTCAATATGTGATTGGGGTTTGATGAATAAAGGGTTTAAATGATGACGTAATGATTTGATTAATGACGTAATGTTTTATTGATGATGTGATGTTTATAATGTTGTTGTAATGTTTTAATGCTGTATTGTTGGGTGGGGGAGGGGCAAAGAATTTTAGGTGAGGGGGAGGGGGGGCGGGGTTTGTAGTTAATTATTTATTTAGTGAGGTATAGGTTTGTAAGGCGTTGCCAAGGTTTTATATTTGTAATGTGCACCTGTTTCCTAATAAAGCGGCCTTTTTCACACCCAAACAATTTTGTTCTACTTTTCTCCCACCCCTCGCCCTCCCTCCCAAGGGGGGCTTGGGGGAGGGAGCTGACCGCAGGGAGGTCCCCTCCCCCGGGCGGTTTGGGAGGGCTGCGAGGGGTTTTCGCCTGGAAGTTGCCAGAATGTTCTGGCATTGGGCTGGCCTAGTAGGACTGGCCAGCCCAATTATAAATCCCCCTGCCCCCGCCTCCTAGCCACCATTTTAGGTTTGGTGACCTGGTGGCTAGGACGGCTGTTAGCGTTTTTGTCCCACCCTCCCTCCCATTTATTATTTCCTTTTTCTGGGGTTTTTTCTCCCTTCATTTTTTGATAAGTTAGGGTTTTTTCTCTTCTTTTATTTTATATTTTTAATTCTTGATTAACGGCTGTTTTCTTAGTTATAGGTGTGCAGGGTTTTTTTCTTGTGATTTGTATTGTCGCTAGGAACAGGTGCTGTGCGGGGTTTTTGGTTGTATCGGTGCGGTTTATGGTAGATTGTTTGATGAGTATTGGATTGATTCTTTGATTGACAGGTTCAGGGGAAGTTGGTCATTGTTTGACCGTTCAGGTTTTGGGGGGGTATTGGCAGGAGTGAAGGGTCAGGCAGGGTTTATGGTTATAGAGGGCCTGGCTTTCAATATGTGATTGGGGTTTGATGAATAAAGGGTTTAAATGATGACGTAATGATTTGATTAATGACGTAATGTTTTATTGATGATGTGATGTTTATAATGTTGTTGTAATGTTTTAATGCTGTATTGTTGGGTGGGGGAGGGGCCAAAGAATTTTAGGGGAGGGGGTGGGGGGCGGGGTTTGTAGGTAATTATTTATTTAGTGAGGTATAGTTTTGTAAGGCGTTGCCAAGGTTTTATATTTGTAATGTGCACCTGTTTCCTAATAAAGCGGCCTTTTTCACACCCAAACAATTTTGGTCTACTTTTCTCCCACCCCTCGCCCTCCCTCCCAATTGTTACAGGGCCGTTATGCTGCAAAAACGGCCCCGTAACAAAAACGGCCGAAAACCGGCCCTGTCATAGAGCGCGGTCGCACCTCTCCCCCCTCCCCTCTCCTCCCGGAGAGGGGGAGGGGGGCCGGCCGAGCACTTTGCCAGGGCCGGTTCTGGTTCCCAGTCCGGCCCTGTGGGCACCCCAGGGTGACGTTGCGTGCGGCGGTGAGAGCATACACACTCGAAGGAGGGCAGACGGCCTGATAACTTTATTCACAGTCCACGGTCCATCCCCTCATGTCAGTGACAGTGGGTGGCCATCCCTGACATGAATCATTCACTGACCCAGGACCCACCGGATCCTCCCAGTGACACAGGTGCACAAGAGGAGCACGCGCAGCTGCGGGACACCGAATGAACTATAACGAGTCTCTTTGACGTTACCTCAAAGGCAGTGAAGGGCGCCCCTGCTGCAGTTACAATTTATTTTTTCACCCTGAGGGTGAGGGCAAACATGAAGGACCCGATTGGAATCCGTCTCGGTACCTGCTTTTTAGAACTTCAGGTGCTCACCCGGCCCACTTAAAGTTGTGGTGCCGCATTTGCGGTAGATGTTTTCATGGTTATTGTCACTCCTGTGTAATGTCACGAGGTGCATAATTGATGTGATGGTGCGAATGGGTTGTGTGACGGTGATGCAGTGATGGTGCATGTGTGATTATGCACTGGTACCCTTGCGAAGTTAGACCAACCTTTCGGAATTACTCGGGATTGCACCGGTGCCGGTACAGTTTTGCACAGGCATTTGCGCCACCCCATTGCACTTGACAGTCAGTGCAATTGTAATGACAGCACCCGGAAATGTTTCTGCACCCTTGTCCCGGTTGACTTGGCATACATGGTGCGATGTCTTAATATGCTCCAATACTTTGTAGTTAGCGACGCGCGCAACGCCACCCTCGCCAGGGTTAAGGGTGCTCGAATAACCGTTTCGAACATGTACTCTTGGTCACATGCTTACAGGCGCTAGTTAAACAAAACTTTTTATTGAAAGAAATACCGCATGAGCCGCAGCGTGATGGATAGCACACATCGAGACAATATATAAAACAGGACACCGACTAACGTCATCAAGAACAGAATGTTACTTTAAAAGCACATCACGCCAAACGCTGCAAAGCAAATTTACGTCTGAGATTCTCAGAATGAAGAAGGAGACGTATTTCTCTCCCAGGGGCAGCCATGCATCGATTTATTTCTATCCACAGAGTAATTAATATCAAAAGCAGTGACAGTACATTCTTAAAAACGCCCTACCTGTTTTGCGTTAAGGACTCGGAGTAGAACTTTGCGGCGCCGCTCCCCACGAGGACCGTTTTCTCCAGACCCTTCATTGCAGGCACGCGAGACGGGCGCCGCGGGGGACACCTTTGACAGCAAGAGGGCTAGGCTCTCACTGGTGAGAGTGGGGCGGCTGAAAAGCTACAGACAGAGAGTGTTCACAAGCTGGGTCCGCGAACCCGAAGTCTTGGTGCATTCTCCGGCAGAGACCTCACCTGCCGACTCTCCGTGCACTCAGGGGCTGCCCAGGTGCAGTGGTCTGATGGGCGAACCCTCCTCCCTCCCCTCTGCTCAGGGCCGGCCTCTCCCTGCCCGAGAGGACTCATGCTCGCTCAGGGGTGGAAAGTCATTAACCTACCGTTTGTTTCAAAGAAACAACCAATGTAATTGCCTTCCAGGCTGTCCTAACTCCGCAACAAGTCGCCGTCACTTTAATGTGAATTTTTAACAAAGGAATCACCTAAAACACATTGCTTTAATAAAGGAGTCACCTAAAAATATCTTTTCTCGGAGTTTGAAATAAATGAAAAGGGTCTCGGCAGTATGCGTAGTTTTACAACATTGCGTGTGCACAGGTGAGTGTGAGCCTGCGTGTGTCTGAAGATGATACTGACACATGCTCTCAGCCCCAGTGAAGAGGGCAAAGACTGAATGGCCCCAACGTCTGAACCACCCCCTTGCCCTACAGAAGAGCTACAATGCCCAGTGGTGGAAGTGTGTAAGATTAATGTTTTCTCATAGCAGGTAAAGCTGTGCCATCCTATCACGGCTGGAGTTTATCTGACGTGCACTGGGATTTTCAAATGAGCTGTATGTACATGTTACCCACATCCACAGTTGTGGGTGGTTACTTTCCCCGCCCGCATGCCTGGGTGTTATAGATTGGTGGTCGGGGTCAGCTGATTCTAGTTCGAAGAGATATGGTTTTTTGTACTTCTACCTCAGTTAAGCTTCTTTTGCTTATACCTCTACCCTCTCCTGTAAAATCCAACTGAACTGTCACAACAGGTGTTAGTATATTTCACCAAGGTGAAGGTGTGTTCGGTGTGGCAAGTGAAATGTGTGACTGGTCGATCACGTGCAGTGTGAATGGTGTTCTATGGACCACACAATGGTGTTCTATTGGTGCTACAACTGGTGATTCTAACTCAGTCTGTATTTGTTCCGAGGGTGAACATAGCAGCTTGCTGCTGTCCTTCATGGATCCTGCACCTTGAAGATCCTGTAGATGTCTTAGTATGAAATATACATCATGTTCCTGCAGGCCCTATGTGAGAAGGTGACCTGGCAGATGCTGTCCACTATTCTAGTGGGCACCTTGCACCAGTCCAAACGACCCTTATGGATGGTAGGTTAAAGACAACCTTTATTGAAAGCTATCCTTGTGGTAGCTATGGAGAGCAGCCTTCAGGCTAAGACTAGGAGGAATGTAACGCAGCTTGTTTTACCAGTCTATAATCTTGTGACTGATCAAATGAAAGGAGAACCACACCAGGTATGTATATAAAATATATGTATCTATTCTAACCACATCCCACTAGTCTCTTTATGAGGCTAGAGACAAAAGTACATATGGAAAACTTAATAGCACACAGTAAATTAACACAATATACGTTGAGCCCTGGGGGCGTACCAAACCATATATTAAGAAAGTGGTATAAGAACCACGACTTGACTAGACACAAGGCCTAGAGCCTGTAGAATTGCTGGGACCACAATGAACCACCCAAGGTAGTGACACAGGGGACCCATGGGGGACGCATGCAGTGTGTGAGCACAGCCGCGGGACGCCATTAGCTTCTATGGGGAAAGTTGCGGTTGGAAATTTAAAGATAAAGGACAC
Organism: Lissotriton vulgaris; assembly: GCF_964263255.1. Classification (NCBI taxonomy): domain Eukaryota; kingdom Metazoa; phylum Chordata; class Amphibia; order Caudata; family Salamandridae; genus Lissotriton; species Lissotriton vulgaris. The sequence goes on along the minus strand of NC_141691.1, from coordinate 1,838,676,393 downwards.
TTAGGAGAGGACTTTGAGCAAACCCCTTTAGACTTAAGGGGTTCTAGAGCCAACACCCCTGGGAGCACCGGAGTACTTGAGTTACCTCACCCAGGGAAGCCGGGTGCATAGGTGTCTTTTGGTGTTGGGAATCGTCATTGATTTCAATGGTGATCTGCTGCGAAGTGCTGCTGCCATCGAAGTGGAAAGTGCCCAGTGTGATCCAAGCCTGGATCGAAGATGAGAAGAACCTGAAAGCAGAGGGGACAGAGTCTGGGTCACTTGCCAGTGACCAGGGGCACGATAGTCGAATGCCCACCAATGTCGGGTGATTTCAGGTGAAGAAGGTGAAGCTTGACTCATCAGCCACGAGGACAAGAGGCGTCGAAGATGACCAGGATCTGGAATCAAGCTGCCCACGAAGGATGGCGAGTGCTGCGGTGTCGGTGCCCAGATTGGACCCAACAAGCCTTGGCAACAGCAACTCATGCAGGAAGTAAAGAAATGCTTCAGTGTGGACCAGCAAGGTCCGAGGGGCTCACCACGTGGTGGGGAGTCAGGGCACGTCTGGGGCAACCGGGGAAGCTAAAGGAAAATCAGAGTTGCCTTCGTAGGAACCCACCAGTCAACGGACCAGGGATCACAAAGAAGCCTCAAGCGTAAATGCAAGAAGCAGGCTCACGGAACACTCGTGGAGTGTAGGCCCACAATCTTCATTGTAAAAGGTGCTCGGGGCTTGAACTACAAGTAACCCAAAGCACAACTTCAAGAGATATCGAGAAGTCAATGCACTAGCAAATGTGCATGATGTCCAGGACTTCCGATTCCACGTCACTCACGAGGGCTGTGGGTCTCAGCTTTCCTGGGGACTCGGGTCGGCCTCTGAGAAGTCTGGGAATCCTCTTCCTGGGCTGCCGGTACTTCAGAGTCCATCAGGAGCTTCGGAGATGCAAACCGGCAAATGCTTTGTTGGTGCCTGCCAAGAAGGGGAGTCACTCTTTGACCCCAAGGGACATTCTTCCGTCCTCTAGTCTTTAGTAGAGCATTGAAGTTCCGGGATTTCTGTAGCAGAGTTTTGTCCAGGTGTAATCTAAAATCCTGTTGCCAGGGGTTCCTTACTTATACCTAAGAAAGGGGTTGGACATACTCTAGAGACCCACCTATGGGACAGTCTGGAAAGAGGGGTGGCTTCACCCATTTCCAGACCCTCCCAAAGGTGGGTCCATTGTCCAGTTTCACGCCAGAGCAGGGGCTGGTAGCCCCTGCAACCGGTTTGAACTGGGCTATGCACAGGGACACCAAATGTGTCCCCAGTGCAGACTTCAAAGCACTCTCAGAGTGCACCCACCCAGCCCCAATACACCAAAGCCTGTATGGGAGGTGGTTACACCTCCCTGTGACAGGAAACCTATGGTCCAGCCCACCTCTGTTGGAGTTTCAGTCAGCAGCAGGAGGCCAGACTCGTGTCTGTGGCTGCAGCATCCATTTTGTGATGCCAGGGCTCTTTTAAACTATTACCGGGCACACCAGTGTGTACATGTCTCTCCCTCTAGAAGGGTGGACTTCTACCCCCGCCACAAGGACTGGCCGGCGGATAGGATTCCAAAGTGTTTGACACCAAACATGACATGTTTCCATGCAGCCATTCCAAAGTTAGCATTTTCCGCAAGGTTATAATGCACTTAAGAGTATATGGTATGGCTGCATCACAGAACAACCTCAGAGAATAGATTCCGAAGGCTGTAGAGGAGTCCTGCTCATGCATAGGCACCCTCTCACATAAAACCAAGCACCCTGCCTTCAGGATTGATAAGGCCTGCCATAGGGGTGACTGATAGGTTTCTATGTGCAGTGATTTAGGGTAGATATAGGTAATCTATATCTTAATAATGGGTGCATACACCACCTTACCCAGGCTGCAGTAGCAGTCCTGTGGTGTCATCTTGGAAGGCTTCCCAGGGTTGGCATAATACATGCTTCAGCCCCTGGTAGGCCTCTGGGGTACCTATGCCCTTAGTACATAGTGAACCATATACTAGGGACTCACAAGGATACCCCAGTAACCAAACTGGAGTGCACCTATAGTACATAGAATACATTTAAAGAGGAAGCATCTAGGCTGGTGAAGAAAATAGAAACCTTCTCAGGGGTCTCACTGATACATGGTCCTTTTACACCAACAAAGAAGTTGGCACAGAAGCTGAAGTATAAAAAGAATACATTTATTCACCTCAAATGAGGGAGACTACGTCACACAGAAGCCTTAGCAACTGAATGAGGCAGTCTAAGGAGTACAGAAAACTGGAGCCTTATATATGCTTAGGGTTACATAGTCTAAACAAGCAACAACGGTCCTTAATATATAGAAATCAACTGGAAAGATACAAGTTATAGACAACAATCTGTACTATAAGGAAAACACGTGTCCAGCCGGACACTGATTTAATCAATGTAAGCGTATAAACAAAATGAAGAAAACAGTAATACAGTGTGATACAATCCTGTATCCAATACATATAACATATACAACAAAACAAGGGGTAAGAAATTGCAGGCACTTAGGTAAAGGGAGGCGTTAGTAGTCAATTAGAATCAGGGCACAAGTCCTAAAAAAAGAAGTGGGGGGACTCTCCAAGGTAGGCGTGGTCAAAGGAAATGACATCACGACAGGAAGTGACATCACGACAGGAAGTGACATCACATGTAAGGCAGAGCTATCATTTGCATATATTGCAAGATTTAACAATTGAAGCTGCTTGGTACTTAAGCCTGTGACTTAAGGTCCCTGTATGGAGGAATTAGCAGTTTACAGATAAATACAGACAGAAAACAATGTGTTTACTGTCTACTGTCTACATTTATTGGGTCATCTCCCGAATAGGCAGATTGCATAATGAGCCTCGGGAATAGAACTGCACAGTTTTTAACACTGCCCTCTGTTGTGCACAAGTCCAATAAGAGCCTAGTTGTCTCAGCCCCTCCAGGTGACTTCCTCTGGCCTAGGAGATGTCATGGGTGTAGCCTGTAGTATGGTCATACCAAAACAAGCCAGTTGTGGCGCATAGATGCAACCCAGATTTTCAGGGAAATCTCAGCGTTTCCTTTTTAGGTCTGTCTTTCTATGAACATACCTGTGCTGCACTTCATTTAAGCATTGAGGTGTCCCACTAGCTTTGCGTTCTGCTAAAGGTTTCAAAGCTCTACCCGGGGCCGGTTCTAGGATTTGCGAGGCCCTGGGCTGAAAGGGCACGTGCGTGGCCCCCTCTAATTTACATAAGTGGCCCCTTGCAAGGAGACCCTTCACAGACACTGTGGGGGCCCCATTGTCCAGCATTTTGGCGCCCCCACAGTTTTAACTTTTACTCCACAAGCATTTCTCACACCTTCATAGGTGTGAGAATTGATTGTGGTCTAAAAGTTAAAACTGCAATAAGACTACTTGCACGAGAAAGACAAACTTTTAGCATGATCCCTCAGAGGGTGCATGAAGTATGTTTCTTAAGCTGTGGGTTTCCAGAGAGATGCCTCCTCTTTCTCTGAGGGTGGGAGACAAATAAATGAAACTGAAGTGGGAGATCTGCAACATGTCCTTGTCCTCTTCATAGAACACACTGGTCCTGTTGCAACAAGGTTGGCATGAGATAATTCGAAATCTCTGAGTCTCAGACTTGAAGTGAGACAAGTCAGTGAGAAATGCGGAGGAATGGCTGAGCAGGATCAAGCAATCAGGGGAATTGTAAGTGCGCTACTCACCTGTGAGGGTCTCAAGGCGCTGGTGGGGGGAAGGGTGAGGGGGGGTGCAATCTGTCTAACCGAAGAGAGGATTCTATATCAGCCTCTGTGGGATGTGATTATATACATTGGTTTTATATATTACGGTAGTTGAGATTTATACTGCAAAATGTGTCATATGTTTCTTCTGGCCTATTAAGAGTATATATATGGATTTAGAATTTCTACAGGAGTGTACATACTCTGTAAAAGGGATGAGTTGGGCACCTGCCAACACAGGAAATGTCCTGCATCCGCCAAACCCCTTATAACATCCAAAGAGCAAAAATGACTACATTGCAGGCGGACCCACTACACAAGGACATGGCTACCAATGGTGCAGCAGGTGTAGTGACAATGGGGCTCAACGCTGTGAAGGAAACACTCCTCATAATTATTATTATTTCTATGTTGGCATTAGGGTCCAGGCACCCTTGCTGGGCCACGACAACCATATCTGATGTCCAACTATTTCATTTAGCAACCTAGTACAGGTCAGAGTTGGATCCTTGGTTCTCTATACTCCTTGGACATACGTATCCGGTTCTAAACGTTGTCACTCGAATAATGCAAATCTGCTGCTGCACGTTTTCTACATAATTTCTGATTTACTGCATTGGTCACACAATCCGTCATCTGTTTAATAATCTGCAGACTTGAACAAAGAAAATGCGTCTAGCCGGGCAGTGGAAGGCCCTATGCAGATGTTGGCTGGTCGCCTTTCAGTTGCTTATTACTGTATTTAAATGGTACACTTGTACTAATTGTGTGAAACATTTGCCCTAACAGTGTTAAAATGTAAAAAAAATTGCAAAATTATGAAATAACAGCATCACAAAATGTGCCACATTACCTTACATGATGTGCTTTTCTTGCAAATTGTTTTAGTCGAAAAAGTGTGGTTGACAATTGAAAACCCGCTGTCCCTGGATGACTCTTTATAAAGTGCATCAAACAAGTCCAGAAAGGTTTACACACGCATCTCACAAAATATGCAGTGTAATCAACTATGTTTGAAAGATCTCATTTTTTTACGTTCATACGTGAGTAGGCCTTGTAGCCCAGTTTTGCTCTGACTTCTGGCTCTTGTATCGCTGTTTTTATAATTAAATAAACAAGACTGCAAGGACCACAATGCAACAGAAGATCCTGGACTGAATAAACTACTCACGCACAGACCTTGAAAACTTCAGAACTCATGCTGTTTAAGGGCGCATGAAGGTTTTAAAAATAGGCTTCTGCGACAGCAAAGTAAATACAAATATACAAAGAATCTCAAAATGACAATACATTGTTTATTTCCTAAAATGCCACCTGTTGATTTCCCAGCAGTGGTTTAAATGGTGCACTCCTTGTTTAACTTGCTCCCTGTATTTGAGCAGCTCTGGCATAAGCCGCCTATAGATTGCCCTGAACCCTCTCTTTCTTTCCACCTGCTGTTTGAAGTGCTTGTTTAACAGCTACTTGAACCCCTGTATTTCTTCCCAACCAGTTCAATATTCTGCATAGCGTCCACCGGCCCCTGCTGCGTGCAGAAGGAGATTCTACAATCGCTGTGTTGATATCTCCCTTGAGACAGTCAGTGTCTGTTTGTTTACACGGGCGAGGTGTTAAAAATGTAGCACTCTCACAGACAGTTTTATATTGATCTTGTCTGTGCAGTTTGGGTTCATCCTAGTGCTTTCATTGGACTACAGTGCGAGAGTATGGCAGGAGGCATGGTGTCTTTAACCCTCCCCCTCCCGCTACCAGTCCAGGGGGCGCTAGTCCTACCGCAGTTCGGAGGGGCTGGTCTGACTGGTGTTATTCACCAGTCTTTGAAGGTAGCCTGGGGGTGTGACCTTTGCTTGGTGCATTTCCAGCCTGCCTTTCACACCTCATTTAGGTTGATGAAGGGGATGGCAGGAGCCTGCCGCCCATCAGACTGGCACCGGCGCCGTGGACAGCTGTGGCCACCCTTTGTCTGAACTGACACCTGAGGGGCTATTGATGCTGGCTGATGGGAGCACAGTAAGGTGTAAGGGAGTGGGGGCGACATACCGACTCAAAGTAATTTACAAACGAGGGAGGCGACTGTCTGCCGGGGGCGCGGAGGGGGGCTCATGGCCGGGAGAGGAGTCTCGAGCAGGGCAGGCAGCAGCTGAGGCCGGGAGTGGAGTCTCGAGTCTCGAGCAGGGAAGTCTGGAGTGGGAGGCGGAGGCAGGTCAGGCAGCAGGCAAGGATGGACGCGGTTTTGATGGAAAAGGGTGGACGGCATTTTGATTGAGCAGGGTGGACGGCGTCCACCCTGGAAAACCCTCGAAAATAAGTGGGGGGATGCCATCCACCCGCGTGGTACCCCGACTCGTGCCCTGATTAGAATTCCTCTAGCTGACCTCATGTAGTATACACATATAGGTTATTCAAATAGCAATTAAAGTGTCACTACATAGACTGTCAACTGAGTTTTGATCCTACAAATAATAGGGGATCATCATCAGGACTAGAATATATTGCCAGATCATGCAATGCCTATAATTTGTTTGGAAGGTAGATTATCGAGATATGGAAAACTGGTATCAGCGTGCATGGGCTGGGGATACGGCCAGTAGGTGTCAAGGCACTCGTTTCCGGAAACTGTGTCAAGGGTTTTTTTTGGACATCCTCAACAATGGCGATCAAGGTGGGGTGCGGTTGGGGTGGGAAGTCAGAGACGGCGGAGCGTCAACCGGTTACAATTAACGGGTTGCGGGCTGGCACAACCAGCATGTATGATTCAAGACAGTGTGGCGGGTCCTCAGGGTTGCAGGAACTTGTCACACGGTAAGGTGAAAAACTCAGGATTGAGGTGTCAAGCCTAATGACCAAAGTGTCCTGTGTGAGACATCCTTGCGTCCTCTTCGGCTCGATGGGCGATGTGAAGCACTCCTTCACATCGCGCCATCGAGCCGAGGAGATTCAGAAAAGGGGGTGGTGATGGAAATAGTATCTGAATTAAACAGAACACTCATACCCAGTCAACAGATCAGGGCTTGATCCATCACCGTTTTTTATCTCACTGCACCATCCCAGCTCAGAACCTGGCTATATGCAAATGAGTCTGTCCCTGGCCCAGTGCATCATGGGAACAGGGCAGACCAAACTACCAAGCCAATTCTTATACTGGGAAGGAAACAAGCTTCTGGGGACCGGTTTCTGGCATTACAGCCGTCTTCGGCCCGGCTTGCTTGAATCCTGATGGTGCAATGAGCAAGGGACTCACATCTGAGTATACCCTTCCATGCTTATGGTGGACAAAACGATTCAGAAAAGGGGGTGGTGATGGACAGAGTATCTGAATTAAACAGAACACTCATACCCAGTCAACAGATCAGGGCTTGATCCATCACCGTTTTTTTAGCTCACTGCACCATCCCAGCTCAGAACCTGGCTATATGCAAATTAGTCTGTCCCTGGCCCAGTGCATCATGGGAACAGGGCAGACCAAACTACCAAGCCAATTCTTATACTGGGAAGGAAACAAGCTTCTGGGGACCGGTTTCTGGCATTACAGCCATCTTCGGCCCGGCTTGCTTGAATCCTGATGGTGCAATGAGCAAGGGACTCACATCTGAGTATACCCTTCCACGCTTATGGTGGACAAAACGATTCAGAAAAGGGGGTGGTGATGGACAGAGTATCTGAATTAAACAGAACACTCATACCCAGTCAACAGATCAGGGCTTGATCCATCACCGTTTTTTAGCTCACTGCACCATCCCAGCTCAGAACCTGGCTATATGCAAATTAGTCTGTCCCTGGCCCAGTGCATCATGGGAACAGGGCAGACCAAACTACCAAGCCAATTCTTATCCTGGGAAGGAAACAAGCTTCCGGGGACCGGTTTCTGGCATTACAGCCGTCTTCGGCCCGGCTTGCTTGAATCCTGATGGTGCAATGAGCAAGGGACTCACATCTGAGTATACCCTTCCACGCTTATGGTGGACAAAACGATTCAGAAAAGGGGGTGGTGATGGACAGAGTATCTGAATTGAACAGAACACTCATACCCAGTCAACAGATCAGGGCTTGATCCATCACTGTTTTTTAGCTCACTGCACCATCCCAGCTCAGAACCTGGCTATATGCAAATTGGTCTGTCCCTGGCCCAGTGCATCATGGGAACAGGGCAGACCAAACTACCAAGCCAATTCTTATACTGGGAAAGAAACAAGCTTCCGGGGTCAGGTTTCTGGCATTACAGCCGTCTTCGGCCCGGCTTGCTTTAATCCTGATGGTGCAATGAGCAAGGGACTCACATCTGAGTATACCCTTCCACGCTTATGGTGGACAAAACGATTCAGAAAAGGGGGTGGTGATGGACAGAGTATCTGACTTAAACAGAACACTCATACCCAGTCAACAGATCAGGGCTTGATCCATCACCGTTTTTTAGCTCACTGCACCATCCCAGCTCAGAACCTGGCTACATGCAAATTAGTCTGTCCCTGGCCCAGTGCATCATGGGAACAGGGCAGACCAAACTACCAAGCCAATTCTTATACTGGGAAGGAAACAAGCTTCCGGGGACCGGTTTCTGGCATTACAGCCGTCTTCGGCCCGGCTTGCTTGAATCCTGATGGTGCAATGAGCAAGGGACTCACATCTGAGTATACCCTTCCACGCTTATGGTGGACAAAACGATTCAGAAAAGGGGGTGGTGATGGACAGAGTATCTGAATTAAACAGAACACTAATACCCAGTCAACAGATCAGGGCTTGATCCATCACCGTTTTTTAGCTCACTGCACCATCCCAGCTCAGAACCTGGCTATATGCAAATTAGTCTGTCCCTGGCCCAGTGCATCATGGGAACAGGGCAGACCAAACTACCAAGCCAATTCTTATACTGGGAAGGAAACAAGCTTCCGGGGACCGGTTTCTGGCATTACAGCCGTCTTCGGCCCGGCTTGCTTGAATCCTGATGGTGCAATGAGCAAGGGACTCACATCTGAGTATACCCTTCCACGCTTATGGTGGACAAAACGATTCAGAAAAGGGGGTGGTGATGGACAGAGTATCTGAATTAAACAGAACACTCATACCCAGTCAACAGATCAGGGCTTGATCCATCACCGTTTTTTAGCTCACTGCACCATCCCAGCTCAGAACCTGGCTATATGCAAATTAGTCTGTCCCTGGCCCAGTGCATCATGGGAACAGGGCAGACCAAACTACCAAGCCAATTCTTATACTGGGAAGGAAACAAGCTTCCGGGGACCGGTTTCTGGCATTACAGCCGTCTTCGGCCCGGCTTGCTTGAATCCTGATGGTGCAATGAGCAAGGGACTCACATCTGAGTATACCCTTCCACGCTTATGGTGGACAAAACGATTCAGAAAAGGGGGTGGTGATGGACAGAGTAACTGAATTAAACAGAACACTCATACCCAGTCAACAGATCAGGGCTTGATCCATCACCGTTTTTTAGCTCACTGCACCATCCCAGCTCAGAACCTGGCTATATGCAAATGAGTCTGTCCCTGGCCCAGTGCATCATGGGAACAGGGCAGACCAAACTACCAAGCCAATTCTTATACTGGGAAGGAAACAAGCTTCTGGGGACCGGTTTCTGGCATTACAGCCGTCTTCGGCCCGGCTTGCTTGAATCCTGATGGTGCAATGAGCAAGGGACTCACATCTGAGTATACCCTTCCATGCTTATGGTGGACAAAACGATTCAGAAAAGGGGGTGGTGATGGACAGAGTATCTGAATTAAACAGAACACTCATACCCAGTCAACAGATCAGGGCTTGATCCATCACCGTTTTTTTAGCTCACTGCACCATCCCAGCTCAGAACCTGGCTATATGCAAATTAGTCTGTCCCTGGCCCAGTGCATCATGGGAACAGGGCAGACCAAACTACCAAGCCAATTCTTATACTGGGAAGGCAACAAGCTTCTGGGGACCGGTTTCTGGCATTACAGCCATCTTCGGCCCGGCTTGCTTGAATCCTGATGGTGCAATGAGCAAGGGACTCACATCTGAGTATACCCTTCCACGCTTATGGTGGACAAAACGATTCAGAAAAGGGGGTGGTGATGGACAGAGTATCTGAATTAAACAGAACACTCATACCCAGTCAACAGATCAGGGCTTGATCCATCACCGTTTTTTAGCTCACTGCACCATCCCAGCTCAGAACCTGGCTATATGCAAATGAGTCTGTCCCTGGCCCAGTGCATCATGGGAACAGGGCAGACCAAACTACCAAGCCAATTCTTATCCTGGGAAGGAAACAAGCTTCCGGGGACCGGTTTCTGGCATTACAGCCGTCTTCGGCCCGGCTTGCTTGAATCCTGATGGTGCAATGAGCAAGGGACTCACATCTGAGTATACCCTTCCACGCTTATGGTGGACAAAACGATTCAGAAAAGGGGGTGGTGATGGACAGAGTATCTGAATTGAACAGAACACTCATACCCAGTCAACAGATCAGGGCTTGATCCATCACTGTTTTTTAGCTCACTGCACCATCCCAGCTCAGAACCTGGCTATATGCAAATTGGTCTGTCCCTGGCCCAGTGCATCATGGGAACAGGGCAGACCAAACTACCAAGCCAATTCTTATACTGGGAAAGAAACAAGCTTCCGGGGTCAGGTTTCTGGCATTACAGCCGTCTTCGGCCCGGCTTGCTTTAATCCTGATGGTGCAATGAGCAAGGGACTCACATCTGAGTATACCCTTCCACGCTTATGGTGGACAAAACGATTCAGAAAAGGGGGTGGTGATGGACAGAGTATCTGACTTAAACAGAACACTCATACCCAGTCAACAGATCAGGGCTTGATCCATCACCGTTTTTTAGCTCACTGCACCATCCCAGCTCAGAACCTGGCTACATGCAAATTAGTCTGTCCCTGGCCCAGTGCATCATGGGAACAGGGCAGACCAAACTACCAAGCCAATTCTTATACTGGGAAGGAAACAAGCTTCCGGGGACCGGTTTCTGGCATTACAGCCGTCTTCGGCCCGGCTTGCTTGAATCCTGATGGTGCAATGAGCAAGGGACTCACATCTGAGTATACCCTTCCACGCTTATGGTGGACAAAACGATTCAGAAAAGGGGGTGGTGATGGACAGAGTATCTGAATTAAACAGAACACTAATACCCAGTCAACAGATCAGGGCTTGATCCATCACCGTTTTTTAGCTCACTGCACCATCCCAGCTCAGAACCTGGCTATATGCAAATTAGTCTGTCCCTGGCCCAGTGCATCATGGGAACAGGGCAGACCAAACTACCAAGCCAATTCTTATACTGGGAAGGAAACAAGCTTCCGGGGACCGGTTTCTGGCATTACAGCCGTCTTCGGCCCGGCTTGCTTGAATCCTGATGGTGCAATGAGCAAGGGACTCACATCTGAGTATACCCTTCCACGCTTATGGTGGACAAAACGATTCAGAAAAGGGGGTGGTGATGGACAGAGTATCTGAATTAAACAGAACACTCATACCCAGTCAACAGATCAGGGCTTGATCCATCACCGTTTTTTAGCTCACTGCACCATCCCAGCTCAGAACCTGGCTATATGCAAATTAGTCTGTCCCTGGCCCAGTGCATCATGGGAACAGGGCAGACCAAACTACCAAGCCAATTCTTATACTGGGAAGGAAACAAGCTTCCGGGGACCGGTTTCTGGCATTACAGCCGTCTTCGGCCCGGCTTGCTTGAATCCTGATGGTGCAATGAGCAAGGGACTCACATCTGAGTATACCCTTCCACGCTTATGGTGGACAAAACGATTCAGAAAAGGGGGTGGTGATGGACAGAGTAACTGAATTAAACAGAACACTCATACCCAGTCAACAGATCAGGGCTTGATCCATCGCCGTTTTTTAGCTCACTGCACCATCCCAGCTCAGAACCTGGCTATATGCAAATTAGTCTGTCCCCGGTCCAGTGCATTATGGGAACAGGGCAAACAAACTACCAAGCCAATTCTTAAACTGGGAAGGAAACAAGCTTCCGGGGACCGGTTTCTGGCATTACAGCCGTCTTCGGCCCGGCTTGCTTGAATCCTGATGGTGCAATGAGCAAGGGACTCACATCTGAGTATACCCTTCCACGCTTATGGTGGACAAAACGATTCAGAAAAGGGGGTGGTGATGGACAGAGTATCTGAATTAAACAGAACACTCATACCCAGTCAACAGATCAGGGCTTGATCCATCACCGTTTTTTTAGCTCACTGCACCATCCCAGCTCAGAACCTGGCTATATGCAAATTAGTCTGTCCCTGGCCCAGTGCATCATGGGAACAGGGCAGACCAAACTAGCAAGCCAATTCTTATACTGGGAAGGAAACAAGCTTCCGGGGACCGGTTTCTGGCATTACAGCCGTCTTCGGCCCGGCTTGCTTGAATCCTGATGGTGCAATGAGAAGGGACTCACATCTGAGTATACCCTTCCACGCTTATGGTGGACAAAACGATTCAGAAAAGGGGGTGGTGATGGACAGAGTATCTGAATTAAACAGAACACTCATACCCAGTCAACAGATCAGGGCTTGATCCATCACCGTTTTTTAGCTCACTGCACCATCCCAGCTCAGAACCTGGCTATATGCAAATTAGTCTGTCCCTGGCCCAGTGCATCATGGGAACAGGGTAGACCAAACTACCAAGCCAATTCTTATACTGGGAAGGAAACAAGCTTCCGGGGACCGGTTTCTGGCATTACAGCTGTCTTCGGCCCGGCTTGCTTGAATCCTGATGGTGCAATGAGCAAGGGACTCACATCTGAGTATACCCTTCCACGCTTATGGTGGACAAAACGATTCAGAAAAGGGGGTGGTGATGGACAGAGTATCTGAATTAAACAGAACACTAATACCCAGTCAACAGATCAGGGCTTGATCCATCACCGTTTTTTAGCTCACTGCACCATCCCAGCTCAGAACCTGGCTATATGCAAATTAGTCTGTCCCTGGCCCAGTGCATCATGGGAACAGGGCAGACCAAACTACCAAGCCAATTCTTATACTGGGAAGGAAACAAGCTTCCGGGGACCGGTTTCTGGCATTACAGCCGTCTTCGGCCCGGCTTGCTTGAATCCTGATGGTGCAATGAGCAAGGGACTCACATCTGAGTATACCCTTCCACGCTTATGGTGGACAAAACGATTCAGAAAAGGGGGTGGTGATGGACAGAGTATCTGAATTAAACAGAACACTCATACCCAGTCAACAGATCAGGGCTTGATCCATCACCGTTTTTTAGCTCACTGCACCATCCCAGCTCAGAACCTGGCTATATGCAAATTAGTCTGTCCCTGGCCCAGTGCATCATGGGAACAGGGCAGACCAAACTACCAAGCCAATTCTTATACTGGGAAGGAAACAAGCTTCCGGGGACCGGTTTCTGGCATTACAGCCGTCTTCGGCCCGGCTTGCTTGAATCCTGATGGTGCAATGAGCAAGGGACTCACATCTGAGTATACCCTTCCACGCTTATGGTGGACAAAACGATTCAGAAAAGGGGGTGGTGATGGACAGAGTAACTGAATTAAACAGAACACTCATACCCAGTCAACAGATCAGGGCTTGATCCATCGCCGTTTTTTAGCTCACTGCACCATCCCAGCTCAGAACCTGGCTATATGCAAATTAGTCTGTCCCCGGTCCAGTGCATCATGGGAACAGGGCAGACAAACTACCAAGCCAATTCTTAAACTGGGAAGGAAACAAGCTTCCGGGGACCGGTTTCTGGCATTACAGCCGTCTTCGGCCCGGCTTGCTTGAATCCTGATGGTGCAATGAGCAAGGGACTCACATCTGAGTATACCCTTCCACGCTTATGGTGGACAAAACGATTCAGAAAAGGGGGTGGTGATGGACAGAGTATCTGAATTAAACAGAACACTCATACCCAGTCAACAGATCAGGGCTTGATCCATCACCGTTTTTTTAGCTCACTGCACCATCCCAGCTCAGAACCTGGCTATATGCAAATTAGTCTGTCCCTGGCCCAGTGCATCATGGGAACAGGGCAGACCAAACTAGCAAGCCAATTCTTATACTGGGAAGGAAACAAGCTTCCGGGGACCGGTTTCTGGCATTACAGCCGTCTTCGGCCCGGCTTGCTTGAATCCTGATGGTGCAATGAGAAGGGACTCACATCTGAGTATACCCTTCCACGCTTATGGTGGACAAAACGATTCAGAAAAGGGGGTGGTGATGGACAGAGTATCTGAATTAAACAGAACACTCATACCCAGTCAACAGATCAGGGCTTGATCCATCACCGTTTTTTAGCTCACTGCACCATCCCAGCTCAGAACCTGGCTATATGCAAATTAGTCTGTCCCTGGCCCAGTGCATCATGGGAACAGGGTAGACCAAACTACCAAGCCAATTCTTATACTGGGAAGGAAACAAGCTTCCGGGGACCGGTTTCTGGCATTACAGCTGTCTTCGGCCCGGCTTGCTTGAATCCTGATGGTGCAATGAGCAAGGGACTCACATCTGAGTATACCCTTCCACGCTTATGGTGGACAAAACGAATCAGAAAAGGGGGTGGTGATGGACAGAGTATCTGAATTAAACAGAACACTCATACCCAGTCAACAGATCAGGGCTTGATCCATCACCGTTTTTTAGCTCACTGCACCATCCCAGCTCAGAACCTGGCTATATGCAAATTAGTCTGTCCCTGGCCCAGTGCATCATGGGAACAGGGCAGACCAAACTACCAAGCCAATTCTTATACTGGGAAGGAAACAAGCTTCCGGGGAACCGGTTTCTGGCATTACAGCCGTCTTCGGCCCAGCTTGCTTGAATCCTGATGGTGCAATGAGCAAGGCACTCACATCTGAGTATACCCTTCCACGCTTATGGTGGACAAAACGATTCAGAAAAGGGGGTGGTGAGGGACAGAGTATCTGAATTAAACAGAACACTCATACCCAGTCAACAGATCAGGGCTTGATCCATCACCGTTTTTTAGCTCACTGCACCATCCCAGCTCAGAACCTGGCCATATGCAAATTAGTCTGTCCCTGGCCCAGTGCATCATGGGAACAGGGCAGACCAAACTACCAAGCCAATTCTTATACTGGGAAGGAAACAAGCTTCCGGGGACCGGTTTCTGGCATTACAGCCGTCTTTGGCCCTGCTTGCTTGAATCCTGATGGTGCAATGAGCAAGGGACTCACATCTGAGTATACCCTTCCACGCTTATGGTGGACAAAACGCCATTGTTGCGGATGTCCAAAAAAAACCCATGACACAGTTTCTGGAAACGAGTGCCTTGACACCTACAGGCCGTATCCCCAGCCCATGCATGCTGATACCAGGTTTCCATACCTCGATAATCTACCTTCCAAGCAAATTATAGGCATTGCATGATCTGGCAATATATTCTAGTCCTGATGATGATCCCCTATTATTTGTAGGATCGAAACGCCGTCGACAGTCTATGTAGTGACACTTTAATTGTGATTTGAATAACCTATATGTGTATACTACATGAGGTCAGCTAGAAAAATTCTAATTGACTACTAGCGCATCACTTTACTTAATTGCCTGCAATTTCTTACCCCTTGTTTTGTTGCATATGTTATATGTATTGGATACAGGATTGTATCCCACTGTATTACTGTTTTCTTCATTTTGTTTATATGCTTACATTGATTAAATCAATGTCCGACTGGACACGTTTTTTCCTTATAGTACAGATTGTTGTCTATAACTTGCATCTTTTCAGTTGATTTCTATATATTAAGGACCGTTGTTGCTTGTTTAAATTATTACCAGAGGTCCTTGATTACCTTAAGGGTTCCCTTGTTGCTTATATACCGTAGGGTTACATAATCAGCATAAGACCAAGGGACAGTCTTGGCTCATGTAAGCATGCAAAATGCCTAATATGGGTATACAAGATCTGCTTGCTTAACAAAGTGGGAGGAGAGTTACTTCTCCATACAGCAGCAAAAATAGCCTGACAGTTCTATAAGGGAACAGCTGCATTCTACTAGCTAGGCCTTTCTGAGCATGTGCAAGGCTCTGAAGAGGGAAACAGCACATGGCGAGCACATGGCTAACTAAATTGTCTGCCAAAATACAAAATGGCTTTCAGCTCATGCTAACAAATCCCTGCAATATTTAGCAGGGCCCCAGCCAGACTAAAGTTTAAAAACAGTGAAACATCAGCAAAAAGTGGGGGTAACCATAGTAAGCAGATCCTACTCTCCTACACAACCCCCCCCCCCAAGGCAGGGACATTAAACTAACCTTGACAGTCGAGTCTTCATGTTCTAAGTGGAAATATCTGGAGATTCCATCTGCATTGGCATAGTTACTCCCAGGTCTACGTTCCACTGTACAGTCCATCCCCTGAAGGGAAATGGATCACCACAAAAGTTTGGGGGTTTTCACACTTCTTCTGTTTTAGTCACAAGAGGGGCTCATGGTCTGTCTGAACAGTGAAGTGAGTGCCAAACAATTATGCCCTCAGCTTCTTCAGAGCCCAAACCACTCTCAATAGCTGACCAACATTTCCCTCTAGGGGTCAGCCTTCTGCTAATAAAAGCTACAGGCTGGTCCTGACCTTCATCATTCAATTGTGATAACACAGCCCCTACCCCCAACTCAGATGCATCTGTTTGGACAATACATTCTTTGGAGTAGTTAGGACTTTGCAGAATGGGAGCACTGCACATAGCCTGCTTCACGTCATCAAATGCCTTTTGACAGCTTACTGTCCACTGAGCTTTCTTTGGCATTTTCTTGGAAGTCATTCAGGGGTGTCACAATGGATCCATACCCCTTGACAAATCTTCTGTAGTACCCAGTCAGGCCCAAGAAAGCTCTGACCTGAGTCTGGGTAGTTGGAGCAACCCAGTCCATGATGGTCTGGATTTTGCTCTGTAATGGTTGATCCTGGTCTCCACCTACAAAGTTGCCCAGGTATACAACCTGACTCTGCCCTATCTGGCACTTACTAGCCTTGATAGTGAGGCCTGCTTTCAGAAGGGCCTCCAAAACATTTCTCAGGTGGACCAGGTGATTCTCCCAGGTGTAGCTAAAGACAGCAATATCATCTACATATGCTGCACTATAGTGGTAGGTGCGTTTTTCAAACCAAAGGGTATCACCACAAACTGGTAGTGCCCACCAGGGGTAGAAAATGCTGTCTTGGGCTTTGCATCATCAGCTAACCTGATCTGCCAGTAGCCAGCTGTACGATCAAATGTGCTTAGAACCTTGGCTGAGGCCAAAGTGTCTATAAGCTCATCTGCTCTTGGGATTGGATGAGCATCAGTCCTAGTGACTGCATTGAGACCCCTGTAGTCTACTCAAAGCCTCATCTCTCTCTTACCACCCTGGGTGTGAGGTTTAGGCACTAGGGGCCCGATGTAGGTGGCCAAAGACCGGTCGGTGACAGTGAAATTCGGTAAATTTTACCATTACCGACCTACATTTAGCCATTCCTGATGTAGGTAAGGAATAGGTAATAGGGAATCGGTAAATACCGATTCCTTAATACCGATTCCTTATTGGCCTTGCATTTAAGGAAACGGTAATACCGATTCCTTAAATGCAATGTAGAAATAACATAGAAGAGTGCTTTTGGGCCTTAAGGAATCAGTAATTACCACCAACTTCAAGTTGGTGGTAATTACTGAATTCCTTAAAAAAGCACTTTTTTTTTTCCAGAAGTGCCATGTGGCACACATCCATGTCCTTAGGGCTTGGATGAGTGCCAAATGTGCACACATGCACATTTCAGGGATGCAAACCATGGCACCCTTGTAATACCTCCCGGTATTACCGATTTGGTAATACCGAATGTCTTCACATTCCTTTCTATGGGCCACCAAGCCGCATAGGAATGAATAGGTAGGTATTCCTTATTACCAAATCTCAATTACCGATTCGGTAATAACGAATATTGGATAATTTCCCAATTCTAGAATTGAATGCCTGGGATGACCTAACCTTGGCGACGTGGTTTAGTGAGGAGACTCGTATTTATGTCACAGGTCATAAGTACCTAGGTGCTTTCTGTGTAAGGTGAGATGTCACTTTATTTGGCCGAGATAGCCACTTTCTGACCCTTAACTTGTTCCTCACCTTCCAATATGATGCTTCCAATTACAATTCAATTTCCCCTCTACTTACAATTCTGAACTTTGTCTCTATCTTTTTTCTCCCTTCTCTTCTCCCTTTTTCCTTACGGTCCACTTATTTAGACAGTTGATACTGTTTGTGAAACCATGTATTTTTTAACAAATATGCTGACTTTGTGCACTGCGGCACAAAGAAAACAACAGGCTTTTTAGTGAGATTTGTAATAACTCTTATACTAGATGGAACATTTCTCTTTTCCTGAATTTAATAATTTACATGTAACTTACATGTATGTTTTGTGTAAATTCTCATTTTTTGCTTTGGGTCTATATGTATGTTGTGTAAGGTCTAGTTGTAATGTGTCACTTGATTTTATCCTGTATTGCGTATATATCTTTTATATATGTATATTTATGTTTGTGTATATTATGACTGTTACAGCCCTGACGAAGCTCCCGTGGCGCTAGGGGAACGAAACGCGTTAGCTGTGCCGTTTTTATGAAAAGAACGAACATGAATAAAGAGAAGAACTTTTGAAAAAAACTTTCTGCTTAACTGACTTTTCTTTGGAGAGCACCTTCCTTTTCTGTGGACAATTTGTACTTTAGGCATCTCTTGGCAGCGGGTGACGGGAGTAGTTGCACCAATGTATAATTGAAAATAACGGAATTTATGTGCTTGACTTTGGTCTGCTGCTGTGCCTTTTCGTACCTTTCACAAATGTTAAGGAATCGGTATTTTTTACCGAATTATTACCTACATCTGAAATACCGATTTCTTAATACCGAATCGGTAAAATTCGCTATTAAGAATTCGGTATTTCACAATTACCTACATCGGGCTCTAGGACTACTGGTCTAGCCCAAGGGCTATCTGAGGGTTCAATAACTCCCAAATCCAACATCTTCTGTACTTCAGTCCTGATACAGTCCCTGACATGGTCAGGTTGCCTGTAAATCTTATTTTTAACAGACAGACTATCCCCAGTGTCCACTTCATGAGTGCACTGGGTAGTCTGACTTGGATTCAGAGAGAACATATGTTTGAACTGATTGAGCACCTGTCTGCAATCAGGTTGCTGCTGAGCAGTGAGGCTGCCTGCCAAGGGTACACCATTCACTGACCCATCATCAGGGTTCTGTGAGAGCAGGTCAGGGAGTGGATTACTCCCTTCTCCTGTCCCTCATCAGTAGCCATGAGCCAGCCCATGTCTGCCCTGACAACATATGGTTTCCGTCTGTTGACATGAAGCACCCTATGGGAGCTTCTGGGAGTTCCTAGGTCCACCAAATAGGTAACCTCTCCCTTCTGTTCAACAATTGTATGGGGGCCACTCCACTTGCCCTGAAGGGCTGCTGGGGCCACATGCTCCAACACCCACACTTTCTATCCTGGCTGGTAAACAGTCAGTGAAAAAGAAAAATCCCTTTGGGTAGATTTCATTACGGGCTATTCATTCTTGTCAATTGTCACACACCCAGAAATTATCTTCTTTCAACTTGCTCTTATACCATACCTGAAGATTGGACCATATATGACCAGGGAAAACACTACAAAGAGTAACATTTCACATACATTTATTTTTCATATAACAAATTTCTCATTAAAAAAGTTACCAAACAACCAATATGCTCGATATCTCAAAATTAATAAAAGACAATACAGTAAAAAATGAATCAAATCTGACATAAAAAATAAAATAAAATATAGAGAGTAAAAAAAAAAAGCCAGACAGATACAATATGTCTTAACAGTTTACACATCCGTCATGTAACAATATCAATAGCATGCAAATCAGCAATTTATGATTATCATTTTTTAACCATGCCTAGAAAGGCGGATTGGGTACTAGAATTTAGCGTTGACGCGTTTCGATGGGTCAATTTATAAATCCATCTTTCTCAATACTAGTATATAGACTCTCTCTGCTTGTTAGACAAGTTCGTAGGGTCACCTGCTTCAATAAGGTAGACTCCCTTTTTCGTATTCTTAATCATCTGTACCTTAGGGATGTGGATAATAGCCCAGGATCAATTGAAATATCCCCATATTGTAACTTAGAGCTGTATATTGCGGGAATTCTGGTTAGATCAATGAACGCAAGGTTTCAAACCGATGTTGCTTGTATTGCGGAGAATTTTTCATATAATCACCCCTTTGGCAGAGGACGATAGTAATAGAGAAACTGATTTTCCCGCTGGTTACAAATCCACTTCAGTTGCTTGTTTATTGGAGCAGAAGTCTTGCTCACGGTCCCTTTAATAATTAGGGTCACATTTCTGCAATCAGGGGCTGCTCCTGCGTACGTTCTTTCCACACAAATAAAACGGCATCAGCAAACAGTCAGAACAGCCTTTTGGTCATGCCAGGCCTTTTGCAATTGCTGGCTAGCATCAAGGTTTTTGGTTGCCTTTTTTATATACTCAGCCATCCTGGAGCGGAGACCATGTTGAGATATAAAATTATATGTGCATACATTATTGGCCCACTATGTACCATATGACCGCATATACATATGAATAACCGCATAGTATTAAAAGCATATGTTAGCATAATGATAGTTTCATGTAGGCCCGTTTAGACCTATTGATATAGCCAGGGCCACTTTGTTTCGTTTCCCTTCGTTCATGTACTGTTTCCCAGAAGTCACATGGTTTATCTCATGGTATGAAACCGTGATAAAACTACTCAGTCTGCTTCCCTGATCTTTTGTGTATAGCTCAGGGAAACCCAAGGTCACACCTGCCCTTCTTGTGGGATGCGTACATTCTAGCAGAGCCCGTTCCTGTACTCCCCGTGTTTTAGATAGACGAGAGGGCGCCTCACTGACCTGCCCCCGGAATAGCTTCAGCTTAGCTACCAACAATTAGTGGTGCCTTATATGGGTTTTCCTGCTGGCTTACTGACAACTTGTGTTCTTCCTTCTAGGGTGTTAACATGAATGTGTGAAAACGTATATATGCCTTGTATCATTTGTATTTCGTGAGTCTCCTCTGCGCACCTCCATGGGTCGTGTAGACCGAGGGTCCTCTGTCAGGGCTTGTATTTGATTGAATAAATGATTCGACCTTCTCCATTGCCGACTGCATTATTATTCCTTTATGATATATATATA
Organism: Lissotriton vulgaris; assembly: GCF_964263255.1. Classification (NCBI taxonomy): domain Eukaryota; kingdom Metazoa; phylum Chordata; class Amphibia; order Caudata; family Salamandridae; genus Lissotriton; species Lissotriton vulgaris. Next base: position 1,838,655,434 of record NC_141691.1, on the reverse strand, counting down.
TAAATATGGACTATTGGTAAGTATAGTCCGTCTTTGTAAAATTTGGTTCCTTCAGTTGGCAACTCCGCCGGGACTCCGCGATAGGGTCGTCCCCTCCGGTAAGCAGGAGCAGAAGGGACAGGGAGGAGTTCTGACCGAGTGGGTGGATAAGAAGTATTTTGATCCGAAACACCCACTTGTGGTTAGACAATTGGAGATTCCGCCCTCGAGCCCAGTATCCCTCCCAGCTGTTGAAGACCCTACGCCGGAGTCCTACGGGCTTAACCCGAGAGAAGAACAGACTGTGTCGGTCTGTCCAGAAATCGGCAGTGGAGAAGTCGGGATCGGCCTGAGTGCACCAGGTGAGTGAGCCTTTTGATTAGATTTGGAAACTGACACTTGGAAGGAGTGTCCACTTGGAAATAGCAGTCTGCTTTTTGTTGATGGTCGGGGAAGCCGGTCCACAAGGGAATCAGAAAGGGTCTGACGTTGCGGTGCAGTGGCTGCACGGGCAGACACCTCTTGGATTTGTTTGGTATTGAAAATAATACTCGGTGCCTTGCGGAGACGGAGTGCTCGCTTGGCCAGATTCCCTCCAGGGAAGCCCTGGGAGCAGCTGGGTAAGCCTGGGTTCTGGAGCTTCGTGCTCCGAAACACCGGCCCAACCAGAATGCGACCAGTGGACACCCAGGGAGTGGGTTTGTGGTTTTCCTGACCAAGTGATTTATCTGTGGTTGAATTACGATTGGTCTGGAATTCTTTTTGAATTGATTCCGCGAACGAGAGTCAACGGGCTCTGTTCGTATCTGAAGACATGTCATTTGCATTTGAATTTGTATTGAGCTCATTTGAAACCCTGACACACTTTGCAGCACTTTATATGGTTAAAGAATAGGAAGAGTCTGAGAGAGAGAATGGTGAAGGGGAGCGCTCGCATGAAAGACATGATTGAAGACTTATAAATGAGAATTGTGATATTGTTGTTATCATGCCTTGTTTCAGCAAAATAAGTTTTGGGTGCTGCTGTTGGAGAGGTGCTCGCCTGGAAGAAAGACAGCCTGCCCCTCCCGAGGGAAGCCCCAGTTTTGATATGTATGTTAAACATGGTCTTACACACCAATTTTGTTTAATACTTCATGGAATAAATATACAAGCGATAATACTGACTTGCAATGACCTCTAACAGGGTCGTTTGATGAGAAAAAGATTAATTATTTACAAAATAAAATGTTTATGAAGAAAAGTCGCCAATCGATGTTTGACTCCTTGAACCTATGGTTGAAGAAGGCTAAACGACGGCGAATAAGGGAATAGAAACTGGGAAAGATTAAATCTTGGCAGACTGTAACCCAAAAAGCCATAGCTTACGATAAAGGAAAGGTGGAGGAAAATATAGCCCAAATGGACAGACAGTTCCGTTTTGAGACAGACAAGAGTTATGAGGCCCGACCCGACACTGGAGATGAGATAGAGGATTTATTAGAAACTTGTCCGCCTCCTCCTTATGCTCCACAGGGTTTATATCCAGCGGTGCCCTTGGCCCGAATAGATCGCCCCGCGGCTGCGTTGGTCATTAAGGACCCAATGGGAGCAGCGGCTACAGCCCCGCCTGACGGGTCTGTGCAGAGTGCACTGCTTCCTCCTCCCTCACTCCGACCAACTACCTCACCCTTGATTTCGTTACAGCCTGACTCAGTCGTCCCTTCTATTTTACACGCAGCATTTCTCTCCCCTCCGGCTCGAAGAGCTATAGATCCTCGACCTTTGGCGACCTTAGATACTACGCCTAAGCGTCTTGGGTCTGATTTGAGCGACCAATGGATTTTTACTAGATCCTCGTTAGGTATGGAAGAAAGGAAGGCTATAGTAAATCAAGCATCCCAATGGATGCGGAATGCCATTTATACAATGGAGGTTTTTTGGAGCATTATGAAAGATTTTGAACCCGTTGCCCAGCAACTGGCTCTAGAAAATATGGCGATCCGATTTCGTTGTGGGAACAGGGTTTTGAGGACGGGTTCGCTCCTCAAATCTTGAGAGATGTAAGAGATCAAGTCCATAAATTCCAACTGCAGTCTGATGAAGTATATCAGAATGTAGCACTTCTTTTGCAGTATCGAGAACGAATGCATCGGAAATGTGCTGTTTGGGGAACGCAGAATCCTATGAGAGAGGTACATCCTCTTTTCTTTCCAGAATTACCATAAATTAAGGACAACGGGGGCAATGTAACTTGGATACAAAGCGAGGTCCTTACATTAAAAGCCCAGCTCCCTGACCCTCGTAAGAATCCCACGGCTTATTATAAGGAATTGGCCGAGGCTGCCAATTCCGCTATTATGACTATACCAGACATTGAGTTATTTTTTGGTCTTTTGATCCCGGTTGATATTTGGAGACAGATACATGATACGGATCACGCTCCCGAGCTATGGGGGACGTGGGATCAACTGAAGACTTGGAATAAGGAACGAAAACCTGGAGAAAAACCGCGAGAGGAAATTTTAGCAGTACCAGATAAAATATTACATACATGCAGACCCTCCTGCCTCCTAAGAAAATAGATTGGGATAAGTTAGCAGCATGTAAACAAAAGAAGGATGAGAGTGTGTCGGATTTCTTCATAGAAATTTTTTTAAGGAGGCCCCCTTTAGGTAGTTGTCTGGTACTCAGGGGAATGTATGTAGGAAATAAGGGATGTCCCACGTTTACAGATACTCAGGACCTGTTGTCCAACGGGACAATTCTGTATATGTATGAGTCTTGGGCGGTCTAGTCCAGACTTGGCAGCAATATGCAGTTAGTATTCGATATACAACTTGTACATAGACAGTCAAAAAATCTTTCAAAATTCTTCAAGAATAGGGTGACATTAATAAGAACTAATGAAAATACAAATTAAATTCTGGTAAAAAAGTGCAAGTTTTATTCTTTCGGTACAAATTAAAACATATCATGATATTAAAAACAGTAATAAAAACAGGCATGAGTATCACTCAACATAATGGTATACAAATAAATTCAAGAGAATTTTTAAAAATCAGGTATATAACAACAAGAATTGAAGATTTTAAGTCGACGCGGCGTTTCGGTTTTCTTTATTAGACACCTTCTTCAGGACCGATTCTAAAAGGTTATTTAAAAAACATGAGATTACCCACTGTTAATTGATTTTTACATTACACACATTTAAAGAAACCTAATTTTCTTTTTCCTACCAGTTAGCTATTTGTCACCCAGACTTTAAATATTTACACAATTTAAGTAGAAAACATGATGTAGTGTTTATCTACAAACAACTTTCTTAAGGTCATGGTATTTAGATTCCATATTTGTACAAATTAGGTGTGTCTCAAAACTGCCATGCTACATAATGTCAATGGTTATTGCTCCAAGTTTACACTAGTGCCCCTCATCATTATACAGTTACAAAGGTCTATACCAATTATGGAGAAAGTTGGAAAAGGGGACTCGTATGGAAGATATCCCTGCCAGTAACGTTTATCTTTTTACAACTGGCGATTTAGGGACAGCTATAGTAATTTAACTGGCCCCGTCAGGTCATCTTACCTTTTGGTATTAGTCTTTATGTTTGGATCCACTTTTATTGATATTAGTGGAATGTCGTGCCTCAATCTTATACGAGCTGTTGGCATCAATTAAGTTTGATGTGAGGCAGACTATCTGTTTGAGGGAGACAAGATGTTATATTATTTCTAGTCCCCTTTGAGTACCATGTGGGCTGGTTGTTAGGAAAAAAGGTTACTTTTTTTTTTTTTACCTTATTACATCGGATGTCTAGCCTTCCACACTGTGCGAGGGAGCCACCGTTCTGTGATGTGGAGTTTCCTTTGAAACAAATTGTTAGGGAAATTACTCTAATGTTTGAGACTTCCTTGTGAGAAGCAATGGCATTGCATTCTCTATTGTGGTAATTCACCAAGTATAGACTTACCAATTATTATGGCGTCAAACCGCTGCAGTCAGTTGCACCTATTATAGGATATGCCCAGAAAGTTTTTTTGGGGGTTGTCCTCCCGTTCTGGTTCTTTTATCCAAGTTTGAGAAAACATTCATAGATTTTAGTGGGCAGGATTTATCCACAGATGGGGAATACGACTGTTTGTAAATAGATTTGTGACAAACTTGTTACCAGAAATTATGTCTCGCCTCCAGGCAGCTGAGAGTACGTGGACTACGGCCACCCCGTCCCTGATCCTCAGTATGGCTCAGTATTATGAGCATCGAGAGAATGAAAGCAAGAAAAGGACTGAAAAGAAAACTAAAGATTTAAAGACTAGAGTCTTGTTGCAGCAAGTTAGTAGAGGACAGAATGAGGGAACGGGTGGGCGCGGTTCCTTTCAAAGGGGAATAACAGGCAGAGGAAGAGGAGGTCCCCAGAACATCGGCCTGAATCAGTGCTCGTACTGTAAGCAGGAGGGGCATTGGAGGGCAGACTGTCCTTTGTTGATGGAAAGGAACGGCCCCAGTAGGGGACGAGGACGGGGGCCGGGGAAATATTGATCGAAATAGCATGCGAAGGGAAGACGAGGGTTCCCGAAAGAACTATTTTGATAATCCACAGAATAGGCAGTACTATAATGAAAATTATAGGGACGACGGGTACGATGGACAAGATTATGCATGAGACAGCCAACAGTACCAGTTGACCAAGAGGGACCTTATGTACAAGGGGAACTGTTGGGTGCATCAGGAAAATTCCTATTGGATACTGGAGCAATGAATAGCTCAGTTGCTCATACAATGGTCCCAGGGGCTGCTCTGTCTGGCCAAAATAATGTATCAGTAGGATTCTCTGGAATAACTGTGGTAAGCCCCGTTTCTAAGCCTTTGCCTTTCACTGTAGGTCCTATTTCTATACATCGATTTTGGCCACTATAGGTGTGGCAGGGTATACTCAGACATGAGTCCCTTTCTCACTGCTCCATCAGGATTCAAGCAAGCCGGGCCGAAGAGGCTGAAATGCCAGAAACCGGTCCCCGGTAGCTTGTCTCCTTTCTGGTAAAGAATTGGCTTGGTAGTTTAGTCTGCCCTGTTCCCATGATGCACTGGGCCAGGGACAGACTGATTTGCATATAGCCAGGTTCTGAGCTGGGATGGGGCAGTGAGATAAATAACGGTGATGGATCAAGCCCTGATCTTTGGACTGGGTAAGAGTGGTCTGCTCAATTCAGACACTCTGTTCATCACCACCCCCTTTTGTAAATCTATTTCTATACAGTCACCCTTTCTGCTGACATCCAATTGTGGTGAGAACCTTTTGGGTTTGGATATTTTAAAGAAATTACATGCTCGGATTTATTGTTCACCGGATGGTGTATATTTGACAATGCAGAAACCTTCTTTGACGGATGCTCAATATTTTGCGAAAAATGAGCGTCTTCCCCCTGAATTCTCTACAATTCCTCAGACTTTGTGGGCAACAGGAGACACTGATGTTGGTCTGTTAAAGATAGCCCCCGTATCCATTACCTTGAAACCTAATGCACAGCTGCCTTGCATTCCACAGTATAAAATTTCACCCGAAGGTGAACGGGCCATGTTAAACATTATTCGTGACCTTATTCAAAAGGGGGTAGTCGAAGAAACAGCGGCGAATACTTGTAATAGCCCAATTTTACCGATCTTGAAGACAGCCCCAGTTGATGGTGCTCCAGATTATAAGAACACATATCGTTTTGTGATTGACCTTCGAGAGGTCAATAAAATAGTGATTCCACAGTATCCAGTGGTACCCAATATCACTGCCATTTTGACTATGATTCCTCCCACAGCCCAGTATTTTTCTGTAATAGATGTGAAGAATGCCTTCTTTAGCATCCCGATTCATCCAGATAGCAGGCATATCTTCGGATTCTCATTGGCTGGCTGAAGTTTCAGATTTACTCGCGCTATACTGAAAGTCCCAGTATTTATAGCCAAGCTTTAAAAGCAGTTCTTGATGAATTAGTTCTGCCAGCCGGAAATACTATTATTCAGTATGTAGATGATATACTAGTCGCCTCTGATACTAAAGAGGGATGCAAAGAGGTTACGGTGCAATTGTTACACCATTTGGCTAAGAAAGGGAATAAAGTGTCCCTTTCTAAATTTCAATATTGTCGACAGGAAGTGACCTACTTAGGCCATTTTCCGTCAAAAGCGGGGAGGCGATTAACTCCTGAACGAATATCTGTTATAACTAACATGTCTGTACCTTGTACTCAATGTGATGTTCGTGCTTTTCTTGGAATAACCTCCTATTGTCGTCAATGGATTCCTAACTATTCACTTCTCTCTAAACCCTTGTTGCATTTGACAACCAAAGATGTGCATCAACCCCTACCCTGGACGGATGAATGTCAAGAAGCCTTTGAATCTTTAAAGTCTGCTCTTTGTTCTGCTCCTGTGTTGGGAACTCCAGATTACTGAAAGCCTTTTTCACTTTATGTAGACGGTTGTTCATTATCAGTGTTAACACAGACCTTTGGTGGGAAGCAGAGACCCTGTGCATTTTTCTCTTCAGTTTTGGATATTGTTGCACGTGCCCTCCCAAGCTGTCTGAGGGCCACTGCTGCAGCTGCTTTAAGCTCCTGTGTTGGGAACTCCAGATTACCAAAAGCCTTTTTCACTTTATGTGCATGAGGTAGACGGTTGTTCATTATCAGTGTTAACACAGACCTTTGGTGGGAAACAGAAACCCTGTGCATTTTTCTCTTCAGTTTTGGATATTGTTGCACTTGCCCCCCCAAGCTGTCTGAGGGCCACTGCTGCAGTAGCACTGGCCATCCGACAGGCAGAAGGAATAGTCTGAAACACTGATCTCACAGTCTTGGTACCGCATGCTGTGGATATCCTTTTAAATAAAACCAAGACCCAGCACCTCACGAGTGCCAGATTGACAGGATATGAATTTACATTGTTTGCTCCTCACATTACTATTAAATGATGTACCACTTTGAATCCTGCCACGTTATTGCTACTCCCTGAGACATATGAAGGAGTTGTAGTCCATGATTGTGTATTTAGAACAGAAGAAGAAACAAAGGGGCGTGTAGATTTAACCGACACCCCTTTACTTGAACCAGACGGGGCATTGTATGTGGATGGCTCTTGTTTTAAGTTACCAGATGGCACTGCAACAGCTGCATATGCCATTACCACTGTGAAGACGGTAGTGGAAACCGCAAGGATTTCACACCACTCAGCCCAAGCAGCTGAACTAATAGCTTTGTTAAGAGCCTGTGAAATGAGTGAAGGTTTGAGGGGGAATATTTTCACAGACAGCCAGTACGCCTTTGGCGTTGCCCATAGTTTTGGGAGGCTGTGGAGGGAGCGGGGTTTCTTTACTACGCATGGCCAGAAAATTCAACATGGTCCCTTGATTGATCGATTGTTATTTGCCTTGACCTTACCAAAGAAGTTAGCCATTATTAAATGCAGTGCACATAAAAAGGTTGTAGATTCTACTGGAAAGGGGAACGCCTTTGCCGATTCAGTAGCAAAAGAAACGGCTCAGGCTAAAGGAAGTCCCATGTTTGTTAGTACGTCTGCCCGATGGCCCACCGAAACATCCCTTTTTGATAATACCATTGAAAGTGTGAAAGAATTACAGAAGGAAGCGACTGTCGAAGAGATGCAGAGGTGGGAACAGGAAATTGGGAAATTAGATGAAAATGGATGTTGGATAGCTGATCTGAGAGGCAACGATGGTTGCTCCCCAATGCATTGGTATATGCAGTAGTCACCATGGCGCATGGCCCGGCCCATATCAGCGCTAAAGGAATTAGCGCAGTATTAGACCCAGTATGGAATAACCCCAATATTTCCAAAATAGCAGCCCACATTGTTAAATACTGTCCGTTGTGTTTACGACATAACCCTGGAGGTAGAGAATCTGTTTTGAGTGGCAATTTTGCCACGCCATCCTTGCCTTTTGAAGTCCTACAGATAGATTATATACAAATGAAACGTGTAAATAATTTGAAGTATGTATTGGTGGTGGTATGTGCTTTCAGTAAATGGGTCGAGGCTTACCCCACCAAAGATGCCACTGCAATTTCCACTGCCAAGGTCCTAAACAAGGAATTTTTCCCTAGATTTTGTTTGCCCCGTGCTGTACTTGTACAAAGTGTTTGTGATGGATTAAAAGTAAGGCAAAAATTCCATGCTGCTAGACATCCACAATCAGCAGGCCTGGTCAAAAAATATAATGGCATTTTGAAGCTCAAGATGGCCAAAATCTGTGAAGACACTAGATTGAAGTGGCCCGATGCCCTCCCATTAGCTTTGCTATCCCTTAGGACGACTCTTCATTCTAGGACTGGCCTGTCCCCGTACGAAGTGATATTTGGCCGTCCCGCAAATGTGTGGGGAGTCCCTAGGCCCAGAACTTTTAGGGATATTGATTATCCGTTGATGACAGATTACCTTTATGCTTTGACTAAAGATCTGTGTTCTATTCATCAACAGGTATCGGACACATTGCAGCCACTTCCGGAGGGTCCTGGACATCGATTGGAGCCCGGCCAGTGGATACTGGTGAAGAATTATCAACGGACATCGAGCTTGGAGCCCAGATGGTCTGAACCCTAACAAATTATCCTTGTGACGAGGACGGCGGTGAAGGTGCACGGCCGCAAACACTGGATACATGCGAGCCACGTCAAGCGCCTCCCGCTGCCCCTGCCCTCTGACCGGCAGAACAAAGACGGAGTGCCGAGTCAGGCAGGGGAATTGATTCGAAGCTTTGTGCCCTTTTCCGATGCTCAGGAAAAAGGGCAATCAAGTAAAGTGTTGCCTGAAGGGGAAGGTGAGACAGCTCAATCAGAAGCAACTGCCAGTCCCGAGGCATCACAGAAGGTGACCGAGTCTGTTACCCATGCCACTGAATTGTTTTCTGACCAGGAGCAACCTGGCCATTGTTGATACGATCTGCGACCCTGAAAACAGTGCGGTACCCCACACTCTAATGGAAGAAATTAGACCAAGACTTTGTGATAAAAAACATCGAGTAGAGTGATTGGGGTGCTGAGCGAGACACTGGACTGAACTCGCAGAGAGCTTGGAACATTGTGTAATAGGCTCTGTTCAGAAAGAAAGACTGAGGTAAGGGCCACGATCGTGCTTTTGGAATCTGAAAGTTCGCTTTTTCTTGGATGAGAGATAAGGGTCTGCCTGTGAGGCTCTAAAAATCGGACACAGGGAGAAGATCCCTTAGTGGGAAAAAGAAACCCTCTGGTGGTGTGCGTGCTTTGTGGATACAAAGATTAGTTGTGGACTTTTAGCAAGGGACCGAGATAGATTTGGACTTTTAGAGAGTATGTTTCCCTTTGATTGATTTATGATGGAAGATGAACGACCAGCGCATGTTCATAATATGCAATTGTTTTCCGGATAGCCCACCAGAGTGAAGGTGGCATTTGTTGCTTTTATTGTCATAATCACTGTGATAATGATGAGTGTGCTTGTATACTTGGAATTTCAGCATCCAGTGCAGAAATTGTTGAAAACTACTCCTGCTCCAGAGGAACACCTCTTTTATTCTTTGCCTCCGCATTAGGCTAGGCATAGGGAAACCTATTAGAAGAATGTTTTTATTGAAATGTTGCACCAGACGCACAGTACCACGAAAAAAACAAACTGCTTGGTTTGTGGCTTGTTACCGTCAGTTATGCATCAACATGAGTTATTCATCTCTCTCCCTTTATCGTACTTAGCCAGTTGGGAAGCATGGTGGCAACTGTTATCGTTGATGTATGCCCACTATGTTGCAAATCCCAAAATATATTCTGAAAGGGATTATGAAGCCATTTTAAAATATATAGAGCGACATCAAGGATTTGATGCTGAAGGGGATCAAGGTAAGGGTTCCTTAGATCCAAATGCCTGTATGAATGTATATACTGATACCAAAAATGATACCTGGTTGCAAGAAGAAATGCAGGATTTTGAACTTTTTAATTCGACTTTGTATTTTCAGCATTTTAAGGAACGCAATGTTACAAATGATAGAGCCCTGCCAATCCCCATCATAAATTCCACCTCTTTGTTTTGTATTAGGGGGCGAGGTCACATTAAGGTAGGAAGTAGTACCTATAATTACACTTATACATTATAGACCGACAGTACTCCCCCGATGATCACTCCCCCTAATGTATATTTTGTGGGCCGGGAAAATGCTTATACTTGGTTTCCACGAGGATGGGCAGGACGGTGTTATCTGTCTTTTCTTTATCCCCATGAGTATATTGCCCCTTCTGATTACCATAGAGGGGCTACGATACTGATAGTACTGATCAGACAGATACCTCGTTGCAACAGTTTGAAGACATTTCAAAGGGCCTAGTCCCATTTTGGGGTCCAATTTTTAATAGTCAGAATATAAGGCGCTTGTCTAGAATTGTGGTATACGTGGTTCAAACCACGACTGAAATTTTGACCAACCTCACTGTAGAGCTTCAGGCTACGAGGATTTTTTCTCTTCAAAATCGGATGGTGTTAGACGTCATTCCCGCAGATAGGGGTGGAGTTTGCCGCGTGATCGGCACCTCTTGTTGCGTTTTCATTCCTGATTCAGCCCCTACCATACATCTCGCCATTAAAAAATTACATTGGCTAGCTAGCGAGCTTCATGAAGAGAACGGTACTTGGTCCCTCAGTGGGTGGTTCTGGGGCCTCCTAGCTACTTGGGTTTGGAAGATATTCATGATCCTGGCAGGAGCATTTGGAATCATTTTCACATGCTGCATATGCCTCCAATGTGGCCCAGCATGTTGTACCTTTTGTGCCACTAAGATAACGTCTGCTCTGACCCTTTCTCGACAAGAAAAGGTAAAGAAACAAATGATTCGGAAGGAGGTAACAGACCTCATGCAGATCGATGAAGGGGTATTTGTAGAGTAAAGTAGTTATATTGGCCATAGTAGGCCAAAAGGGCCGTCTGTTGAGATATAAAATTATATATGCATACATGATTGGCCTACTATGTACCATATAACCGCATATACGTAAGAATAACCGCATAGTATTAAAAGCATATGTTAGCTCAATGATAGTTTCATGTAGGCCCGTTTAGACCTATTGATATAGCCAGGGCCACTTTGTTTCATTTCCCTTCGTTCATGTACTGTTTCCCAGAAGTCACATGGTTTAGCTCATGGTACGAAACCATGCTAAAACTACTCAGTCTGCTTCTCTGATCTTTTGTGTATAGCTCAGGGAAACCCAAGGTCACACCTGCCCTTCTTGTGGGACACGTACATTCTAGCAGAGCCCGTTCCTGTACTCCCCGGGTTTTAGATAGACGAGAGGGCGCCTCACTGACCTGCCCCCGGAATAGCTTCAGCTTAGCTACCAACAATTAGTGGTGCCTTATATGGGGTTTCCTGCTAGCTTACTGGCAACTTGTGTTCTTCCTTCTAGGGTGTTAACATGAATGTGTGAAAACGTATATATGCCTTGTATCATTTGTATTTCGTCAGTCTCCTCTGCGCACCTCCATGGGTCGTGTAGACCGAGGCTCCCCTGTCAGGGATTGTATTTGATTGAATAAACGATTCGACCTTCTCCATTGCCGCCTGCATTATTATTCCTTTATGATATATAGTTATATATATATATGGACTATTGGTAAGTATAGTCCGTCTTTGTAAAATGTGGATCCTTCAACCAAGTACATAGTCCACTATGTTCTGTTTAGGTGGTTTGAAGGGTAACTCTCATTCCCTCCTTACCAGACACAGGGGACCTCTTACAGGATGCCCAAACAGAAGTTCAAAAGGGCTGTACCCAACCCCTTTCTGAGGATCCTCCCTGTATGCAAATAAAAGGCAGGGCAAAAGGGTGTCCCATCTGCGCCTAAGCTTTTCTGGGAAACCCTTGATCATGCCCTATAAGGTTTTGTTGAACCTTTCAACTAAACCATTGCATTGTGGGTGATAGGGTGTGGTGAATTTGTACTTCACTCCACACTCCTTCCACATAGCAGTCAAGTAACTAGACATAACATTTACACCTCTGTCTGAAACGACCTCCTTAGGAAAACCCACTCTTGAGAATACTCCTAAGAGGGCCTTTGCCACCACAGGAGCTGTGGTGGTCCTAAGTGGTCCTACGTGGGATGGCTTCTGGGTACCTGGTGGCATGGTCCACCACCACCAGGATAAATCTGTGCTCAGAGGTTGTCTGAGGATCCATGAGACCAACTATATCAATCAGTCAATGTTAGATTTGGGGGTCTCTAGTTGGCACAGGTAGGTACTTGTGACAAATAGGGACCCTTGCCTCTAGTCAGGGTAAGGGGGTACACTCCTAAAATAACCCCTGCTCACCCCCTTGGTAGCTTGGCACGAGCAGACAGGCTTATCCCAGAGGCTGTGTGTAAAACATTTGTGACCACATACAGTAACCCAGTGACAACAATACAGATGGACACCACACAAGGTTTTATATCAAAAATAAGTATACTTTATATAGGTTTACCACAAGACCATAAACAACAAAAATACACAATACTGTAACTTTAAGATGGTAGTTTTAGCTTAGCTTAGTTCAGTTCTTAAGATGCGACACTTTGCGTCAATGTACCTGACGATGCGTTGCGTTTCGACGACAAGTAATGTCGCAGCGAGGGAAATGCGGCTAAGTTCAGGTGCAAAGAAATAAAGATGTGAAGATCTTCCAGATGTGGCACGCTTCTCCGGGGGTGCGAGAAGTTCTCTGTTCGATGCGTGGACTGCAGCTGCAACACCCTTGTTCAGAAGTGTGACGGCAACAGCTTCAGCTGCGACACTCTTCTCCCAAGATTGCTTGAAGCTTCCGCACAATGTGACAACTACAGCGGCGACATCCTTGTTCTGAAATGCGATGGCAGCAGCTCCGACGGTGGCGCGCTTCTCGGGGGAAGTGAGGCACTTTCCTCGATGCGATGCAATGCGACGCAATGCGACGGTCCCAGCGGCGACACCCTTGTTCAGAAGTGCGGCGGCAGCAACAGCAACGGCGACACGCTTTTACCTCATTGCGAGACTCTTCTCTCGATGCGGTGCAGTGCGACAACTCCAGCGGCGACACCCTTGTTCAGAAGTGCGACGGCAGGCAGCAGCGACGGCAACGCGCTTCCTCTTCGTTGGAAATTTAAAATAAAGGTGGGTGACCCAATAAACCCTTGCGAGCTTGGGCTGTGATATGTTTTAGAAAAAAGTGCTTGCAAGGTTGGTTTGCATAAATTCAATACCACCTAAATTATTTCTAAACCTGTTTGTATCTAAATAGAAACTTGCAATTTGTACAAAAAAGTAATCACTCACAGTAATAATAATAAATATAGAAACTGGCGATCACTCAAAATAGAACAAGCTACACGGGAAGTAGAGTTTATAGAATGTCTCATTATATCAAAAAATCATTTCAAAGGGTACAATTTCTTAAAAACTGTGCACATGCATCAAAGGAAAACAAGTGAACAAGACATAGATTTGTTGATTCTTGAGAACCACTTGCGTTACAGACCACTCTTTACTAATCAATCACAGCTAATCTTGATATATCTACAATGATGTTGCTGTAGCGATTTGATTAAAAAAAAGAAAAAAAAAGATGTGGACTCATATGTCGACGTTTCGGCCATATACTGGAAAGAATCCTCAAGGCCATCCTCAGGACTTACAATCTTATAAAAAGTAACCCCTTCCTTAGTCTCCACTTGATCGTAGCAGACCGCGTGGGTGGTGAGGGACCTTTGGTTCAAAATTATGCCTGTAATATTAGAGTAATTCCTTAACAGGATTGTGGTGGCGTTAAATGTCCGCATCCAAAGTCAAAACTTCCTGATTCAGCCGTGACTTCAACAGAGTATCGGTCGTCGTGGCGTAGTCTCACGAGATTTGTACAAATTGCAAGTTTCTATTTAGATACAAACAGGTTTAGAAATAATTTAGGTGGTATTGAATTTATGCAAACCAACCTCCTGTTTAAGAATTTAAATAAAATACAATTCCTCTTCGTTGGGACACGCTTCTCTCGATGCGGTACAGTGCGACAACTCCAGCGGCGACACCCTTGTTCAGAAGTGCGACGGAAGCAGCAGCGACGGCCAGAAGCTTCGTTCTCGTTGAGTCGCGCTTCCAGCTCCTTGCGACACGCAGTCCCTCAGAAGGCCCAAAACAGCAGCAGGCACTTCCACAGGGATTCTGGGGAGCTGGGGGTGAAGTCTGTTGTCCCTGAGACTTCAGCAGGAGGCAAGCTCTTTTCCAAGCCCTTGAAGACCCTTCACAAGGTGAAAGCAAAGTACACAAAGTTCCTTTCTCCTTCCTTTGGCAGTAAGCAAACACTGCAGGCTAATCCCCCAAGCAGCACTTCAGCTTGGGAATAGTCTCTCCTCAGTATCTTCAGGTTCCTCTGCACAGTGAAGCTTTGTTCTTGTAGTCCAAAAGTGATCTAAGTTCATGGGATCAGGGTCCCAATATTTAAACCCCAACATCCTTTGTTCTCTGAGGGAAGAAGGGCCTTTGCCCAGTCCAATCCAGTTCTGAAGCACTCTGTTTATCAGACTTCTCCTTTCCTTTCACAGTGCAGGGCCGAAACATCAGACGCCCCACAGGAGGTGAAGCCAGCATTGTGGAAGGCAAGTACAGTCCTGGAACACTTTTTTTACAGGACTCCTTCTCTTCTTTCAGTGTGTAGGGCAGATATATCAGCCACTCCCCAGGAGGTAGAGCCAGCATTGTGGAAGGCAGGCACAGCCCTATTCAAGGTTCAGGTACAACTCCTCCCTCCCATCTAGATGCAGATCTCTGTATTCACCACTGGGCTGACTCATCCTGTCTCTTGGAATCCCCCAGCCCTGTCACTCACAAAACCAGACAAAGGAATACACAACCTAGCAGAGGCAGACTTGAAAGGTTAGGCAAGCAATTATCTAATTTCTAAAAGTGGTATTTGCAAACACAGAATGTTAAAACCAACTTCACTAAAAGATGCATGTTATCATTCTGAGTCCAGGCATGCTAAACTCGAATTTCTAACATGTTCTCTGAGTTTGTTAGGATTATAAACTGTAATAATTCTAACAGCCCATTCTGGCCTATGGAGAACAGGTAGCCTTGCAATAGTGAAAAACGAAAATGGCTGTAATTCACTATTAGTACATACCATACACATCAGGGCTTGTCCTACCTTATACTTACAATGCACCATGCCCTTGGGCCTACCATAGGGGTGATTGATATGAAGAAAAGGGAAGGTTTAGGAACTGGCAAGTGGGTGCACCTGCCCAGTCAGCATGCCAGTACCAGACTGCACGTAGGCTTTGCAATGGCAGACCTTAGACACATTTTACAAGGCTGCATCTGTGGGTGGCATAACCAGTGCTGCAGGCCCACCAGCAGCATTTGGATTTACACGCCTGGGGCACACTCAGTGCAATAGACTAGGGTCTGACGAGTAAACCAAATAGCCAAACATGGAACCACTGATTAATATATCAATTTACAATAGGGAGCACTTGCACTGTGGCACTGGACAGCAGTGGCACAGTGCCCAAAAGCCATCTAATACCAGCAAATACACACGAGGCAACAGCAAAAATGCAAGGGAGACCCACGCCAATGGTGCCAGGTCTAACACATGTCCCCTCCAGCTGAAATGTGGGGAGAACTACCTTAACTCCTGGGAGTTCTCATCACTAAGGCGGAAAAATCTGGACAGACCATCAGCGTTGGCATGTTCTGTACCAGGGCGGTGCTCCATCGTAAAGTCCATACCCTGTAGGGAAATAGACCACCTCAACAGCTTTGGATTCTCACCCCTCATCTGCATCAACCATCTGAGGGGCCTGTGGTCTGTCTGAACCCGGAAGTGAGTCTCATACAGGTATAGTCTCAGCTTCTCCAGTGCCCAGACCACAGCAAATGCCTCATCTTCAGTAGCACTCCACCTCTATTCCCGTGGAAGTAACCTCCTACTAATGAAGGCTACAGGTTGGTCGTGGCCTTCCTCATTCATCTGTGACAGAACAGCCCCGACACCATGCTCTGAAGCATCTGTCTGAACGATAAACTCACTTGAATAGTTGGGTGCCCGGACCACTGGCGCCATTTACATGGCAGCTTTCAGGGCCTCAAAAGCTTTCTGACAGGTGTCAGTCCAGATCACCTTCTTGGGCTGCTTCCCGGAAATCAGCTCTGTCAAGGGTGCAACAATGTTGCCATACCCCTTGACAAACCTCCTGTAATACCCTGTGATCCTAAAAAGGCCCTCACCTCTGTCTAGGTTTTGGGTGGCTCCCAAGCCAGGATGATTTCAATATTGGGTTGAGGGGCGCCACCTGGCTGTTCCCAACTTGGTGTCCCAAGTACAACACTGAACCCTGCCCGATCTGGCACTTACTCACCTTGATTGTGAGGCCTGCCTTCCGCAGCGCCAACAACCCTTCCCAGAGGTGGCCCAGATGTTCCTCCCAACTGGCACTGAACAGTGCGATGTCATCCAGGTAAGCGGCACTGAACTCATCCAGTCCAACCAACACCTGGTTGACCAACCTCTGAAAGGTGGCAGGGGCATTCTTCATCCCAAATGGGCATAACACGGAACTGGAAATGCCCATCTGGTGTGGAGAATGCTGATCTCTCCTTTGCCCCATTAGTCAAGGTGATCTGCCAGTACCCAGATGTTAAGTCAAACGTGCTGAGGTAACGGGCAGCCCCTAGCTGATCAATGAGCTCATCAGCTCTGGGGATGGGGTGCGCGTCAGTCTTAGTGACTGAAGTGAGCCCTCTGTAGTCCACACAGAACCGGAGTTCAGGTGTGGCAGCGGGCGCTGCAGCCTTCACGACCAAGACCACTGGGCTGGCCGAAGGACTGCTAGAGACTCAATCACCCCTAGCACAAGCATCTTTGAGGCCTCCTCTTTGATGCAAGCCCTCACCCTGTCAGTTACCCTGTAAGTGTTATGCTTCACAGGTAAGCTGTCTTCTGTGTCCACATCATGGACGCACCAATCTGTGACACCAGGAACCAGGGAGAACAGATCAGAAAATTGTCCCAACAACCGGCGGCTGTCATTCTGTTGCTCAAGGGTCAGTGTGGAAGAGAGGTTAACACCATCCACTGACCCATCTTGCTCTGTTGCAGACAGGAGGTCAGGAAGAGGCTCAGTCTCCTCCTCCTTTCCAGCATCTGTTGCTAGGAGCATGACCACTTCAGACCTCTCTAAGTGGGGCTTACGGCGGTTTACATGTAGGACCCTCAAGTCTACCAAGTAGGTAACTAGACTCTTGCGCTCCACAACCTCAAATGGTCCGGTCCACTTATAATAGAGCGTGCAAGGCTCCACTGGGGCCATGACCCACACTTTCTGGCCAGATTGAAGCTCTACCAGAGTGGCAATTTGGTCATACCATCGCTTCATCTCCTCCTGGCTGGCTTCCAGATTCGCCTCCGCGAGTTGCCTGAAAAACTTAGTCTGGTTCCTGACGGCCAGCATGTAGCTATATATATCCTGGGGAGGTTTCCTGGGAGATTGCTCCAAGCCTTTCTTGACCAGACTCAGAGTTCCTCGGACTGGGTGTCCATAGAGAAGCTTAAAGGGACTGAACCCTAGAGATTTCTGTGGCACCTCATGCAAAGAGTAGGCATGGTAAGAGGACTTACACCTCATGGGTTCCTCAAGAACCATTATCATGCCCTTCAGGGTTTGGTTAAACCTTTCAACCAACCCATTTCCTTCGGTGTGGTAAGGAGTGGTAAACTTGTAAGTTACACCACACTCCTGCCACAGGGACTTCATAAACTTTGAAATGAAGTTGGTTCCCCAGTCAGACACTACCTTGTGAGGGAATCCCACTCGGGAGAAAATTCCCATCAGTGCTCGTCCCACCACGGGGACCGTCACTGTCGTCTGCGGTATGGCTTCCCGGTACCGGGTGGCATGGTCCACCAAGACCAGGATGAACCTGTTGCCCATGGCTGTTGTGGGGTTCAGTGGCCCCACAATGTCAATCCCCACCCACTCAAAGGGGGTACTGACCACAGAGAATGGCTGGAGAGGAGCCCTGTGCTTCCTCCCACTCTTTCCACTTACCTGCCAAGTCTGACAGGTCCTGCAATGAGTGTCTGAACTCTTGCACTTTTTGGGCCAATGAAAGTGGGTGACAAGCCTTTCAAAGGTCTTGTTCTTCGCCAAATGTCCTGCCAACGTCACATCATGAGCCAGCCCCAGTAGGAAGGCTCTAAACTTCTGGGGTACCACCATACACATGGGCTGACCCAGGTTCAGCAACCTTAGGCTCACTATACAGGAGACCATTCTTCTAGTAAATCAAATGTGATCTGAACTGATCACATGCTGCCTGGTTTGCAGCCTGTTGCCACAAGCCCTCAAGAGAAGGGCATTCTCTCTGCTCCCTGCAGAATTCTTCCCTGGAGGGGCCTCCTTCTTGCTGCCAATGGGTCAGCTCAGGCAGGTCCCCCAGTTCAGCTACTTGCTCCCTGGTAGGCTTCAGGGCATCCCTCTCAGGGTCTACCTCCTCCTGGGCTGTGGGAACTTCGGGCCGGTTTTCCACACCCCGCCACTTCTCTCTAAGGCAGGTTCCTGGGCGTCACTCTCAGGCTCCAGGTCCTCTTGAGCACCCCTACTGGCTGCCATTGACCGGGTGGTCACGCATGCCCTGTCAGGCAGGCCCACCATCTTCAAGTGAGTACTCTTCTCCACCTTCTCCCAAGGTGAGCTCTCCAAATCATTCCCCAACAAACAGTCAACAGGCATGGCGAGCCTTACAGCTACCTGAAGAGTTCCTGAGACCCCCCCACTCAAAGGGAACCTGAGCCATTGGACAATGACTCTCTGTGTTGTCGGTGGCAACAACTTGGCAAAATGCATGAGGGATAATCTGCTCTTGAGACACCAGGTGACACCTGACAGCTGTCACACTGGCTCCTGTATTTCTAAGAGCCTCTACCTTTTTTCCATTGGTGGTCGCCCACAGCCCATATTTCTTAGTGTTCCTGGGCAGCTGAGCTTCTGAGACCATCCCACAGTCTCCTAAAGAGACAAGGGTCATCTGTGCGGGACCACACTCACCTTGGACATCAGTCTTCTCCCCCAAGGCTACACTAGCCATCTGCCGGGGCTGAGCAACAGTGGATGCTGGTTTTCCAAACAGGCGGCAACTGGTATCATTCGCCCTATGACCCAGGTCACCACACTTGTAACATTTCAGGGGTCCCTGTTGAACAGGAGTACATGTCGGGACCCCTTGCTTTCTCTCAGGGGAAGGCTGTGAACCTTTCCCTTGGTCCCCTTGGGGACTATTTTGGGGCCCTTTTTGGAACTCCTTTTGTTTACCCTTATCCCCCCCACTCTTCTGCTGGGGACCCTGCCCACCTTTGCCTGAGTCTCCCATGTGTCCCTTGTGGACCCGGGTACTCACCCAGCGGTCCGCCTCCTCAGCAAGCTTCCTAGGGTTAGTCAGCTGGCTATCTATCAGATGCTGGTGCAGGTCTGGAAAACAATTATCAGACAAGTGCTCCCATGCAATCAACTCAAAGAGACCTTGAAAATCATTAACCTTGCTGCCCTTCACCCAACCATCCAATGCTCTGCAAAAGAAAGTGACATATTCAACCCAGGTACTGTTTTCTAACTTCTTGCATTTCCTGAACCTCTGTCTATAGAGTTCAAGGGTCAAACCATATCTAGACATTAATGCATCCTTCATGTGGCTGTATGAATTGTGGACTTCAGAATGCAAGTCTAACAGTGTGTCCCACCCCTCACTAAGGAACCTTCCCCACAACCTCGCTCCCCAATCTATCTCAGGGACCCGGTGCGAAGACATGGCTACCTCATAGGCTCTGAACCACTGCCCAATAACATAATTCTTATAAAATGTCTTCACCACATCCTTGGAGATATACACTCTAGCTTCCACAGGCACTGACGGTGTGCTGCCACCAGAGGGAGTAACCTCTAAACTTTTGGTTTTAAACTCCAACTCCCTCAAAACATTTTCATGCTCAAACTATATTTTCTTTTCCTCTATATCTAATCTCCTATTTTCTATTTCCAGTTGCCTATTCACCTTGAACTTAGTCATCTCCACTCTCTGTCCTCCGACTCCTGTGGAGACAGACTCTTGTTAGAAGCACTGCTACATGCAGAGGAAGGTACTCTCCTTCCTCCGGAGCCCAATGGCTCTTCCTGTTGTACAATAGGGATGGTGGATACGCACAGCCTGTTGTGATAAAGGGTAGATACGTTGTTAGTTGTCGAATGCAGACAAGGCTTCACTGTCCAAACCAAACAGTGTTGTGAATATATGCAAAGTATTGCAACCCCTGGATGGGGGTTATCCCCTTGTGCACAGCGTAATGAAACAAAATAATGTTTTAATCAAACGTTTTCACCAGATTTCAATGGTGAAGTCTCTTAATTCTGGTAAGTTTTATTCATGATTTCATGATCACTTCTTTTCAATGATCCAATTTTTCATTGTTAAACGTCCTCACAACTTTTGAAGTTTGAATAACTCATGATCTAAACATGTCCAAAAAGAATATAACCATAATCCCAATGCATTTCGGGCATTGATGTTGCCCTTCGTCAGGGGATCCATCTATGAGAAAAAACGAAAATGAAGGGCTCCTAAAAAGGGAGAATCTTGAGTTGGCTTTCAAAAATCAACTTAGTAGTATTCTTGCAGGTGAAAAGAAGCTCACGTGACTTGGCTAGGTAAGAATGGAGGTGAATATGAGCAATCATGCCACGATATAAGTCGTTTGTAAGTGAAAGTAAAAAGCACGGTGTGCAGGTTGTAGAGATGAGAACTGGAACTAACAAATCACGTTATGGTCACAAATGTGTAGATAGGATATAAACATCAACCCGTGATAGAAACGCATGCCGGTACAAAACAATAACAGGCGAGTGAAGAGGGACGGTCCCGGTGTCTAAGAGAGGAGTGAAACGTTAGGCGTCAAGTGTGCAACTGACAGGACACGGTGTTTCTAAAGTAAAAAACAGATTCTCACGTGTGAAAGTATGTACAGGTAACTCAGCGTTCTGTAGGAAAAGAACGGACAACCCGTTAAGGAGATTCACAAACAACACGCTGAACGTGTGAAGATAGTTGACGGGTCCGCGGGTAGCGGTACTTACAGTTGTGAAGCGTGTTACAGGAGAAAAGGATTTCTCAATGGTTGGTCCGACCGGCTGGTGGGGAGCTCACGTGCGGCGTGCGTGAGCTACTTAACCAACTCATTTGGCAACAACATGGAAAGCTATTCCTAAGATTCATAGATGACATTTTTATCCTATGGTCCGGCACAGGTCAAACTCTTGTCGACTTTTGACATCATCTGAATACGATTGATGATCGTATACAATTTACGTGGGAAATGAACCAAAAACTCATTCATTTTCTGGACGTGGAGATTCAATTCAACTAAGGTACACTTTCTACTACCTTGTTTCGAAAAAGTACAGACCGTAACAGCATCTTGCACTATAACAGTTTCCAATTTGAGCAACTTACCTTTTTCCCAGTTACTCAGAGTCAAACGCATAGTATCTTCTCCAGGACAGTCGAACTAACCATTGAGAAATCCTTTTTTCCTGTAACACGCTTCACAACTGTAAGTACTGCTACCCGCGGACCCGTCAACTATCTTCACGCGTTCAGCGTGTTGTTTGTGAATCTCCTTAACGCTGAGTTACCTGTACATACTTTCACACGTGAGAATCTGTTTTTTACTTTAGATACACCGTGTCCTATCAGTTGCACACTTGACGCCTAACGTTTCACTCTTCTCTTAGACACCGGGACCGTCCCTCTTCACTCGCCTGTTATTGTTTTGTACCGGCATGCGTTTCTATGACGGGTTGATGTTTATATCCTATCTACACATTTGTGACCATAACGTGATTTGTTAGTTCCAGTTCTCATCTCTACAACCTGCACACCGTGCTTTTTACTTTCACTTACCAACGACTTATATCTTTGTCAGTTAGGCAACCACAGCAGGCCAATGCCCCAAGCAGCATTTAAGCATGTGTCCCGGGGGTGCCGGGTTGGAAGGATTTTCGACCACCTGAAGGGGAGCTGGTGGGGCAAATAGAAACACTGGTGCCTTCAATAAAGGTTTTAGTGAAGGCTTTATTGGAATATATGTCTTTTTCATGAAACAAAAGATGGGGAACTCAGTCTCTTTATAAGGGGTTTCTTCAGGAAGCTTTGGGGTCCTGGCGGTCTTCTTCTAGGAGGGGGCGTCTCTGCACAGAGGTCCTCTCGTCGTTGACCGTAAAAAGAAAAGGAGAAACACGAGTCACATCCAGTACTCGGGGAAGTGCGATAAGGGCCGGGAGTGAGGGTACACAACCCGTGTAAAGTGCTCAAAAATTACAAAGGGACATGCCTAGGAGTGCTCGTGCTCAGGGAGGGGACGTCGCTTACTGGGTTCACACCGGGGGCTGCCTCCGCCTCCCAACCCAACCCGCGACCCGGCCCCGTACCTCTCGAAGCCACTCTCCTCCCGTGGGCGCGTGGCAGGGCGAAGCGTCCAACCGTTGGCCTCCTCGCTTGTCGTTCTCATTCTCTCTGCCTGCTGGAACCCGTCCTGCTTCCTCCTCGATGTTCTTCTCCGCCGGGGAATCGCCGTCCGCCTTCTTGCTGGAACTTCCACCTTTTGTCGTCACCTGGGGCGGAGTCTCGTAATCCCGATCCGCTGCCTTAAAGGAGCCGAACGCGGCAACCTCGCCTGGCCAGTCTTTCTCGGGGTCCTCAGGGTCCTCGTACCAAGTGCAGGTTTGCGGTTGTGGGGAAAAGGTGCAGGGTAAAAGGGGGGTGGCGGACCACCAGTCCTCGGGTGGAATTGGCTCCCGCTTGCTGGACCTGTGACAGCATGGAAATATTCTCTGCTCAGTTTCTTCAGGTTCCGCTCCTCAGTAAAGGTTTCCTCTTGTAGTCCAAAAGTGATCTAATTTCATGGGATCAGGGTCCCAATGTTTATACCCCAAAATCCTTTGTTCTCTGAGGGGAGAGGGACCTTTGCCCAGTCCAAACCAGTTCTGAACTACTCTGTTTACCAGACTTCTCCTTTCCTTTCACAGTGCTGGGCAGAAACATCAGACGCCCCACAGGAGGTGGAGCCAGCATTGTGGAAGGCAAGTATAGTACTGGAGCACTTTGTTGACAGGACTCCTTCTCTTCTTTCAGTGTGCAGGCCAGAGACATAAGCCGCTCCCCACGAGATGGAGGCAGCATTGTGGAAGGCAGGCACAGCCCTATTCAAGGTTCAGGTGCAACTCTTCCCTCCCATCTAGATGCAGATCTCTTTATGCACCACTGGGCTGACTCATCCTGTCTATTAGAATCCCCCAGCCCTGTCACTCAAAAAAGCAGACAAAGGAATACTCAACCCAGAAGAGGCAGGCTTAAGAGGTTAGGCAAGCAACTACCTACTTTCTAAAAGTGGTATTTGCAAACACAGAATGTTAAATCCAACTTCACTAAAAGATGCATTTCATCATTCTGAGTCCAGGCATACTAAACTCGAATTTCTACCATGTTCTCTGAGTCTGTTAGGATTATAAACTGTAATTATTCTAAAAGCCCATTCTGGACTATGGAGAAAAGGTAGCCTTGCAATAGTGAAAAACGAAAATGGCTGTAATTCACTATTAGGACATGCCACACGCATCAGGACTTGTCCCACCTTATACTTACAATGCACCCTGCCCTTGGGCCTACCCTAGGGGTGACTGATATGAAGAAAAGGGAAGGTTTAGGGACTGGCAAGTGGGTGCACCTGCCCAGTCAGCATGACAGTACCAGACTGCACGCAGGCTCTGCAATGGCAGACCTTAGACACATTTCACAAGGCTGCTTTTATGGGTGGCACAACCAGTGATGCAGGCCCACCAGCAGAATTTGGATTTACACGCCCTGGGCACACTAGGGTCTGACAAGTAAACCAAATAGCCAAATATGGAACCACTGATTAATATATCAATTTACAATGGGGAGCCCTTGCACTGTGGCACTGGACAGCAGCGGCACAGTACCCAAAGCATCTAATACCAGCAAAAATAAATGAGGCAAAAGCAAAAATGGAAGGGAGACCCACGCCAATGGTACCAGGTCTAACAGTCAATCAATCAGGACATTTGTAAAGTGCTATACTTACCCGTGAGGGTCTCAAGGTGCAAGGGGGGTGATGCTGCTACTGCTCAAATAGCCAGGTCTTGAGGAGTCTTAGCAGGTCCTGGGTCTGCCGTAGGAAGATGGGGAAGGCGTTCCAGGCTTTGGCGGCAAGGTAGGAGAATGATATCTGCCGCAGGAGGTCGCTCTTCGGTGATATATATCAATCCCCAGGTAGTGGTATCAGGGGGGCCTTTGTTGCACCACCTGCCTTACCACTGGCTTGACTGGTGACACAAGAGTGACAAAACTCCTTAATGTCTTCAGACATGTGGGGCCAATGTAAGGGAGGAACATTCCTATCCCAAGTCTTGTTTTGGCCCAGGTGACCTGCTAAGGGAATATCATGGGCTAGTACCAATAGGAAGGCCCGGAACTTGAAAGGAATAACCAACCTCCTGGCTGCACCAGGCTTGGGGTCTCTACTCTCTGAATACAGGAGTCCATCATCCCAATATATCTTATGGGTTCCACTAGCATTCCCAGCAGCCTCGGCAGCAGTCTGCTGTCTGAGGTGTTCAAGAGAAGGGCAGCTCAGCTACTCCCGACTCAGATCTGACCTGGAAGGGCCCCCTGTCCCCAATAACTCAATCTGCTCAGGCTCAAACTCATCTGGGACAGTTCCTTCTTCAGGACTAAAATCATCTCCCTCAAGAGACTGATCTGTACTCTGAGTCAGGGGGGCAGGCACTGCCTTAACCCTACTGCTCCTTGAAAGGCACCTGGTCCATTCTTCCAGAATCCAGGGCCTGTTCAGCTTTTGACATTTTGGACTGTGACCTAATTACAGCAAACACATGTGCAGGGATACCTAACTTTTCTGCATGGGTCCCGAGCTCCACTTCAGACCAGACTAAAGTCTCTAAATCATTGCCAAGCAAGTACTCAATAGGGAGATCTGCACTTACCTCAACTTTCTTGAAGCAAGGTACCCCTCCCCAGGAGAAATTGATTCAACTTCTCATCAAAAGTCAGGAAAAACTCGAATGGGCCATCGAGAGACAGATGACGTCCGCCCAGGAGGACCGCGAAGTTTTCAAGACCATTACAGCACAGATAGAGAGCCTGCAGAAGGTGGTGCATGATCCTGGTACCTCTATACAAGGGGAGAGACGAGCCCCCACCCATAGCCCCTCAGGTATAGCCCTCCAGAGGAACGTATCCAGGGAAAATCCAGATTGAGTTCTTGTTGAACTTTGATCGGGCTGCCAGAGCGTGTGGCTGGGCCGAGGAGAAATGGACGTTCTTTTTGGCACCTCTCCTGACAGGTGAGGCCCAATCGGCATATCAAGTAGCCAATGCTACCGGGAACACCCCTTACCAGAAAATCAAAGATGTAATCCTAGACCCCCTAGGCCTAGATGCAGAGGCCTATAGAGTAAGGTTTCGCAAAGAAACAGGGGTACCAGGTGAAAACCTAAAGAAATTGTTTTTTCGTGTAAAGATGGCAGCGGACAAGTGGGTAAAACCAGCCACTAGTACGTAAGACAAAATTATGAACAGGGTGTACCTAGAACAGTTTATGGAGGCCCTCCCATATGGTACACAGAGATGGCTCAAACAACATTCAAATCTTTCTGCTGAACAGGCCATCTCAATAGCCGCTAACTATTCGCGAACTCAGCCCCGGATGTTACTATGGGACAACAAGAAATCTAACAAAGGTAGCATACCCCTAAGACTAAAAAGAAACTGAAGCCTTTGCTAGACATTCCAAAAACCAAACATATCAGAACAGAGATGCCAACATTCAGGGGACCACAGTGTTTTGAATGTGGCGACTGGGGCCACATCGCCCGCCTATGTCCCAGAAAGAAACCAGCGGATGAACCTATGTTGGTTGGATACATCCCGAAGGCCGTGCTGTACTCAGCGGAAATGGGGTCATCATTTTATGTACGTGTACAGGTGAATGTAAAGCTGGTAAAGGCCTTGTTAGATTCCGGGTGCAAGCAGTCACTAGTGCAGAAGAACCTTATCCTCCCCTCCCAATACATCCCAGAAACATCAGTACACATCCGCTGCGTGCACAGGGACATTAAACCCTATCCCCTTGCAGTTGTTACCATGGTTTTAATAGCAAGATCCCCTGGTACAGTATGGGTGGGGGTAGTCAATTCCCTACCCAAAGACCTTATTTTGGGTGTCGAAAACCCTGATTTCCTGTCCCTCTTCCAAGACAAAGTAGGAAGGGAAGTAGGCGACGTTGTTCGGGGATGCCGGGAATGCCTGGCAATTAAGTGGGCTATAACCTAGAAGGGCGACCATTCATTCTGTACACAGATCATGTCCCCTTGCAGTTGATGTGCCGGAATAAGGCCCAAAACCCCAGGGTGCTCCACTGGATTTTGTCTTTGCAGCCTTTTACCTTTGAGGTACGCTATTGGAAGGGAAAAGAAAACGGAAACACTGACTATCTGTCCAGGGTGTTTCCTCT
Source organism: Lissotriton vulgaris (assembly GCF_964263255.1). Lineage (NCBI taxonomy): Eukaryota > Metazoa > Chordata > Amphibia > Caudata > Salamandridae > Lissotriton > Lissotriton vulgaris. The sequence continues at coordinate 1,838,628,821 of NC_141691.1, read as the reverse complement.
CCCTGATCGGGAGAATCCAGGGGGTTAGGTGTGTGACGGAGTGGGGTCGTGGAGCAAGAGACATGAGCCCGATATACACTGGTGGTCTGCAGTGCCTCTCTCTCCCCCTCTTATCTCCTCCCAGCAGGACGACTGGAAGACACATAATACAACTTTATCGACAAAGGAAGAAGATGGAGTTGGCTCCTTTAACTGGGGCTTCCAAGACTTCGAGACTCCACCCCCACCTGACGTCAGCACATTCCCGACAATAAGGACTGGAGAATCCAGGAAGTGGGTGTGCGTCGACCCCGGTCGGAAGACGAGGATTTGAGAGAAGGAGCGTTTGTGGTGAGCCGAGGAGGAAATGAAGGTAGCGGAACAGACCGAGGGACAAGACCATCAGGAGCCCGAGCTGAGGTAAAACCTCATCTGAGTAGACCTGGCTTCCGACCAGTTACTTCAACCCTGCCACAGTTTATTTTGGCATTTTCTTTTGGATGATTGGGATCCCCCACCAGATGAAGATTTCTAGGGACCTTGAGAAGACTTCTGGTCTTTACCCTTTTCCCCACCCATATCAGAGTTTTTGGAATCTTGCTTATTCTGGTCACTGCCTTGGTTCTGTACCTTCTGCTTCACCCTGGTTCTGACCCATTTGTCTGCCTTCTTTCCCAATTCTTGGGGAGAGGTCAGATCAGAGTCTTCCAGGTGCTGATGCAACAGCTGATGTTGACAATTATTAAGGATCTGCTCTCTCATAATTAAGTTGTACAATTCTGTGAAATCGCACACCTTACTGCCAAGTAACCGCCCTCCAGAGCCTTAGTAGCACAATCAACAAAGTCAACTCGGTCCTGAGTCTGAGCCTTTTAGATATCACTGAACTTTATACTCTATTGTTCAGTGGTTAGGCCAAACTCTTCAATCTGAGCACTTTTCAGGACTGTATAATCATAACATCCTCTTCTCTAACAGTGAGGAGCTTATCTCTACCTTTTCTGCAAAGGAGAGCCACAAGATAGCTTCCCACTGCTCCTGTGGGACCTTCAGAACTTTCCAGGCCCTTTACAGTGCAGTTATCCATTTGTGGATGTCATCCCCACTCTGGTAGGGACGGACAATCTTGTTGAAATTCCTATGGTCATAAGATCTTTCTCTACCACTAGGGAAGTTGCTGCCACCATGGGACTCTAGTCCCATCTTTTTTCTAGCTCTTTCAAGCTCTAGGGATTCCCTTTCTAAGTCTACCTGCTGTCTTCTAATTCTCAGCTGGGCTGCCTCAAACTTTATTTGTCTTTCTATCTTCTCCTCTGAGGATTTCCTCCTGTGAGAAGAGACAGAGGTCCCTATAGATATGCCAGAATGGTCAGACTCCACAGAAGGAGATCTGATCCTTCTAGGCGTACCTCCAACTCTTCATGGTGGAACAAAGATAGGGCCATCTTGGTATTCCTCCTCATCTCCAGTAGGAACTGCATGGTCCAGGTCAAGGTCATTGCCACCATCCTGGGCAGCATCAGAGTCCTGGTCCTGGTGGTTTTCACCACTGGACCCTTCCTACTCTGCTGCTCTACCTCCACTGCCTAACCCATTAGGCCCTGAAGCCTTTCTAAGATCATCTAGCAACAGTACCTCTATGAGGCGTTGGGTGTTGGCACTTTTGCCTGTCTTCAATTTCCTCATAGTACACAATGCACTCAATTTTAGGAATGGGAATGTGTCATACTTGGATGCCAGTACAATACTGACATCTGACAGGGACTCACTACTTTCTGGCCTTGAAGATATCACTAGTGAGGTGTGGTGTATGCACCTACTTACCCTAGTGTGGCCTACTGAACTCTCTTGAGTTGTAGAAAGAGTGTGCTAAGCCCTTAACACACAACTCTAAGTTCAGTAGAACGTACTGTATTTTAATCTTGTATTATATGTACCTCTGGTACCTTTAGTGGTTTTCAGTTAGTCAAACACTTGAGATTATCTGGTAAAACAATGGCAAGCTTGAATCCCAGCCGCTGCACATCAATGTGAGAAGTTGGCCTGGCATATGCTGTCCACTAATCTAGTGGGCACCTTGCACCAGTCCAAACGACCCTTATTGGTGGTAGGTTAAAGACAATCTTTATTGAAAGCTATCCTAGTGGCAGCTATGGAGAGCAGCCTTCAGGCTAAGTCTTGGAGGAACGTAAAGCAGCTTGTTGTACCAGTATATAATCTTGTGAATGACCAAATGAAAGGAGAACCACACCAGGTATATATATAAAATATATTTATTTATTCTAAGCACATCCCACTAGTCTCTTTATGAGGCTAGAGGCAAAAGTACATCCGAAAAACTTAATAGCACACAGTAAATTAGCACAATAATCCACGATGGCAGCTCTATCTCACAGGTGGCTGAGTATGGTAGAAATCTGGTTAAGTTGGTTGGTAATGAAGAGACATGTGAATTGACTGACACGACCGAAAATAGCAGAGATGCTCTGCAGTTGCAAGACTTGCATAACCCTCATGAAGCTTCTGAAAAGGACTCGGGGGAGCCTTTTTACTCACTTTCTGATCATAATAACTCATCGGGAGATGAGTCTATACAGATGTCTGATGGCTCTCCCAGCTCACTTGGAAGAAGATGGAGTGAGACTAGTAGTCTGCACCAAGAGGAGGAGACCCCCGGGAACTGGTTAAAGACACCTGGTGTGGATACAATACGCAAGAAAGTAACCAGAAAGTGGGATTGGTCTGTACCATTATTTAATGCGACACACAGTGAACTGCTGAAGGGGATGCAACAAGATCAGTCTAATATAACAGGTCTAACACAAGAGATCTCCCTGGCAGTAATCTACAAATCTATAATGCTGAACAGGGAAGAAACTCGACTGGAGAGCCAGAAAAGACAGGGGGCCTGCTGAAAATTACAAAATTCACTATTCCAGGTGGCTAAGACCTGCTCGGAGTTTGCTGAACGAATAATGGAAGCGGAGAATCGGATTTCTACTCTTGAAGACCAAATGAACATTCAAAAGACAGCAACAGAGGACTTAATAGCACAGCGGAGTGATATGACCTGGAAATTGAAGGACATGGAAAACAGACTCTGATGAAATAACCTAAGAATTTTGGGAATCCCTGAAGGGAAAGAGGGCTCCCATCCACGGAAATTTGTGGTAGGACTGCTTACAGAAGCATTTACGTAATTGACACACTGGTCATGGGACAGCGAGGTTCAACTTGCCCATCGGTTTCGTTTTCAGCAAAAAAAACAATTATGAGACTAGTAAGGTTACACTACCTTGAGCAATTTTGATAGCTCTTTCCAATTTTTTTATCAAGACAAGCTTTATACGGTGTGGCTAGGCCAGACAGGAAGAGAAGGGGGGATGGATTTGAATTCTTGGTGCGCCCTGACTATTGCCACCAAACAGTGGAAAAGAGATGGCAATATCGGCAATTAATCTCATCCTTTCAAGCTAAAGGTGCCCAGGTGTTCCTATTGAATCCTGCAAAACTCAAAGGTATTCATAAAAACACAACAAGGTTTTTACATCTGTCATGAAAGCTAAAGAGTTCTTACAGAGTATTCAGCCTTACTTTGATAATACAAACGCAGTGTCACTATAGGATATTATATTAGCAGTTAGCTCAGACGATAATGGCCTTGTATTATATGTGTCTATATTGATTATTGATTATTCGTCACTTTTTTCTTTATTTTCTCTGTGTGTCTATATTGTGCAAAATATATCACGAGTGAATAGTGATGGTGGTGGAATATAGTGAGAGGGGGAAAACTTGAGGGGGAGGGGAAACAGTCAGTGCTGGACAGAGCTCTGGAGTGCAAAAAAACGATGGATTTGGGCCCAGATCTTTGGACTGGGTTGAATGTGTGACATTGATCCACATTCGGTCCATCACTTGTTTTGTTTGCAAATTCGCCATAAGTGCGCTGGGGATGCTCAGACGTGGGTCCCAGGCACTCCACACCACTGGAGTCAAGCTAGCCGGGCTGATAAGAGGTGTTACCTCGAAACCGGTCCGGTCCTCGGATGCTTGATTCCGTTCTGGGAAGGACATGGCTTTTGTAGTTCGGACTGGACTGTTCCCATGGGGCACAGGGTCAGAGCTGATTTGCATATCGCCATTGTCTAACCCAGGGTGGTGTGGAGTGCAAAAAAACGATGGATTTGGGCCCAGATCTTTGGACTGGGTTGAATGTGTGACATTGATCCACATTCGGTCCATCTCTTGTTTTGTTTGCAAATTCGCCATAAGTGCGCTGGGGATGCTCAGACGTGGGTCCCAGGCACTCCACACCACTGGAGTCAACCTAGCCGGGCTGATGAGAGGTGTTACCTCGAAACCGGTCCGGTCCTCGGATGCTTGATTCCGTTCTGGGAAGGACATGGCTTTTGTAGTTCGGACTGGACTGTTCCCATGGGGCACAGGGTCAGAGCTGATTTGCATATCGCCATTGTCTAACCCAGGGTGGTGTGGAGTGCAAAAAAACGATGGATTTGGGCCCAGATCTTTGGACTGGGTTGAATGTGTGACATTGATCCACATTCGGTCCATCACTTGTTTTGTGGACAGAGCTCTCCATCACTCAAGACCTGGGTCTTGCAGCTTCCATGGGTAGGTGGGTGAGGGGGATCTCTATGGACAGAGGAGACCAAGAGGGAGGGATTGGTGGGGTAGCAGAGTGGAGGGTGGCTATCGGGGAGCACATGAGTTTAAAAATGGGGGAAAAGCCAATAAATGAAGATACGCAAACAAGAGTAAATGATTGGTGTTTTGGGAGAGAGGTGATGGTTTTGTTAGCATTAAGAAGAAAAAGCAAATGATGAGTTCACTTTCAGTATGCACATTCCATGTTCGGGGTTTTAATGAGAGGTCTAAACGACAAAGGGTAGCACAGGAAATTAGAAATATATCCCCTGACTTGATATGCCTTCAGGAGACCCATATTCCCTGCGTTAAATCCAAGGTGCTTATGGAACTTGGGTATAAAACACTGGCCTGCACATCCCAAGGGACTACCACCAGAAGGGTGGCTATCATGACTAAAAACAATAATATAAAGGTTGGGAAATGTTTAGCAGATAAATATGGGTGCTTGGTAATTGTGGAATGTGTAACAGCCAGTAAAAAATTCACGGTATGCTCAGTGTATGGATCTAATCATGATGAAGCCCAAATACTGGAGCAGTTAAATACGGAACTAGCATCAAGGGCATCTCCTTTGATATTTTGTGGTGATCTGAATATCCAGTTGGGAGATGTTGTTAAGGGGGCTTCTGGAGATAAGTATGTAGGGCGAACGTCTAGGGTTTATAAGGCTCTACAACAGCTACTATATGAGCATGGACTAGAAGATGCATGGTCCAGACTGAAGCTGTCAGATCCAGGGTATACGTATTTTTCTTATCCCCATCAGAAGTTATCAAGACATGACTATTTCCTTGTTACTAAAACGCGGTTATCTGACGCACATATACAGGTCTTTTCCAGAATCACCTTGGGTCATAATCCACTTGTGTTAATAATGAAAATGTCAGGAGTAATTCGAACAAGGGGGAGCTTCTCATTTGATCGTAAAACGTTGCTAAATGACAAATTCGTCACGCACATACGACAATGGTTAAATGAATTTCCTGACGTAAATGGGGAATCAGCTAATAGTTGTATTGTGTGGGATGCACTAAAAGCTGCAATTAGAGGGCAAATTCTTAGTTTTGGATTATATGCCCAGAAATAACATTCTGACTCAGGGACCATATGACAATCTTAGGCAAGCAGAGTGTTCTTTACCATGCAATTTAAGAGAGCAATCAGACAGCTCGCCAGTGCAAACTGAGATAGCAAAGCGTAAAGCTAAGATAAATGAGAAATGGTCCAAAGATAATGCTAATAATATCAAGCATATAGGAAAGAGTGCTATGAGTATGGGGAGTAGACCAGTAAGTGTCTGGCTAAAAAAATAAGGCAAAAAGAAACAAGAGGTGCTATTACAGCAATTAAAGATCCAAATGGAAACACAGTGAAAAAGCCAGCAGAACTCCTTGAAGTTTTTTGAATGTTTTATGGGGACTTATATACAGAAGATTATACGTGTCAAGGCACATCTCCAAATTTCTTCACAGATTCTTATAGGAAGGTATTAAGCGCAGACGATAGCGAGTTATTGGAAAAGCCCCTAACCCTGGAAGAACTAGAAGAGGCAGTCAGTTCACTATCGTCTGGTAAAGCTGCTTGGCCTGATAAAATCCCAATGGAGTTTTACAAAACATTCTTCTTGGAATTACAAATAGATATGCTGATGGTGTTTCGGGAGGCTCAGAGAGGCTCTGCTCCAGCTTCATGGGATGAAGCAAGCATAGTTATTTTTCATAAAAAAGATAAACATCCTCTATTGCCAGGATCGTGTCGACCCATCTCATTATTAAACTGCGATGGGAAGATATACGCAAAAATATTAGCAGTTTGGCTGTCTCGTATTATATCTTCTATAGTTTCTGTTCGGCAGCATGGGTACATACCAGGAAGAGGCACGGTCAATCATGTCAGTCGGGTAGTTACCACATTGGATATTGTTACGGTATTAAAAGCTTTGTGGGGTGTGGTTATACTCGATGCAGAGAAAGCTTTTGACCGTGTCTCCTGGGAGTTTTAATGGATTACGATGCAGAGGCAAGGCTTTGGACCTGGCTTTATACAAGCTTTACAAACCATGTATCGCTTACCCAAGGCAAAAATAAATGAGACAGGATTAAAGACTAATTTTGTTAAAATATCAAGAGGCACCCGACAAGGCTATCCCTGCTCCCCTCTATTATTTGCCTTACACATGAATCTTTTTTTGAACTTGTTAGAATATAGGCTACATAAGGAAATAGTGAGACCTGGGCTGGAGGTTAAAAAACTTGCATATGCAGATGACATTGCAGTTATCTCACCTGATCAAATCAGTACTGTCAAAGAGATTGAACAGCTAGCTACTCAATTTGGGGTAGGATCAAGATTTAAGTTAAATACTACTAAAACGCAAGTAATCTGTACTGGGCAAGTGTGTAGCGATGATTCTAGGGTCAAAGAAGAGGCTACATATTTGAGGATTCGAATAAATGCCTGTCTGGATAAAATGGTATTATCAAATTGGAAGCCGCTAATGCAGAGAATCAAGAAAGATCTAGACAGAATCGAAAATGTACGTCTGTCGATAGTCGGGAGATGTAATGTCTTAAAAATGGATATACTGCCAAAAGTAATGTATTATTTTAGATGTGTTCCCTTGGAACTTACATTGAAGCAATTGCAAACATTACAATCTATATGTTCAAGGTTTTTGTGGGCACAAGGTAAACCTCTGCGAGCAATGAGGTATTTGACTCTGCCTAGATCCAGAGGGGGCTGGGCAGTCCCAAACTTTTTTTTAAACTATCTGGTGTGCATGTTGCAACATATGGTCATCATGCTGGTTGGTGAAAGAGAGGAAAAAATGGAAACAGCTCCAAATATTTTTTAGTTATTATTGGGCTCTAGAACAGACCAGAATTTATTTTTAAATTTGGAGCCCAGTTATTATAAAGAAACTCATTTTGAGGTGCTGCAAGCTGCGCACAAAGTATGGAAACAGGTGCGGAAACTAATAAAGCTTGATAAAGTCAACTTTTATACACCTACTTCATCTTCAGCCTTACCCTCTAGTATTTTTTCTGACAATGTTGTGGCTAGGTGGAGTCGGAAAGGATTAATGACTCTAGAGGATCTAGTGGACTGTAATGGAATTAAGACCTATGCTACATTAACCATTAATTATGATCTTAATACGGGCATTAATACTCTCCCGGTTAGACTACGCTAATGGACTGTTTTCTGGCCTACCGGCTTATCTGATTCACCGCCTTCAGGTTATTCAGAACGCCGCCGCCAGACTTCTGTTCAATGTCCCAAGGCGTTCCAGTGCTCGACCTCTTCTTCGTGCTTTGCACTGGCTTCCTGTTGCCCACAGGATTTTGTTTAAAATCCTAGTGTTGGCGTATCGAGCCATACATCACACTGGGCCTGTCTACCTGAGAAATAGGTTTTCCCTATATGTCCCGAATCGTCCTTTACGCTCGGCCAACTTGTGCCAAATGGCTGTCCCCAAATTTAAATATTGCAGACTTGGCGGTCAATCGATCTCAGTGAGAGCAGCGAAATCTTGGAATACTTTACCCCTTCATTTAAAAACTGCACCGACTCTCTGTTCCTTTAAGAAGAGTCTAAAAACCCATCTTTTTAATATTATAGCCTAAATTTCCCCACTCCTGGTACTCCTTGACATTTACGCTCACCTAGTCTGCTCTGCCTTCAACGCGCCAGGATACTATTTTCTTAGTAATAGAGCGCGATATAAAAGCCTTAATAATAATAATAATAATAATCTTCCCAAAATGGATTTATTTAAATATCTGCAAATGCATGATTATCTACAAAAGAACTACAAGGGGATGATTTGGAAAAACAGAACTCTAAATGGAATATTATGTTAAATCAGCTAGGGAATCTCCTACAGCAGTCATTAGCATTGGCAGAAAAACTCCTCCTCTCTTCTAGCCTTAAGTCGCAACACCCCAAACTATATAGATCTCTACTACACGACAGCTAAAATTGCCCGATGGAGGGTCTCAAATGAAGGTAAATGTACTCGATGTGAACTTGATAAAGCAGATAACCTCCACATGTTTTATGAGTGTCCAGATTTGAGACAAATTATAAGTAAGAATAAGATTTTTTAGAAAGAGGTGACGGGGGCACGGGTAGTGATTACCCCAACTGTGAGGTTGCTTGGAGTAGTAGAGGAAGAAATAGACTTACAGGGGATGTATACATTTAGGTATTTTATATTTATATCTGTGGTGATTGCAAGATTGTGTTTCTCAACATTATGGAGGGATAAAGAGCCACCATCTTTTGAAATGTGAAGGGGCAAATTGTATGCTATATGTAATTTGGAATATAGCCTCTATGCTCCTAAGGGTCCTCAGTATTTACAGTAACCCATCTCTCTCTATATATATATATATATAGTTTTTCTTTCATTTCTGCTCTCTCTCAGTGATCATGTCGGTTTCTATAAATATCAATGTAATTTAAATGTATGTTGATTTTGTTGGCTGAATAAATAAAAAATAAAAAAAGTAAATTAGCACAATATACGTTGAGCCCTAGGAGTGTACCAAACCATATATTAGGAACGTGGTATAAGAACCATGACTTGATAGACACAAGGCCTAGTGCCTGTAGAATTGCTGGGACCACAAGGAACCACCCAAGGTAGTGACATAGGGGACCCACGGAGGACGCGTGCGGTGTGTGAACACAGCCGCGGGAGGCTGTTGGCTTCTATGGGGAAATTCGCGGTTGGAAATTTAAAGATAAAGGACACTTAGGAGAGGACTTTGAGCAAACCCCTTTAGACTTTAGACTTAAGGGGTTCTAGGGCCAAAAACCCCGGGAGCAACGGAGTACTTGAGTAATGTCACCCAGCGAATACGGGTGTATAGGTGTCTTTTGGTGTTGGGAATCGTCGTTGATTTCAATCTGTTGCAAAGTGCTGCTGCCATCGAAGTGGAAAGTGTGCGGTGTGATCCAAGCCTGGATCAAAGATGAGAAGAACCTGAAAGCAGAGGGGACAGAGACTGGGTCACTTGCCAGTGACCAGGGACACGATAGTCGAATGCCCACCGATGACGGGTGATTTCAGGTGAAGAAGGTGAAGCTTGACTCTACAGCCACGAGGACCAGGAGATGTTGACGATGACCAGGATCTGGAATCGAGCTGTCCCACAATGGATGTCGAGTGCTGCAGTGTCAGTTCCCGGATTGGACCCAAAAGCCTTGGCAGAAGCAGCCCACGCAGGAAGTAAGAAATGCTTTGGTGTGGACCAGCAAGGTCTGAGGGACTCATCACGTGGTGGGGAGTCAGGGCACATCTGAAGCAACCACGGAAGCCCAAGGAAAATCATAGTTGCCTTCATAGAGACCCACCAGAGACCAGGGATTGTGAAGGAGCCTCGAGTGGAAATGCAAGAAGCGGGCTCACGGAACACTCGTGGAGTGTAGGCCCACAATCTTTAGTGCAGATGTTGCTCGGGGCTTGGGCTACAAGTAACCCAAAGCACAACTTCAAGTGACGTCGAGAAGTCAATGCACTAGCAAATATGCACGTGTCCAGGAGTTCGGGTTCCATGTCACTCACAAGGGCTGCGGGTCTCAGCTTTGCCGAGGACTCGTGTCGGCCTCTGAGAAGTCTGGAAATCTTCTTCCTGGGCTGCAGGTACTTCGGAGTCCGTCTGGAGCTTCGGAGATGCAGACTGGCAAATGCTTTGTTGGTTCCTGCCAAGCAGGGGAGTCACTCCTTGACCCCAAGGGAGATTCTTCCGTCCTCTAGTCTTTAGTAGAGCGTCAAAGTTCCGGGATTTCTGTAGCAGAGTTTCGTCCAGGTGTAATCTAAAATCCTGTTGCCAGGGGTTCCTTACTTATACCTAAGAAAGGGGTTGGACATACTCTGGGGACCCACCTATGAGAGGGTCTGGAAAGAGGGATGGCTGCACCCATTTCTTTTGTCCAGTTTAGCGCCAGACCAGGGGCTGGTCTGGTCTGCAACCGGTTTGAACTGGGCTATGCAAAGGGACACAAAATGTGCCCCCAGTGCAGACTTTAAAGCACCCTCAGAGTGCACACACCCAGCCTCAATACACTAAAGCTGTCTGGGAGGTGGTTACACCTCCCTGTGACAGAAAACCTATTGTCCAGGACTCCTCTGCTGGAGTTTCAGTCAGCAGCAGGAGGGCAGACTCGTGTCTGTGGCTGCAGCATCCATTTTGTGATGCCAGGGGTCTTTTAAACTATTACTGTGTAGACCGGTGTGTACATGTCTCTCCCTATAGAAGGTAGGAGTTCTACCCCCGCCACCAGGACTGGCGGGGGGATAGGATTCCAAAGTATTTGACACCAAACACAACATGTTTCCATGCAGCATTTCAAAGTTAGCATTTACCACGAGGTTATAATGCACTTAAGAGTATATGGTCTGGCTGCATCACAGAACAGCATCAGAGTATAGATTCCGAAGGCTGCAGAGGGGTCCTGCTCATGCATGGGCAACCTCTCACACGAAACCAAGGACCCTGCCTTCAGGAGTGAAAAGGCCTGCCATAGGGGTGACTGATAGGTTTCTATGTGCAGTGACTTAAGGTAGATCTGGGTAACCGATATTTTAGTAAGGGGGGCATGCACCACCTTACCCAGGCTGCAATAGCAGTCCTGTGGGGTCATTTTGGAAGGCTTCCTAGGGGTGGTATAATACATGCTTCAGCCCCTGGTAAGCTTCTGGGATACCTATGCCCTTAGTACCTAGTGAACCATACACTAGGGACTCATAAGAGTACCCCAGTAACCAAGCTGGAGTGTACCTATAGTACATGGAATCAATTTAAAGAGGAAGCAGCTAGGCTGGGGTCCTGGATAGCAGGGCCCCAGCCAGACTAAAGTCGACAAACAGTGAAACATCAGCAAAAAGTTGGGGTAACCATAGTAAGCAGATCATACTCTCCTACACCCTACACATTGTCCAAGCAACAGTACCTAAGCCGATCAGAGCTTAGGTACTGGTGTACTGCCCAGACACACAGCTTAGAGGAGACACAGGCAGGGGTTTCTCCTGTTGGTCCTGTTTGATCCTGTCATGTGGTGGAAGGGCCTTGAGCCCTGCTCCACTGCTCCACTGCAACCTCAGCCAGCGCCTAAGTAGGTCAATCAATCAATCAATCAATCATTTGTAAAGCGCACTACATACCCGCGAGGGTCTCAAGGCGCTGGGGGGGGGGGGGTGCGCTACTGATCGAACAGCCAGGTCTTGAGTATCCTTCTGAAGGTCTGCAGGTCTTGGGTCTGTTGTAGGCTCAGTGGGAGGGTGTTCCATGTCTTTGCGGCGAGGTGGGAGAAGGATCTCCCACCGGTGGTTGTTCTTCAGATGCGCGGGACAGTAGCAAGTGAGAGTTCGGCGGAGCGTAGCTGACGGTTGGGGTTGTAGAAGGAGAGCCATCTGTTGAGGTAGGCTGGGCCAGTCTTGTGGAGTGCCTTGTGTGCATGGGTGAGGAGCTTGAAGGATATCCTCTTGTTGACGGGGAGCCAGTGCAGGATTTTCAGTTGGGGTTGATGTGGCCGTGGCATGGTACGTCGAGGATCAGAAATGCTGAGGCGTTTTGGATGCATTGTAGTCATTTGATGAGCTTGGTCGGGGCTCCCGCATAGAGGGCGTTTCCGTAGTCGAGTCTGCTGCTGACGAGGGCCTGGGTGACTGTCTTTCTTGTATCTGTCGGATCCATCTGTAGATCTTGCGGAGCATGTGGAGGGTGTTGAAGCACGAGGTAGAGACAGCATTGACTTGCTTGGTCATTAAGAGCATTGAGTCGAGGATGATTCCCAGGTTGCGTGCGTGGTCGTGGGTGTCGGGGCTGCCCCCAGTGCCGTCGGCCACCAAGAGTCGTCCCGGGCTGAAGGGTTGAAGCCGAGGATGAGGACCTCTGTCTTGTCCGAGTTCAGCTTCAGACGGCTGGTCTTCATCCAGTCGGCGACGGCCTTCATTCCTTCATGGAGGTTGGCTTTGGCTGTGATGGGGTCCTTGGTGAGTGAGAGGATCAGCTGAGTGTCGTCAGCATAGGAGCTTATGTTGAGGTCGTGCTGTCGGGCTACGTGTGCAAGCGGGGCCATGTAAATGTTGAACTGTGTCGGGCTGAGGGAGGATCCCTGGGGTACGTCACAGATGATCTCGGAGGCTTTGGAATGGAATGGGGGAGGTGGACACTCTGGGTTCTGCCAGAGAGGAAGGAGGTGGTCCAATCCAGAGCCTTGTCTCGGAACCCTGCGTCGTGGAGGCGTGTGCGTAGTGTGCGGTGGCAGACGGTGTCAAAGGCGGCAGAGAGGTCTAGGAGGACGAGTGCTGTGGTCTCGCCATTGTCCAGCAAGGTCCTCATGTCGTTTGTGGTGGTGATGAGGGCAGTTTCGGTGCTGTCATTGCTGCGGAACCCTGATTGGGAAGGGTCCAGGATTCTGTTTTCTTCGAAGTATTGGGTTAGCTGCCTGTTGCCGGTTTTTTCAATGACCTTGGCCGGGAAGGGGAGCAGAGAGATAGGCCGGAAGTTCTTGAGGTCTCTTGGGTCTGCCTTAGGTTTTTTGAGTAGGCCGTTGATCTCGGCATGTTTCCAGATCTCTGGGAAGGTCGCGGTTTCGAGGGAGAGATTGATGACATTGCGCAGGTGGGGAGCGATGGTGCTGCTTGCTCTGTTGAAGACGTGGTGCGGGAATGGGTCTGATGGAAAGCTGGAGTGGATTGAGCGCATGGTCTTGATGGTGTCATCGATGCTCACGCTGGCCCAGGCTAGCAGGGGGTCGTGGTCGATGGTGTACGGAGGGTCTGTTGTGTTACTGTCTATTGGGGCTGTCTGGGTGTTGAAGCTGTCATGGATGTCTGCTATCTTGCGGTGGAAGAAGGTGACAATTGAGTTGCACAGGGCTTGCGACGGCGGGATGTTGTTGGTGTTGGAGCTGGGGTTGGAAAGTTCCTTCACGATGTTGAAGAGCTCCTTGCTATTGTGTGTGTTGTTGTCGAAGCAGTCTTTGAAGGAGGTCCTCTTGGCCGCCCTGATGAGGTTGTGGTGGTTGTGCATGGCGTCTTTGTGTGCTGCGTGGCTGTCTGGAGTTTGTTCACTGTGCAATTTCTTCTCTAGTTTCCGGCAGGCGTGCTTGGAGGCTAGGAATTCTGGGGGGAGCCAGCTGGCCCTCTTGCTGGTGTCTCTGTGGCTGGGTTTCTTCAGCGAGGTGAGGGTGTTGGCGCAGTCCTCGATCCAGCGTCCGAGGCTGGGGACAGCGTCGCCGGTGTTCGAGGGTTCGGTGGGTGGGCTGAGAGCGAGGTTTGCGTGTAGTTGCTCTTCGGTGTTTTTGCTCCAGCAGCGGCGGGGATCTGTTGGGTGCAGTGGTGTGTGGTGGTTTTCTGGAAGGCGAAGTGGATGCAGCGGTGGTCGGTCCAGAGGAGTTCGGTGGCTGATGGAGACGATGGGGTCGAGCGTGTGGCTGGCGGAGTAGGTGGGCGTTGTGACGAGTTGCTTCTGTCCGAGGTTGGTGAGGTTATCGATCAGGAGCAGCTGGGAGACGGGGGCAGCAAATGGGCAGTGGGCAGTCAGGTGGGCGGGGCCGCAGGTGACGCAGCGGCGAGGGCGGTGAGGGACAACGAAGGTAACAGGAGGAAAAACAGGCACAAAAATTGAGGGTAAAACAATTGGAACAGAAGGCAAAAGGGGCACAGAAACAAGGGAAAAACGAGTGGCACACAGGGCAGAAAGGCACAAAAAACGAGGGAAAAACAAGTGGAACAGAGGGCAGAAAGGCACAAAAAAAGTGGGGAAAACGAGTGGAACAGAGGGCAGAAAGGCCCAAAAAACGAGGGAGAAACGAGTGGAACAGAGGGCAGGAAGGCACAAAAAATGAGGTATAAACGAGTGGAACAGAGGGCAGAAAGGCACAAAAACAAGAGAAAAACAAGTGGCACAGAGGGTAGAAGGGCACAAAAAATGAGTGGAACAGATGGCACACGGGGACAAAAAAAGGAGGGAAAAACGAGTGGAACAGAGGGCAGAAAGGAACAAAAAACTAGGGAAAAATGAGTGGAACAGAGGGCAGAAGGGCACAAAAAACGAGAGGAAAACGAGTGGAACAGAGGGCAGAACAGGCAGAGAGACACGGGGGCAGCGAGGGGAACATGAGGGAAAACCGGGCAGAGACACAGGGGCAGCGAAGGGTACAGAAGGAAAGACCGGGCAGAGAGAGCACGGGGTAAGCGAGGGGAACAGAGGGAAGACAAAGGGGCACGGACCACGTACAGGCAGGGGGAAAGACAGACAACAGCAGTCACAGACACAACAATGAAAACACAGGCAATACAATAAAAGCAATAAAGCGGAGGATGAACAAACCTACCTACGGCCTACCACTGGCCACCAGGGATGAGGCGCAGGTGGTAGCCTGCAGGTGGTGGAGGGCCTCGAACATCCTCAGCAACGGCAGCTGGTGCGGGGAGGCACAGGCGGTGCTGTGCGGAGGGGGAGCGACCTACCTGGTGGGTTCAGGGGCTGCTCCCCTAGGTAATGGATAATTGTGTGCCTAGCCTACTCTCCCCTCACTAATCACCCCCACATTCACGCATAGATCTGTGCTGAATAAATACTTGCAACACATCTTCACAACTCACTGTCTTTTGCACATATCACTAACTGCCAAAAACCCATCAAACTGCCAAACAGTCCTCATGCTCGACTCACACTGTCCAGTACTACACACTACAGACATTACAAATCTCATCCCTCACATAGTATATCCTCAATAAACTATTCACCATTTAAATATGTTTCAACTCTACATCCTAATACAAACTAGATGGCACTGTTCTGACAGGCTGCAGGCTCAAGCGTGCACAACAATCAGTAGTCCCACTTTGTGTGTCACAGTAGTAAGCAAGCAGGAGGTGAGTGTCACAAGTGCTTCATTGGCGGCCCTATGACTAGCATCACCATGCAGGATTACCTTTCTCCCTGCTGTGGTCTTTCTATTCTGCAGATGTCTCCACACTGCTTTCAGAGAACATCCTTTGTTTCCCCACACAGTGGTTCGGGGTTGTTGGGGCACTTGTGGGAGGACACTGGCATGTGTTTTCCAGCCTGTGGGGCACACTAACTGCATACCAACTCTCCATGGGGTTAGGAGAGAAGCTAGTTAGCCCAGGGAGTGTATAGCCCCTGTACGCCACATAAGGAAGCACTCATTGCTCATGTGACTTGCCAGAAAGTTCCGAAAATTGCGTCTTCCCAGTAAGATTTTTGTAATAGGCCTGAATACCAATCCAAGATAAAGGTTCCAGTATTTTCCAATGGTCAGATCCAGTCCATCCTGTCAAAATAAGAATTTCTGTTCCTATGCATCATTTCTTTTTTCTGATATGTGAAGGCCACTTGAAGAGGACGTTCTCCTGTCTTGTTGACCTTCAGAGCTTGCACTCCAGTACTTCTGTAGCTCTTATCTGTTGATCCTGTGTTCTTTGATATCAGCCTTTTTTGTCAACAAGGAGGTTTTTGTGCTGAAATAGCAACTTCACCAGAATTACCTTATCTCTCTCACATGACTCAGTGGAGAAACAAGGTGGCTATAGTTGGACAACGTCCATTCTTAGGGGTTTTCAAATCAGTGTTAAATATCAAGAGCCAGCGTCCAACCCTTGATAGGTTGCAATGCCATCACATTAAAACAGCCTTAACAGAATTTGGATTTGGCAACTATTGTGCAATAAGAGTCAAGAATTGCAGAAGCTACAGAAAATGTAGAGCTTCTTTGATCTTTTCTTAACTGAAATAATGCTATACCAATTGTCTCTACAGTAACCCTACGCTTTGCTAGGGAACCATATAAATTAAAATAATTTCTGGATCTATTGAACGTGCATTTTGCCTTCATGCCTGGGTTAATATTTTCAGATAGGATCAAAGTGGATTACCTTACCAGTTCTTCTTTTATAACACGATTAGAACCAGTACCTCATTAAGCCTACCAATTATTTTTCTGCCATCCGATTGAAAATGTTATTGTGATTCACCCACTATCCCTGACACAATCATAATTTATGGACAAATGTACTCACTTTCAGAAGTTAAAAAAGGAAGCATTGAAACAATTTTTCCAGGAGAAGTTACAGAATGGCTTGATCATCAGATCCGCCTCCCTAATGGGTGCTTTGTCATTCTTTATTCTCAAGAAGAAACAGAAACTAGGACCTTGTATAGATAGGATGACTGTTAGACCTGGCACCCTTGGCATGATTTTTCCACCTAGGCTTTTACTTTCAAGACTCCTGCTTTGCTCACTTCGATTTTGCTAGTCTTAGGACTCTGCACACATTACCATTGCTCACCAGTGCATGTGCTCTTGCCTTAAAAAAATGGTAAAATAGGTTTATACCAAATTGGCATAAGTCCCTGGTAAAGTGGAACTAGATGTGCCCAGGGTCTACATTAAATGCTACTGGTGGCTTGCAGCACTGAATGTGCCACCAACTTGAGTAGCACTTTAAATATGTCTCAGGCCTGCAATTGCAGCCTGTGTGTGTGCAGTTTTAAACTGCCATTGTGAACTGGCAAAATACATTTTTTGCCAGGCCTAAACCGTCCTTATTAAAACATACAATTCACCCCTAGGGTAGGCTCAGAACAGCCGAGAGCACAGGGTGCAATATATTTTAAAAAGTTGAAATTGTATTTTTATGTTTTACATATCCTGGTGGTGAAAAACACTCAAATTAGCGTTTCACTACTGCAAGGCCTCCCTCTCCCATAGGATAGCAGTTGTAAATCCTAAATGGGAGCAGGAAACCAGTTCATGTTTGGTGTCTATGGAATTGTAATGAAAAATCCTAACTTATGGTGAAGTCGGATTTTAAATTACAATCTTGAAATTGCCACTTTTAGAAAGTTACTGAATTTGGGGGTTGGGCCTAATTGTTCAGCAAGGTGGGGCCACTTATAAATCAGGCACACCTAAGCTCTCTATTGTGTTTGGCTGTCTAGGAGGAATACACAAAGCCCAACTGTAAACTACACCCAGTCTTGTGACCCAGAGAGAGAATGCAGGCACCAAATGGCTAAGGCTGGAAAATACCAACTTTCTAAAAGTCAAACACAAGTCAATAAACTTGCACCTGCACCTGGACTCTGCCATCTGTGAGTCTAACCTGTAAAGTAGTGCCACCCCAGTCCAGGATCTTGGAGTTGGGCTTAAGATGCAACTCCAGCCTCTGTGGATCCAGCCGAACCGATGCATCCCCTCTGCTGCACGGCGGAACCCGAGCAAATCCATTGCTTCGCCGGTGCTGCGTGGATTGAACCAGTCTCAAAGGCCCACATTGCCGCTGCCCACAACCTCCCCGGATCTGCCTCTGTGCAATGCATCCAATCCAGAGGCCCTCACATTGTTTGTTGCATGAGCCTCAACAACTACGTGAGACTCCACATCGTGGCCTCGCAGCTCCTCGGAAACAACTCATTGCCCGACTATACAATGCATCCCCAACACCGGAATTCACATGGCAAGCCCTCGGCCGGATAGTCGGATCCAGGGTCATCGTCGATGGGATTCTCAATGATAACGCAGGATCTTTCATCGCAGCCTTGACATATCTTGGAATCGACACTTTCCTTCTGCTGCATGATGCATCTTTGACGCAAATCCTCTCAACACTCCACAAACCAGGATTTAAGGTGCTTTGTTTAGCGGGCCTAACTGGGTTCCTGTAGATGTCCGGCACTCCATCTCGGTCAGCCTGAACTTTATCCCTGGCCAGCATGACCAGATATCCACAGTTGGCACTTCATGTTTTTTGGTGCTAATGTCACCAACATCTTTAAAATTGCATATCTCTGGTTCTACTGAATGGATTTTTTTTGCTTAGGTCTTGTTTTGTTTATTGGAAATTACTCTATATTTCTAAACTGGCGTGGGATAATTTTATGGTGTGTTTTCACTAGTTCACTGTTTGAAGTGTTGCACAATTACTTTACACATCACTTCTGCGGTAATCCAGCCTGCTCAGTGCCAAGATACTTGAGGGTTGAGCACAGGTTATTTTAGGGTGGCTTGCACCTCACACTGACAAGGATTGTGGTTTCTGCTTGACCGGGGCTCACACCCCAGTTCACCAACAGCCCGATATATCATACTGGTGGTAGTGGTGGGATTACAACTTGTGTTTGTGTAGTGCAATACAGTAATTTGTTGTACTCTACCATCCCACATCTAAGACCAATTCTAATTCTAAATTCTACTTGAATGGCCTTTTGGCTTTTTCTAAATTTCCCCCTGACTGTTATGGCTGAAACAACACCTGGAAGAAAGGAGTTTTAGCTGACCAACATGGATAATACCTACACTGTGGCACTGTGTCAAGGAATTCTGTAAGGAGAGTGGACTTTCAGTCAAGAGCACCACCATGAAGATGGAGCTGCAAAAGCAACTGAGGGAGCTAGATGGTGAAATTATAATGAGATGGAAGGGGCTAGAGAAGACCGTGCTGTGGTGTCACCTGCAGTTGAGGGGGGGGGGGACTTGACTTGGCAGAGAACAGTCTGTCTTCCACAGCCTGTCCCCAACAGAAAATATTTTTGGCTCATGTACTTAGTATGAAGGAGATGGACATCAAGGCCAGACAGGCAGGATCCAGCAGTGATGGTTGACAGCATTTCTACAGTACCCTCTGGAGACAAGAGAGTCCATATCCCCTAAGATCTGATGCTTGACTTTGTTGGGGGGTACGACATTGACAAGTGGAGGAATACAGGGCCAGCCTCTGGAAGCACATTCCTAACAAGAGGACAAATGCACTCCTAGCCCTAGATAAGGGAGACAGGATGAGGTATCCCCCCATGAAGAAAACTCTAGTCAAGAAATTATTCCCTTACCCATGAGAAGTACAGGTAGAAGTTTAGGGACAGCCAGAAGCTGCCCAGCAGTCCAGGGTGAATTATTTGGACTCCTTTTCCAAGGCTCTCGATAGTTGGGTGAAGGGCAGTGAATTAAAGATTTATATGGGGCTGTACAATTTGATTCCAAGAAAGCATGTGTTCAGTCTTTCTTTTGCAGATCTGCACCAGCACCTTATTGACAGCAAGCTCACTGACCCCAGCCACCTTGCTAAGGAGTCGGACCGCTGCATCAGCACCAGTTTCCACAAGAAGGTCTCTGGGTAGGATTACTACAAAGGCGGGCTAGGTCTCCCCCAGAAGGCGGAGGTAGGAGACAAACATAAAAACAAGGAGTTCTCTAGAGGTCCTCAAACTAGTTCTATGGGTCAGGACTCCCAATCCCAACTTAAAAGGAAGAAGAAGTGGTTCACTTATGGTAAGTCTTCAAGGAAGGCACCCACTAAGTGCTTTGATTGTCAACAAGTTGGGTTCTAAAAGGGGAATGCCAAGTGTCCCAAGCAGGCACTGTCCCCCACTGGTGTGCAGACACAAGGGTTGGTTAGTGTATCGCTTGGGGGTCAAGATTGACCCAGATTAGTGTGGGGGAAGCGTAGAGGTTACCCTAGTGTCCCTAGGTGATGAAGAGATTGTGCAGAGAACTCACATGCCTAGTAACCACATGTGTAGTAGGCAGGGGATCACCATCAATGGGCAGTGGGTGGAGGCTCTGAGAGACATTGGAGCCAGCATGACTACTGTCAGATGTCATCTGGTAACCTCAGAGCAGGTAATCCTGAATGCATTTCATTGCAGCCAACAACCATAAGGATCACTACCCAGTAGCTCTGGTTCCCTTTGAGTGGGAGGAGGGGGTCTCATGTTCATTGAGGGTAACTGTGAGTTTGTACATGCCTGTGGACTTTCTGCATGGCAATGATCTAGAGCACACCATTTTGAAGGAAGTGGAGCTCTGGTCACATTTGGAGATGTTAGGGTTGCCTGACTGTGTGTGCCTGACCACACAGTCCATGGCCATCCGATAGGGTAGTCTGGAGGACCTGAAGCCTGGGAGAATGGCCCAGGTGCCTGCAAAAACAGGAAGGCCAAAGGATGTAGGAAACCCATCTTGAAACTCCCACAGTCCTGGAGGAGGCTGATCCTGAGGGAGATGCGACACAACCCATAGGGGAGGACATTACCGCACTGAAAAACCTACCTGAGCTGACCAACTGGCTGCAGGAAGGGGGTTCCTCCATGGAAGAGCTCTGCAAGGTGAAGATGGAATGCCATACTCTTGAGGGCCTAAGGTGCCAGGCCAAGGCCCAGGCAAATGGCGACACCTGTGGTGATAACCTGATTTACTGGGTGAGTTATTGGGTGAAAGCTGTTCTGTATACCTTGAAACCAATACCATCTTGGACCCCTCGCAATCAGGGTTCCGCCCAGGTTTCAGTACGGAGACTGCCTCATTAGCTGTGACGGACTCCCTGAGGATGACTAAAGATGCAGGGGATCAGCTATACTGATTCTTCTTGACCTCTCCGCGGCCTTTAATACCATCTCTCATACGAGGCTCGTGGAGAGGTTAACTTCCTGTAGCATCCAGGGTGTAGCCCTTAAATGGCTTCAGAACTTTCTGGCAGATAGATCACAAACAGTCATCTTGGGCCCTTTTCATTCTGATAAAACACTATTGGACAAGGGTGTTCCTCAGGGCTCCTGCCTTAGCCCAACCCTTTTTAACATTTATATGGCTCCGTTGGCTAAGGCAGTAGAAGCCTTGGGTTTGGAAACAATTTCATATGCCGACGACACCTAGCTGCTGTTTACCATTGGCCCTAATCCAGAATCTGACAAGCTCAGTTTTTCCAAGGGTATATTGGCAATATCCAACGGGATGACTAACAACTGTCTCCAGTTGAACCCTGGTAAAACGGAAGTCATCTTACTCGGAAATGCTTCAGCAGTTTGATCCAATGAGTGGTGGCCTTCGCAGCTGGGTGTCCCCCCTGTCCCTAAGCAGAGTCTCAAAAACCTAGGCGTAAAGCTGGATCGATCACTATCAATGCAGGACCATGTAGCAGCTACCACAAGCTATTGCTATTATACTCTTCGATTACTTCCCAAAATCCTCCCGTATATACCGACCGACTATCGTAGAACGTTGGTCCAAGCGATGGTGATCAGCCGTTTGGACTACAGAAATGCCCTACTGGCCGAGGTGGGTTTGACACTATTAAATAAGTTACAGGTCATCCAAAATACAGCTGCCAGAATGATCTTAAATCTGCCTGCAGGCTCTCCGTCTCTGCCTCTGTTAAAAGCCTTGCACTGGCTACCGGTAAAAAAAGATCCATCTTCAAAATTAGCTGTCTGTCATTTAATGCGTTAAATGGCCGAGGCCCGCTTTATTTACAAAAGAATATTGAAAAAATACATTCCAGGCCGTCACCTGAGATCAGGCTCCCTGCAGCTGCTCCATAGCCCTCGCAATTGTCTTAAACGTACAGGCGGCAAGGCCTTTTCCTATCTGGCGCCTAAGTACTGGAACAGCCTGCCTAAGGCCCTGAGAGACATCCCTGAATATGGAACCTTCAGGAAACACCTAAAAGCATTCCTGTATTAGACTACCATAGCTAAGCCCCCGCTATCAGTGATGTTTCTCTAGGCAGCGCCGAGATGCCCCAGGGTGATTTGTGCGCTATAAAAGAGTTAATAACATAACATAACATAACATAAAATAACATAACATAGTGAGTCTAAGGTTCCTGGGCCTGGTGCAGCCCTTGTGTTGGTGGTACCTGTGCTACAGGGCCTTCCTACTGGATCTGGCTCATGATGTGCTCCTGGCAGGTCAGCTAGGGCAGGACAAGACCTTTGAAAGGCTTGTCATTCACTTTTGTTGACCCTGGATGTGGATGGCCTCAAAGGCATTCTGCTGGTCATTCCCTACCTGCCAGGCCAGTGGCAAGTCATAAAGTAAGTGCAAGGCTCCCCTACAGCCATTCCCAGTTGTTGGCACTCCCTTTGAACGTGTGTGCATCAACAATGTTGGGCCTTTGGACCTCAGGGCAGCCCTTGGCAACAGGTTCATCCTGGTCTTGGGTGACCATGTCACTTGGTACCCTGAGGCTACCCCTCTGAGGACGGTGACTGCACCTGCAGTGGCCAGGGCTCTGATGAGGAACTTTACCCGTGTGGAGTTCCCCAAGGAGATGGTATCTGACTATGTTACCAACTTCATGTTGGCGTACATGTAGTCCATGTGGATGGAGTGTGGATCAACTTACAAGTTCTCCACTCCTTACCACCCTCAAACTAACAGGCTTGGAGGTTCAACAAGACCCTCAAAGGCATGATCATGGGCCAATGCAAAAAAACCAGTTGATGGACGGAATGCAGAACATTGGCCAGTCAGAGCAAAAGTGGGACGTCCTCTTGCCATACCTTTTGTTTGCCTACAGGGAGGTACCGCAAAATGGGGTTGGTTTAGGCCCCGTTGAACTTTTGTACAGGTACCCTGTGAGAGGACCTCTCAGACTTGTAGAGGAGGGTTGAAAGCATGCTCTCAGGAAGATCCCCCAGGATGCGGTCAATTACATACTGATACTCCTCACCCAGATGAAGCGCTTCTGGAAGAAAGCCAAGCAGAATCCAAAAGCCAGCCAGGGGGTCATGAAACAATGGTATGACCAGAACACCACTCTGGTTGAGTTTTGGCCTGGTCAAAAAGTGTGGGTAATGAAGCCTGTAGACCCCAGGGACATGGAAGCCTGCTGATCCGGGCTCTATGAAGTAAAAGAGCACAAGACTGAGGTCACCTACCTGGTGGATCTTAACACTCCCAGGAACCCTTTATGGGTTTTGCATGTCAGTCACCTCAAACTCTATTTCCAAAGGTCCGAAATAACCATGTTCCTGGTCATGGATGATGGAGTGGAGGAGGAGAGTGAACCTCTGTCCGACCTTCTTTCTTCCAAGGAGCAGGATGGGTCAGTGGAGTGTTCCAGCTTCTCCCATGCAGTAAAAGTAGAACAACAGGGTGACTGCCGCCAGTTGTTGGGGCAGTGTTCCTCTTTCTTCTCCCTTACTCCAGGTCACACTGCATGATATTGACACTCAGGACAGCATGCCTGTGAAGAGTAAGATCTTCAGGCTGTCTGATAGGTTGAGAGCCAGCATTATGGAGGAAGTCTCCAAAATGCTAGAGTTCAGCGTTATTGAGCCATGAAACATCCCTTGATCCAGCCCAGTGGTAGTTGTCCTGACGGCTGCTCCTCTGGGGCACATCCCCAAACTTTGATCTCTGTGAATTATCGGGAGGTCACAGCAGTCACCAAGCCTAACACATATCTCATTCTCAGAGCGGATGAGCTCATAGATCGGCTGGGAGCTGCCAAAATCCTTAGCACGTTTAACTTAACGTCTGGGTCCTGGCAGATTGCCTTGCCTGAGGGGGCCAAACAGAGGTCTGCGCTCTCTACCCCAGGGGGTACTTCCAGTTCTGGGTAGTGTCTTTTGGGTTGAAAAACAGCCCTGCCACCTGCCAGAGGTTGGTCAACCAGGACCTGGGTGGGTTGGAGAAGTTCACTGCTGCCTGTCTAGATGACATTGCGGTCTTCAGTTCTACCTGGGAGTCCACCTGTGCCACCTCAGGGAAGTTCTTCAGCCTCTGTGGGTCGCAGGCCTGATTATGATTATCAAGGCCATTAAGTGGGCAGGGTTCAGTGGTCTACTTGGGTCACCATGTTGGAGAGGATGCAAGGTCCAGCCCCTCCTGGTCAAAATCCAAACCATCATGGCTTTGAAACCCCCAAGACATAGATAGAAGTGAGATCCTTCTTAGTCCTCACTAGTCACTTATTACAGGAGATTTGTCAAGTAGTATGGCACCATTGTTGCTCTCTTGGCAGAGCTGACTTCTAGGAAGCAGCCCAGACAGGTGATCTGCAAGGTGGCATGCCAGAATACTTTTGACACCCTGAACGGAGGGCCAGTGCTCAAGGACACTGACTTCTCCAAAGAATGAATTGTGCAGACAGATGCCTCAGAGCATGGCATAGGGGATGTGCTCTCAGAACTGTAGAAATAGGGTCTGGATCAACCAGTAGCCTTCTTTAGTAGGAGGCTACTTCCCTGTGAACAGAGGTGGAGCGCAATCGAAAGGGAAGCCGTTGCAGTGGTCTGGGCACTGATGAAGCTGAGACCATACCTATGTGGTACTCACTTCCAGGTTCAGACAGACCACAGATCCCTCACATGGCTAATTCAGATGACGGGTGAGAATATCAAACTGTTGAGGTGGACCATCTCTCTACAGAGAATGGACTTCATGATGGAACACTGTCCAGGAATAGACAACACCAATTCTGATTGTCTCTCCAGGTTCTTCCACCTTAGCAAAGAGAAATCCCAGAGAGTTGGGTAACTCTCCTGACTTTTAGCTGGGGCAGGACACATGTTAGACCTGGCATCCTTTGCATGGTTTCCCCCCTAACCCTTTGGCTTCAGACCTCTTATCTCACCTTTTTGGCTCATACTTTTGTACTCTTCTGATGCCAGGACAAATTGTACTGTCTGCTGCCCCTCAGGTACTGTACATTCATTGCAATTTCAAGTAAATTTTAACTGGCTAATGTTTGCAAGTTATTTACATAGCTGTAGTTCTACAAAAGTAATATGGGTAAGAGAAATGTAAATGTCGAGCCACCAATGGGTCCTGAATCCCATCCATGTTCCACTCTTGGCAGTTTGTTGGCACGGGCAGTGAATCTTGTTTCTAATGAGATCAAAATAGCAAAGTGCCACCTTTCCCTTTCAACTGAGGGGTTTGCTCCTTTACCTGTGGTTTCTCCAACTCACTCTCTATCCCATTTTAATGTAGAGCTTTCAACTTCTTCAGCTCCCTCTTCCTCACCAGGCCTAGGAAGGGAGAAGGATAGCAGTTATGTCCGTCCTGTTTTGGAAGAGGTTGGGGCAGAGATAAATGTTGAATTTAGCTCCATCAGCTACATGTAGGAAAAAGGCATAAATATCGAATCCGCTAGAGTCCAAAGTAACAATGAGGGCACGTAGGCCATGTAATCAAAGGAGCGAGCCCTCAGAGAATGTTGACACTTGGGATAGTCTGTCCATTCAGCTAGGCAAACTGTTGGATATTAAACTGTATCCATTCTTTAATTGGCTTGCAGCTATTAAAGCCAGTTTGTGCAACCTGCCCAATAATGGAGAGGCAGGCACTGTTCGCCACCAGAAGCAGCGATCCCATCCAAAGGCAGGTATTAATTCACTGGCCACTCCCATAATTCTACCTATTTATCATTTGGTATCAAACAAAAATGTGAGGAATAGAGGCAATGATGGGATTCAGCACGGTCTACTCTTGTAGGCTCACCTTCACCGATCTCTCAGCAGAGATCTGGACTTTGTACCACGCATGCTGCAGCCACCCAACGGGGTGCTATGTAACATTCAACACCGGACCCCCTTCCTGCTGTTGATCTTACTCCAGCCTCATACCCTTACGTAATTGTATTAGTACATGTTCCCAATGCATCAGCTGCCACATCAGAAACAACAGAGACTTTAAAGAAGAAAGTGGTTAGTTGGCTGTCTAGCAATGGGAGGGTTCAACAGGACCTGCACAGGGAGATCTTATTTGTACAGCGGGTGGGGTATTGGCCTCATGCAAAAGCAGTTTCCTGGGGATGTTATAATTGCTAATGTATGCATACTCTAGTTGCAGCAGAAATCCTGGTGACAGCCAGAGCGGGGATGGTCAAACCAAGTCTGATTAAGATCTTGCCTTTGTTTTTTTACAGGCATCTGGCCCCACCTATCCCCTGGTTAACCAGAACCAGGGTCTCTCTCCAACTGCCCAGTAGGCTGGAATTGCCACCACTACCCCTCCCCCAAAATAGGTTTGAGGTATTTGCGGGTCTAGAAGATAAAAACTGACACACAGACCAGGAGGGAATTTGCACTTCAGTTGCTGTGGCTCATAGGGAGCTAATTAGCGTCACTCACTCCCCCGCCCTCCCCGGGTTGTGTGTTGATTTTTTCAATAATGGTAGCCCCAGGCTCATTGCATATGGCTTTTGATCCTACTTCCTCAAAGTTGCTCTTTGGTGGTCCCGAGATGGTAGCACGTGGTGATAGCCTGAATGTGGGCAGCTCTTATATTAACTTCCTTAGTTGGAATGTTGCTGGTCTGGCCCCACAAATTAACCTCAAGGGATGGCAGTCTCATATTAATGGCTATGATATTGTGCTCATGCAGCAAACATAGGCCACAACTGAGTTTTTCTATGATGGATTTTCATGCTTCTATTCTCTAGCTATGCCTTCTCATGTGGGTCATGCCAATTGAGGACAAGCAGTTTGGTTTAAGGTGGATATTGGTTGCAAAATGCTTCCTATAGCAACATAGATATGTTACAGGCCTTTGACCTAAGCTAGGCTAATAAGTTGAGGATTTATGTAGTGAAGTTCTATAATAATGGGTTTTGATCCTGTTTCCTCAAAATAGCTCTGTGTTGATCCCAAGATGGTAGTGCATGGTGATAGCCTGAATGTTTGGAACTCTTATATTAACTTCCTTAGTTGGAATGTTGCTGGTCTGGCCCCAAGCATTTACCTCGAGGGATAGCAGTCTCATATTAAAGGCT
Source organism: Lissotriton vulgaris (assembly GCF_964263255.1). Lineage (NCBI taxonomy): Eukaryota > Metazoa > Chordata > Amphibia > Caudata > Salamandridae > Lissotriton > Lissotriton vulgaris. Next base: position 1,838,601,631 of record NC_141691.1, on the reverse strand, counting down.
ATGATATTGTGCTCATTCAGCCAACATAGGCCACAACTGAGTTTTTCTATGATGGAGTTTCATGCTTCTATTCTCTAGCTATGCCTTCTCATGTGGGTCATGCCAAAGGAGGACGAGCAGTTTGGTTCAAGTTGGATATTGGTTGCAAAATGCTTCCTATAGCAACTGACATAGATATGTTACAGGCCTTCGACCTAAGCTGGGCCAATAAGTTGAGGATTTATGTAGTGAAGTTCTATAATAATGATTTTTAGCCAAGGTGTTATTTGCTTTTCCAGGGCTTGTTTTCATTGATTGGCTCTTGTGCTGACAGGGACTCCCAGGCTGGCAGACCTTTTAATCTCCTTTGGGCAGACACATTTTAATACTAACTTGGGCATATTGCTGCATTCCTCGTCATTCATTTTTTATCCCCATCATTATGGAAGCAGACCTTAAGGCCATGGACTCCAGGGGACGTTTATTGTACCTGCATCTTGGGGCTCATGACCGAGAATGTAGTCTCCTCCAGTGTACAAGAACTATACTCACATTCACAGGGAGGGAATAGGGTCCACAATTGACTGTTTTCACACCACAAAACCTACTTCCATTTACCACAGGGGATGCGGTCCGTCCATCTGCGTTTAGCGACCATAATCCCATTGTGTTGCAGATTGCAGTTCCTATGAAGCACCAGCGTGCAGTTTTTGGAAGCAGCCAGGCACTATCTACCAAAAGCGCTGGTCGCAGATTAGTCTGGTGCCACGCTGATACGAAGCTAGTCATGAATTATATTGTGGGCAGTAGCATGGAGCCAGTGAGTCTTTGTTCATCAAATGAGCAAGGTCTGGGAACTTATGTCCTGTGTAAAAGGTTTTTTGACCAGGCCCACAGGAAAAGCTCCCCATCAGGACATGTCATGGTTTGATAAAGACTGCAGAGAGGCGAGTGATAATCTGCGTAAGGCTGTAAAGCAAACCCTAGAAATCAGACTCTAATTGCAGCTTGCAGGAAAGTTTATGCCCTAGCACTGAAAAAGAGAAAATCACCAATCAATGATGAGACGTGGGAGGTGATAGTGGCAGCCTGTCAGAACAAAGACAATCAGGCATTTTGGAAGGTGGTGCAGGCAGGCATGGCATCGGTCCTGCACCCGGACAGTCACTGTTCACATGACCCCAGCGGTGAGGTTAGATCACTTCTCATCTGTTTATTCCCCCAAAACTGTGAACATATACGAGGAGTTGACGGACGGGTTCGCCTGTGGTAATTTGCCTTTTAGGGAGGAGAAAGTCCAAAGTCCTTAAAGTGCTTAAAGCCATACATGATAACCATGTAAAAAAAGCACTTGGCCAGGACAGGGTCCCCATGGACCTATGTAAGGAGGGCCCAGGATTCTGGCTTACTGTACTCACTACTGCTTTTAACACGGTTTGTAGTGAGGGGATTCTACCATCTTGGAGCCTTTCAATTGATTTACCCTTTTTTAAGAATGGTAATGCCCATGATCCTTGGTGTTATCGCCCAATATCCCTGCTCGACTGCACCACCAAGATAATTGGCAAAGTAGTCTTAGATCGACTCCTCTTGTGGACAAGGGAGAGTAACATTATATCCCGGGTTCAATTTAGCTTTCGGAAGAGCCTAGGAACTATCAAGCAGTGCCTGAATTTACATCTTATTGTGGCTAAATATAAATATCCAATGGACACCCCAATCCATCTCACGTTCATGGACTTCTCAAGGTCCTTTGTCTGTGTGAACAGGTCAAAATCTTTTGTGAATAACTCATTTCCTACATTGCTAGCTACCCGAACTGGCGGCCGAGATCTAGGTCGGACCCTCCCAACTTTATCATACCGCGGGAACGTAATTGGCTACTTTATTTAGAACGGACGACCACTATATTGTTTGTCCAGCGGCCAACTATTTTATTGGACCCCTGTGGAATTATCATGTGTCACACTTTCATTACATCCCAGCGATGGGTTAAATTCTACGGGATACTTCCTTCGCCCGATAGCCCTGACGAAGTTCATTGTGAACGAAACACGTTGACTGAGGAGTTTTGTTTTAATTGACAATTGAATAAAATAATTTTGAAATAAGAATTGGAGCTTTCGAGCACTCCCTTTGGTGCACCGTCCTTTTATATATGAACTTTGGGATCTGCTTCGCAGGAGAGTATTGGTGTGGCATACTCTGGACGTACTGTGCACAACATATGGACCTACGTATCATACTTTGAAATTCTTTGTGCAAAACCTTGGTCAGCCGCTTTCTCTTTTCTAATTGAGGTCAAAATTAGGTGTGCCTTTAAAGTTTTGGAACCTTGAGGCAGACTTGGTGTCCTTCTTAGACTCCTCGATGGGATCTCTCAGCCTCAGTAAGATTTGGTGAGGCGGGTGAGTGTACTCCCCCATTTAAAGCCAATCGTGGTGTACACCAATGTTGCATACTCACCTCTATCCTTTTCTTACTATATATTATTGACTTGGAGAGGACATTTGATGTTGCTGGGGAAGATGTACCGCTTGTCGAGGACAGAGCCGTGCCCAGCTTATTATATGCGGATGACGCAATGCTTCTTGCTAGAACAGCAAATGGCTTGCATTCCATGTTCTGTACTTTTGTGGAATTCATGAAGGGTCTTGATTTGGAAACAAACTATTCTAAAACATTTGTCATGGTGTGTGGCACTTGGAACACCAAAACCTGTACCTTATCGATTCGAGGGGAAAAATTAGATAGGGTGTCCTCTTTTCCTTATCTTGGATTAGAATTCGATGATGCTTGCATATGGTCTGCGTGCTTTAGAAGCAGATTAACCCGATTCTCTCGTGCTGTTGGCACAATTTATTTTCTTACTGCCTTTATTGGTAGAAAGCCAGTGGCCTGTTATTAAAAATCTACAAAAGGGAGTGCCTCCCGACCCTAATGTATGGCATGGTGGTATGGAGCTACCGAGATGCTGCTATCGTCCAAGTAGAGAAAAATAGATTCTGTTGTAGCCTGTTGGGGGTTTCCCCACTGACCCCTAATTTTTCTTCACATCAAGAACTAGGGCTTGAGTATGTTCAGGACCTTATTGGTGCTGCTCCTGTGGCTCTTTGGTACTCTATTTGGTCAAACAAGGAGACAGAGCTTTACCAGGCATTTATTAGAGATTCTGTTTCCTGTGAACACGGATTGAACATCCTGTGGTTAAATTATATGAGACACCACTTCGGCCCTGGGCTGTGCCTACTTGTTTGAGAACCCAGATACCATTACTAAGAAAGATAAAATCTGTGTTCAGGATTGTCTCTGTAATGACAGACAGGCCACTAGGGAGGCTATGGAAGTGGTGAAGCCGTTTGTGAGATACTACTATCTGGTCCAGACAACAGCCAGGAGTGCCCCATATTTGTTATTTGTGCACAACGTGTATGAACGTAACTTGCAGGCTCGATTTAGGCTAGGGACGATATGTTGGTTATTGTGTTTTCCTTTAGGGCAATACTCCCTAGAATATTTGTATTTGCCCGTGTGATGAGCAATCAAACCAGACCTCATTGCATTTGGTGTTTTTTGTAATTATTATCTCCCTTGCACTAGGAAATGTTTATTGCCATTGCTGGGCAGTTACAGATTTACAAAGTGTAAAGCTGCCTAGCTCTTCCTACAGCAATTAAATGACCAATACACTTGTTATCTGGTTGACTGTGATAGAGCGCGGGCTCACCTGCTCAACATACTCACCTGGGCCCATATATCTGTGTAAACATTAAACAGGTAAACCTACACACTCTATTCAATTGGGTTTTTACCATTTGGATTTAATACCATTTTTTTTACCAATCCAAGTGACCGATACCTATAGTCCTAAAGGATCAAGGGAATTATAGAGAAAATAGGTAGCAAATAAACGTTTAGCATTTCATGAATAACCACAAACTCGGGAAAAGTTTTTTAAAAATCTTTATCTAAGTACATTTAGGAAAATTATAATATGATTTTTAGATTAACTTCTTTCTTATTAGAATAATGCAGATTTTTGAAAAATAAACATTGCAAATGCATTTGGAGAAAAAATATTGTTTTAAGCATTTAGACAGAGGGTGGGTAAGAGACAGGGAATAAACAATACAATGACAAACCCACACTTTATAGTTACTTATTTCGGTGTGATGAACAATCCTGGTCACAGATTATGCCAAAGAAATAGGAATCCCAAGTACAGGTGCCAGCAGGTAAGAACAGGTGCAAGCCAGAAATCAGAACCAGGACAGGATACGGACCAAATTTGGATCAGGACAGGACCACCACAGGCTAAGATTCGCACCACAGTTAAAGTTCAAAACACCAGCGTTGAAAACCCTCTCTGCAGCTAACAATCGAACCCTGATTGTGTCATCGATCTCCTTCCCAATAACCCCGATTGAGTTATCGAATCTTCTGACAGTGCTCCGCCAGCAACTCTGCTCTCGATCACCTATTGAGTGCGTTGGGTCAGTGACACGTCAGCTATTCAGACAAGTCGGACAACCTAACTAATTAGGCCTACCCTAGTTATACTATTTTTCAGGTCAGTGAACCTACCGCCAAATGTTGCAAATGTGAAATCCCAGAATGTTATTGGACAAGAACGAGGAGTAACCATCACACCATATTTTTTTAGAGGCAATTTGTCAATCATGTATTCATGACGTTCCCCCATAACTTTATCAACCCATGTTCTTTATTCCTTCCGGTAGCGAAATGTATCAATGATTATTATAAAACAAATTATTCAATTCAGCTTCCTCTGTCAAGGCAAAGAGTTCATTCTTCTCCGCATTCCACGTCCGTCTTGGCCATGATTCAAGGCTACAGCTTCTGTAACTGCAGTTTCTCCAAAGATGGAGTTCAGCAAAGCATTTAGGCCCATTCAGTTTAACATGTACAAATAGAAAAGAACAGTTTTAGAGACACAGATTAAATGAATACACTGTATACCGCTTCTTTCTACTCTACTCCCATTATTTTATTTTATACTATTGCATTAGATATTATGCAAAAGAGACAGCTTAGCAAAGCAGCAGTGCAAGCTTCTTGCACGTTAGGACACATAACGGCCATCTTAGTTCTATTGCACAGAAGCAGAAGTTTTCCTTCCAAGCGTATCACGTGGGCATGACAGATGCATGCGCAGTAAGAAATCCTGCGTAGAAGCAGCCATTTTAGTGCAAGCGGATTATTGTTAGTAAAAGCACTTTGACAAGCTTCCCCTAGATACCTATTATGTCGTGTAATGCAATATTATTAAGACAAAACACGTTCGTTAGTACATTAATATTATTTTCAAGAAGGTTGATTACGAGCAAGTCACTTTACGTGTAAAACCTTGCTCAATCAATCCCCTCTTTGATGATATTTTATATCATTACTAATTAATGAAACAGATGCTAACTTTTACACTTCACCCATTTCATTTTCTTCAAACTTTCTGTTATTATTCCTTTCATTCTTCATATGAAAGTCTTTCACCCTTTTTTATAAATGTCCATTATATTCTTCTAATTCTATTTCATTGATATTTCTTTTCTTTCCTTTTTTTTTCATTGCATATGTCTTTTTATGCTTACGACATTTGCAACAGATTATTATCCCTAAAATCATCAGGGCTATTCCCACCATTGGCATCAGTATTTTACCTACAAAACTTTTCCCTACATTAGAAAACTAACTACCTATGTAGAAGAGACCATCTGTTAGTTTTTTCCATGCACTATCAACTTCCAGTCGTTTAAGTTGTTTTTCTAAATTTGTAATATTTCTTACATACCTTTTCAGTTCTACACTTTTGTCAGGTATGTAAGTGCAACAATGTTGCGCCTTTATCATTCTACAGACTCTGCCCTCTTTTGCCAATAATGTATCAAGAGCAAGTCGATTTTGTAAAACCATTGATCTTACTGCAACTAATTCAGTATTGATCATCATAAATCCTCCTGCAGTGTCACTTTATAAAGGATCCACTACTGATGAAAATTTGCAAATTCTTTCAGTATTTAAAACAACTCCCACTGAAGGTATCAATGCACTAAATATGTCAGCTACAATTTCTGCTATACTAGTTATTTTACTACTTATTAGTCCATTAGTATGTTCATTGTTTCCCGTGATTCTATTTATATGGTATACTTTTAGGAATACTATTCCAAAATAGCAACTCCTATACCAATGATCAGGTAATTTGTAATATGCTTTGTTCCCACAAATACGCCAATCTCCTCTCTCCTCTGGGGCTCTAGCCCAAAAAATTAGTATACCTGGACTTGCCCAGGCCTTATCTCACCGGCAGGTAACCCCTGCCCACGATCTGGAAGGGCAAGTTGACCAATTTAACATCTGGGTCAGCAATAGGGTCAAATCCATTTGCAAACCCGTGTAAAGAACCCATCAACTGGAGATTCCCTCTCAACCATGGTACTCTCCTCTGCTGAAAGATCTGAAGCGGAATTGTAAGAAGTCCGAACGACTTTGGAGGGTGGCATATTGTCCCCTAGCCAAAGCTAACCTCCGCGCTTCTCAGAGAATATACTACACTGCGGTAAAAAAAGCAAAATGCGAGTACTACACGTCAAGAATCATGAAGGCCGATAACAATGGCAAGGAGGTCTTTGCCATTGTCCAAAGTTTCATGTCCCCCCGAGCGGAGCAAAAGATCATCCCCGTCTCTGCAGGCTGGTGTGAGGAGCTCTCATCCTTCTTCATCAATAAGATTAAACTCATTGAAGAGGGTCTAGCTCTGTTCACCGCCCCACCTCACCTATCCCCAGACTGCACATCCTGCCCTTCCCCTAGCAGGCACCTATCCCAGTTTGATATGGCAGAATTACCTGATATTCTGACCATCCTAAAATCTCGAAAATCCGGTTCACCCTCTGATCCTTGCCCTGCCAGGGTTCTGGCTGGAGTGGCGGACACTATAGGCACCGAAGTCACAAGCCTGGTTAATACGTCGCTGAAATCAGCCACGGTGCCTAGACAATGGAAGCAAGCGAAGCACCGTCCACTACTAAAGAAACCCTCGGCCGACCCACTCATAACAGCCAACTATTGACCCATCTCACTGCTACCAGCGCTGGCCAAAGTCTGTGAGAAGGTTGTCTTCTGCCAATTGAATGCTTTTGTAGAAGACTCGGAGGCGCTTCACCCAGCGCAGTCTGGCTTCAGATCTTCTTTTAGTACTGAGAAGGCTCTGGTCGAGGTGACAGAGTCAATCAAGGAATGCCTGGACAGGGGCGGCAGAGCGGCTCTGATTTTATTGGACCTCTCTGCCGCCTTTGATACGGTACCCCACCAACTTCTCCTAGCGCGCCTATCATCTATTGGCCTATCTGGGGCCGTGTGGTCTTGGCTGCAATTCTTTCTCAGCTCTCGCACCCAGCAAGTCTGGATGCCTCCCTACTCGTCCTCGGCCAGAGAAGTTCATACAGGGGTCCCTCAGGGCTCGACGCTGAGCCCTCTTCTACTTAATATCTACATGACCCCCCTGATCTTCCTGGCCGAAGAGCTGGGCGCCAAGATTATGGCCTATACCGACGACACCCAGCTGCTATTTACCTGGGAAAACTCCAACTTAGAAGTAGATGTCACTCAAAAATGTCTGGCCGCCGTATTCACCTGGCTTGCCCAAGCCAAACTTAAATGTACCGAGGGAAAGTCGGAAATTATCCTCTATGGCCAATTCCCCGCTCAGTTTACCGAAGCATTGTGGCCCTCTGATTTTCCCCGCCCTCTCTCCGAATGTGGCCTAGCCAAGAATCTAGGCATCTGGTTTGGGGAAGATCTAAGGTTTTCAGAGCACATAAAAAGACTCTTGGGCAACTGTTTTGGGACCCTCAAGTCCGTAGGCCGTTTTTTTCCCCTGCTTCCCCAACAGGCCAAGGAGATGGTTGCCCGAGCACTCATTTTGTCTCGCCTGGACTATGCCAACGCACTCTATCTGGGCATACTAGCATTCCTGGTCAATAAGTTACAACTTTTCCAGAATGCTGCGGCGAGACTCCACTTGGGCATCTCTAAAACGAACTAGCATAAGAGCACAAATGTCCTCACTGCACTGGTTGCCAGTGGCACAGATGATGCAATTTAAAGCCCTGGTCTTAACCCACAGAGCCCTACATGACTCAGGCCCTTCTTACATTAGGAAGAGGGTGGCCTTCTATATTCCTCGACGATCTTTAAGATCGGCGGCCCATCGTCTGATGGTTATTCCCTACTTCCGTCGCGCCAGGTTGGGCGGCCAATCTTTTTCTGTAAAAACAGCCATTCTTTGGAATGCCCTACCCCCAGTCCTATGCCACACTCAGGATATAAGATGTTTTAAAAAACTTCTCAAAACTCACCTCTTCGGCCAGGCCTATTAATTAATTTCTCTCGCCATATGTGTATTATTGCATCGCGCCAGGATACTCATGAGTAGTTGTGCGCGCTATAAATACCAATATAACATAACATAACATAAATTCCAGGAAACACCGGTTCAGTTCCATCTTTGAAAGCCCAACCTCCAATTACTTTATAATTGTGTTCACATTCACTAGAACCCATGAATATATTGTTACAATAACTCGTTCTCTCCCTGTGGAGACAGAGTTTCCCTTTCTTTTCAAAGTCCAGTAACATAGCAGCATGAGTTTTGCCATTCAATGTGTATTCTTTATTTTCTGCCCAATTAGGAATTTTTCGTTTTTGTTCTGTAGCTTTTCTTTGGAAATCCTCTCTCCTTCTCTCAACTAAATTCAAAAACATCTTCTCTTCTTCATGTAAAATGGATGTTAAATTATTCTTGTGTGCTTCAGCTATATTTCTTGTACCTACTGTTAGGAAACATTCTCCGATATAACGAGCTATGTTACCTTTACTATGTACAGGATTCAAATTATTATGAATAGGAAATTCAGAAAAAATCACATCTAAATTAGAATAATAATATTGTAAGGGTCGTTCTTTGTAGAATAAACAAGCTAAAATACTACATGAAATACCATATGTCAGGGGCAAATGGTGATAAGTAACGCCTTCTGCGATAGACAATGGTAGCTTCATACACACATAGCAATCGCTTATTTCCATTGCCTCTACATAATGTACTAACAGATTTGTGAATACATTCAGGTGTGTTTTATTTCTAACTTTGTCATAATGCAATCCTTCCTCATTTGATGCTTCTACTTCTACTCTTTGCTGCTTAAAATGATCTATTCTTTCGTGTATATCTGAATTTTCAGGTACATCTACTTTCTCATAAATGTTAGTGTCATTCTTCTCACTTTTACTCATTAGATAAGGAATAGCTACTTTCAATCCTAACCACACTATGAGTATTATTACTACACTACATGTGCATATTCTACAGCATGTTTTTAAGCAATTTCTTCTCGGTTTACCATTAACATTATGACCAGCCATTTTTCGATTAAGGAGACTAAGGGCCATATGTATCATACTACCGTTTAGCGAATTCCAAATAGCGAATTTTAAGGAATCGCTATTTGGAATTCGCAAAACGGTATGTATGTACAAAATCGCTATTAAATAGCGATTCTTTACCATTCCTAATTAATTACCCATTCATTTCCATGGGCCAGGAGGCCCATAGGAATGAAGGTACAATTTGCGATTAGCAATTAGCTAATCGCAAATTAGGAATTTCTTCAAGGGTGCAGGGGTGTCTCAAGAACACCCTTCTGCACCCCTGAAAAAGACATTTGGGGGCATATGGCGCACATACATGCCCTCAGGGCATGTATGGGCATCATATGGCACCTTTTGTTTTTTGTAAAAAAGCTTTTTAAAAAGAATTCGCAAATTACCACCAACTAGAAGTTGGTGGTAATTTGCGAATCCTTAATGGCATTTTTTGAATATTTTTTGTTTGATACATGGCATTTAAGGAATCGCAAAATTTGCGATTCCATAAGTGCAATCGCAAAATAAGGAATTGCAAATTTTGCTATTCCTTATTTTGCATCAAACATGTTTGATACATACCATTTGTCTAATTAGCATTCGCAAAGGCTGAAATTCGCAGAATTTTGGCCTTTGCGAATGCTAATTAGCTTGATACATATGGCCCTAAGCCCCTCTTTGAGACTTTTCACAGAATTTTAACCTGTGAATTTTCAAGTTGGTCTTACTTCTTCGTCTGCTGGTTCATCAATTAGTTCATCATCTTCTTCATCACTCAGAGCCATATGTATCAAACCAATTTTCATTCGCAAACGCTATGAATCGCAAAAAACTGCGTTTGCGAATGAAAATTCGCTATTTCAAATGTATGAAGCAAAAGTGCCTCGCAAAATGAGAATTCGCAAAAAATGTGATTCCTTATTTCGCGAGCATCTTAAATCTGCGAATTTCCTAGCGATTCCTCATTTTGCGATTTCTTCGTGTGCAAAATTTGCAAGTGTGAAATCGCAAATCAAGAAATCGCAATGGAATGTATGAAAAAATCGCAAATTGCGATTTCCGCAAATTCGCAATTTACAGAATCGCAATTACCACCAAGTAGGAGCAGGTGGTAACCAGGTGCAAACTATTTAAGGAGTCCCAGAATGCAACTGACTTTTTTCCACAATGGCTGGGCTGTACGTGATAGCCAGGAGGATGTGACTTAGAGCTGCTGCACAAAGGAGGAGACGCCAGGAGAGGATATTCCGTCTGCGCATTACAATCTTCCAGCGCACTGAGGAGGACACCTACACACACAACAGACTGGATGAAGACAGTATCCATGATTTAATTGAGGAACTCAAACCCTTCCTAGAACACCCCACACGCAGGACACATTCCATCCCCACTCAAATCCAGGTCCTGTACTCACTACATCTCTTGGCATCAGGCAGTTTTCAGGGGGCGATAGCCTCAGCAGGAGGGGTGTCACAAAGTGCACTTTTTCTATGCGTTCCTTGATGCCATGGTACAGAGGATGCAACACCACATTTACTTCTCAAGCACCCCACAGGTACTAGACCAGACCAAACAGGACTTTTATAAAATAGCCCAATTTCCCCACGTCATCGGATGTATAGATGGGACACACGTTGCAATTTCCCCCCCCTCCGAGTATGGGTACATGTTCAGAAACCGCAAATGCTACCATTCACTGAACATAGAGGTGGTGTGTGATGCCAAACACATCATCACGAACATTGTTGCCAAATACCCTGGCAGCAGGCACGACTCTTACATCTTCCGCCACAGTGGTATACACCGTTGACTCACAAGTGGGGAGTTTGGCGAGGGATATCTACTAGGTAAATGCATTTGAACAGAGGCCACACTTGTTAAGGATAGCATGTGCAGGACAGTGTTTAACCATATCCATCCTACCCCACAGGTGACAGTTCATATACTGTACGGGATTTCATACTGATGCCCTACCTGAATCCTGCCAACGCTGGGGAGCGGCGATACAACAGAGCACACATAGCAACCAGAGGCACCATTGAATGCACATTTGGGATACGGAAGAGCAGATTCAGATGCATCCACAAGAGCGGAGGGGCACTACAATACAGCCCCCAGACCTGTTGCAAGATAGTGGTAGCATGTGCCATGTTGCACAACATCGCCACCAGGAAAGGCACACCAGTGGAGGACAGTGAATCGGATTCCTCAGACGTGGAGGGGCCTGGCCCAGGACGTATGCCAGCTAGTGTAGCTGGTGCAGCAGCTGGACGCCAGAGGCGAGCTGAGATAACACACAACTATTTCTAGTTCACCCGTCATACCCCTGAAGCCTGCCCTCACTTCTCTCTGTAAAGATTTTATGTTTTTTGCTTGCAGGCCCTGCACCTGCAACATATGCATCTCCAGGCCAGCAAAGACTGTTCCCTCCCCGTATCTGCAGCACTGCTGGGTGTCCGAGGCCTGCGCCTGATTGTGCTTTGTGGGAGTTGGTCAGCACGTGCACAGACTTGTTGCTGTGGCTGTGTTGGATCTGGGTGCACATTGACATCGCTGTCCTCGGCCTAGCCCTCCAATAGGGGTAGTGGTCTGACTACATGTCTCCTGCGTTGGCTCGGAGGGATGACGGGGCTGTCCTCCCCATCTTTGTTCTCCTCAGGCCCTGCGTCTCCTAAGTTTGGACTTTCGGCCAGTGTCCCACTGCCTGTAGGCTGTGTTCCAGATGGTGCTGTGGACGTAAATGCACACATTCATTAACTGTTCTCACTTGCACTTGGCAATTGATACATTTCACTTTTTGGGGTTACATGTGTCATGTACTTTCCTTTCCTGACGTGCACATGCAATTGGGGACTGGCTGGGTGACAAGACACCACTTCACTGTTCATGTTACTACATCTCCAATATTGCATTGCTGTGTGTGCCTGTGTACCTGCTCTGGACTACAAATTTACTCCTGCCCCTAGGTCGCTGCTGGGGGGTGTTTGGGGGATGTCAGGGGTGGGATGGCATGCTTCTTACGTGGTCCTGGTACATGTTGTTCGGAGCTGTTGAGATCAGCCACGCCCATAAACACTTTCTGGTTGCAGGGTCACCTCCACCAGTTCCTCCATTGGTGTAGAGTCAGAGACTGTTGAGATCCCTCCACCAGTGTTCCTGGACTGCTCCAGCCTGGCAGCCAACTTCTCCTTCGAGCGCTGGCGCAGATCATACCATCGCTTTCTCAGTTCATCGACACTCCTGTGTGTCACCCCCACTGCATTGACTTTCTGCTGGATGTCAGCCCAAATGCGCCTCTTGCGAGTCTCCGGCACCCTCAATGATTCTTTTCCAAAAAGTAGCTCATGGCTGAGCACCATTTCCTAAATTAATACCTCCAACTCTGACTCTGAGAATTTCTGCTTTCTCTTCCTTGCACTGTCACTCTGCTGCTGCTACTGGGTTTCCTGGCTGGCCATGTCTCCAGTTTCAGCCATTCTGTAGAAAACTGCACAGTTCCCTCTCCACCACTCCTTCTCTCTGACTGTGACTCAGCAACTCAGGTGCAGCATGGGTCACACTTCCTAGTTGTGATGTCATCAAGCTGCACCTGAGTTTCCGAGTGGCAGATTCGGAAAATTCGAAAAATGCGATTTCTTATGGTTAAAGAGTCGCTATTGGGAATCTCGCAATTAAATAGCAATTTTTACTGAATCGCTATTCCATTGAGATTTATTACATACATACCAATTTGCGATTCTGAGTTTGCGATTCGCTAAAAATCGCTAATTCACAACCGCAAATGGGTTCCTTCATACATATGGCCCTCAGTTCTAATTTTTCAAGATCTTCAAGAATGACATAAGTCCATTCTGGGCCTCTGAACTTATTATTCAGTCTTTTCAAACGCGGACTTCTTCTTTTTGGTTGTTCTGTGGAATACCCTGTTTGACTTGATATTTCGTTTACTTGTTCTGGTTCTTCCTTTATTGATTTGAGACAACATTTCAGTTTCTTGACAAAACCAGGCCAATTATCTCCTTTTCTGAGTCTTTTAGCTGGCACTGTGCTTTGTTTTTCCTCAATTGTTCCTTTGTTTTTGTTCAGTTGTGACACAATTTGTGTATCTTCGTCATCTAAATCCCTCTCTATCTTACTTGGTCCATGTCTTGTTTCTTCTGTCTGGATGCTAATCGGGCCTTGTTCAGGTATGTGCTGCAATTGACTTTGATTTGGTTTATTTTCTTCTTCCTGAACACATTTGTGTACATCTATCTGGTCCTGCACAGGTATCTTGATCTCTTGCTTTACTTCTTCCCGAGCCTTCGCCCCTTTACCTATCTGTCCCTTCTCAGACTCTTGAACTGTGACAGGTATTTGGAATGTCTGAGTATATTGATCTTTCCTTATCTGTTCCTCCTCAGAATTACCATTAGCTTTGATTTCTGTAATCTGAGTACGTTCTACTCCTGACTCATCCTCATTATCACTCTGTCTATCTAAGGAGGTTTGACTTCTGGTTCTCACAACATCTGCAGGAATAACAATCACTGGAATCCATTCACCCTGACTGGTGCTTGGTCATCAACTACTTCGGAATCACTTTCTTGAGACCACTCAGCTGCACAACCTTCTGCTTCAGTTTTGTCAGGTTCAGCCATTCTTTTTGTATGGCTCGTATGAATCCAATTTGGAACTCCTTTACATTTTACTGGTATAGTGGTAACTAATTTCACTTGTGTTGGTTTTCCCCACCTCAGAGCTAGGCAAGATTCTCTTGTAAGTTCTTTTATTACCACCCAGTCACCTTGAATCAGATCATGTGCTGGAGTTATTTGCCAGGTGACGGCTTCTTCTCCAACCTGGTGAGAGATATAATGCAGCCAGTTCTTTGCAGTACTCTAGTACTAAGTCATCAGATATATTTATCAACTTATGACCTAGGACCCATGCCTGCCTCATTGCTGTTCCCATGAGTATTTCATGAGGATTCAAGCCTGTTTTTCTGTCTGGAATGCTTCTGAGTCCCATCAAAACAAGAGGTAGAGCATCTGGCCACTCTAATCAAGTTGATTCATAAATCTTTCCCAATCTTGATTTGATTGTGCCATTCAGTTGTTCTACCACTCCAGAAGCCTCTGGGCGGTATGCACAGTGCAGCTTTTGCTCAATTTTAAATGCTTCACAGATTAGACCAATTATTTAATTATTGAAATGTCTCCCTCGGTCTGACTCAATCGTTACTGGAAAACCGAAACGTGTTATGAGCTCTCTAAGTAGTAGTTTTGCTACTGTGATGCTATAATTCCTTCGTGTAGGGTAAGCGTCCACCCATTTTGAAAATAGGCAGACAATGACAAGAACATACTTCATTCCTCCTCAAGGGGGTAACTGAATGAAATCAATCTGAAGTCGAATAAAAGGACCTTCTGCCTTTCCAATCTCTCTTGACAACACTACAGTTCTTTTCCTAGGATTCATCTGTTGGCACACCAATCACCTGTGGCAAAGACTCTCTGCAACATTCCTGAACCTTGCATTGAACCAAGTTTGTCTAAATAATCTAATCATAGCGTCTCGTCCTAGATGAGAATCACCATCATACATCCTAGCCATAGGAGCAAGCATACAATTTGGCAACACAGGCCTCCCATCGAGGTAAACAATGACCCAACTCCAGCCCTTCTCTGACATCCTATTTTCGCCCATTCTTCCTTTTCTTCCTGGTCTGCATCAGTCTGCAAATCATTCACTTCTTCCCATGTTTTCACTTTCTCAAGCAACATAAGTTGGCAGCTGTTTCTCTTTGGTTCAATTTTCGTGTTTATTGCCATCTTATTTTTGGCACTATATTGAGCTAGTTGGTCAGCATATCGATTACCTGCTGCCAGTTTGTCGTTGCCAGATTGGTGAGCAGCACACTTGACCACAGCTACAGTGTCTGGTAATTGAATTGCTTTTAGCAAATCTTTCACAAAATTTCCATTTTTAATCGGAGTACCTGATGAAGTCAGAAACTCTCTTTGCATCCAAAGTTGGCCAAAATCATGCACAACTCCATAGCAATATTGGCTATCAGTAAAAATAGTTACTTTCAGATTTTTCCCAAATTTACAAGCTTTTGTCAATGCAATTAGTTCTGCTACCTGTGCGGACTTTACTCCTGGTAAATACGATGCTTCAATTGGACCCCATAGAGTGCAAACTGCTTAAGCAGCACTCAAACCTCCTTCTTCATGTTGCATACATGAACCATCTACAAATAGCTCATATTCTGAATTTATTAGTGGCTCTTCTCTTATGTATGGGTGTGGTTTAGTACAGTATTCTGTAAGATCAATGCAAGTATGCTCAATTTAATTTTTGACTTCTTCAAAATGCGATTCAGGCAACAATGTTGCTGGGTTCAGAATATTACATCTAACAATTGTCCCATTTTCTACACCTACAAGAATTCGTTCATACTTAGTCAGCCGACTAGGTGTTAGGTACTGAGATTTTGTCCTTGTCAGTAAAATCACAACTGCATGTGGAACATACACTGTTACTGGATGTCCCATGATAATAGGCTCACTTTGTTCAAGACTCGCACAAGTTGCTGCTACTGCTTTCAGACATCCTGGCAATGCTGCTGCCACTGGATCCATAGTAGAAGAAAAATATGCAACAGGGCATCTCATCAGACCATGAGTCTGAGTTAGAACTGAAAGTGCACAATTGTCTCGTGTGTCACAAAATAATGCAAAATCTTTTGTATAGTCAGGCATCCCTAATGCTGGAGCTGAACACAGACAATCTCGTAACTTTAGGAAAGATGACATGCTCTCATCATCCCATTCTACTGGGTCTTTTGCTTCTTTTCTTGTCATTTGTGTCAATGGTTTTGTTAGGACTGCAAATCCCACAATGCCTGCAGTAACCTACAACTCCAAGAAACATTCTGATTTCTTTCTGCATTTGAGGTAGATTCATGTTTTGAATTATTAGGATTCTCTCAGAGGTAACCCTTCTGACACCTCTCTCTATCTGGTGCCCCAGATATTTCACTGATGTAGTACAATACTGCAATTTCTCAGGTGATACTTTGTGTCCACCTTTCCCTAAGTGATTCAGTAAAGCAATTGTATAAGTAACACAGTCTTTTCGATTCTTAGATGCCACTAGTAGGTCATCTATATACTGCACCAAAACTGATTGTCCGGGCAATATTAGAGATTCAAGACATTTTTTCAAGATCTGATTAAAGATTGATGGACTTTCTGTGTACCCTTGAGGGACGCGATTCCAAACGTAAATATGATCGTCGAATTTAAACGAAAAAAGATACTTATTGTCTGGATGTAATGGTATGGAGAAAAATACATGGCAAAGGTCGATTACAGTGAACCAGTCTGCTGCCCATGGTATTTGATACAGAATCACAGCAGAGTTTGGCACAAATGGACAGCATCGGACGACGATTTTATTAATTTTGTGGAGGACCTGTACGACCCTGTATTTGCTGCTCGGTTCTTGATGCCAATTATGGGTGAATTGCATGGACTGCTCATTATTTCTTGTAAAATTCCTGCTTCAACCAGACATTTTATTTCTAGTGCAACTCCTGTTTTTATTTCTGGGCTCATTTTTTACTGTTGAATATTTGGATAAACTGCACCTTCCTTAACTGTCACTTTTACTGGGTCAACGTTTGCCATTAATCCTACATCTTTTCCTGTGAAATCCAATACTATAGGATCTACTGTATTCTGTAATTCTTTTGGCAGGTCTTCAATGGTAAACTTTGGTTTTTCAGTTGTTTCTTGCTTTGCTAACATGTTTTTATATCCCGTCTTCATCTGGGGTTTGAATTTCAACACCGTTTAGTGTACAAAAAATAGTGCAATTCATTTTGCACAGCAAGTCCCTGCCTAGCAGGTTTACAGGACTAGAGTCACATACGACAAATATATGCATTTCTTGAAAATTGCCTATTTTGACTTCCATTGGCTCTGTAACTTGGGTACTAATTTGTTTATTAGACACGCCCATGACTTGGATCGCTTCTCCCGAGAAGGGTAGGTTTGGAACGTCTGCTGTTCTCACAGTAGAATGGGTAGCGCCAGTATCCAATAGGAAAGTAACATCATTTCCTTCAACTTTTCCTTCAATGTATGCACCTGACTGATCTACCTGCAAGGATGCGCCAAGTACGCACTCCTCGTCCTCCCCCCTCAGGTACCGTCAGAAACTGTCTTCATCAAAGTATGAATCACTCAAGAGGAATTGGGGTGTCACTGTGTCCCTTTTATAACTTCCTTCCCAACTTGTGGTATCTACACTGTATTCTGGTTGACTCCCAGGGTTTGGCATAGGCGCCAATGGTAACTGATTTTGTATTACCCATTTTTGCTGCTTTTTCGATATCTCATTCTGCGTCTGTGAATTCAAATTATTATTATTATTTAGCACAGCCTTACACTCGGTCTTCTAATGCCCCAACTTGCCGCACCCATGACAAGGAAATTTCTTTTTAGCCTCCTCTCGATTAAATTTCCCTCTAGGTTTATTACCATTTCCATCTCCTTGAGTCTGCATATTTTTCATTTGTTGTTCTTGTTGTTCTACTAATTTAACCTGTGCCCACATTACTTTTTGTTCCAAATTCTTTCGTTTATTGTCTAATTCATCTTCACAATATTTTGCATATTTCAATATTTCATCTACAGGTTTGGCCTGCCAACAGATTTTATCATCTTTAATCCATTGCGAAATTTCTGGTCTTAGCCGAGACACAAACCAATAGATAAAATGTGTCATATCTTTGGTGTCACTATTTTCCAAACCACTATACTGTTTAAAAACCTGTAAAAGACGTTCATAATATGCATGCACAGATTCAGCTTTATTCTGGGTAGTTCTGTCTATTCTAGTCCAGTCTGTCTCTTTTGGAGGTACTTTCCCTTTCAAATACAGTATAACCTGACTATATTTCCTCATCACCTCATCTGATCTGTTTTTGGGTCTCTAGGATACTCTTCATTTGGCCAGTTTACTGCAATTTTACATTCTGTCCATAAATTTACAGGAACAACAATGTTGGATAATCCATCTAGATCTTTTAATAGCACTTTTGAATCTTTTACAAATCTCTCGACTTGTCTGTACCAATCTACAGGTTTCTCTCTGAGTTTCGGAAAGTCATTTGTAAATGACAATATATCTTGTCGGGACCAAGGAACATGCACATAACCTCCACCTGGTACTTCTCTCATTGTACACAACCTTTCCACTTTCTCTGTTTCCTTCAACATATATTCTGATATAGTGCTTTTCCCTTGAGCTTCTTCCTTTTTCTTTAATCACCTGGCTTTCCATCTGTCTACGTCACCGCATTTTTGCAACAATGTTAGCTGTTCTATGATTTGCAATTTACGACCTGACACATTCATATTGTCTAAATCTTTGTCAGAAAATTCAGCTCAATATGGTTATTGTAACACTTTTGATTTACCAATGTCAATCCCCATTTCACTTGCCAAACTCGTTAATTTTTCATGAAATGTTTTTGTATTTCGGGTGATACTCCGACATATAAGTAACAATTCCTCTTCATTTAATGCATTTAATCGATCTAATCCCACATTTCCAGCAATCATTTCTTCTAATTCAATTCTTAATTTAAAAATATCCAATGTCTGTGACTGTGATTTTGTTTTTTCTTTTTCTTGAGACCATCTTTCTATTTCGTCTGGGGTAACGACAGTTGCACTTCTCATTCCTGAAGAGCTTTCAATTTGTACTTCTTTAATATTTACAGGTGTGGTTTTCCTAGCTGAGGTACTCACTGGTTCTCTTATAGGTAAATCCATCAAAGGAATTTCTGACCCACATTCACTTGCTTTATCATCCACTATTAATATTTCTTTTCTTGACTGCACTACAGGTGTAGTTAAAACAGGAGGTCTAGGACTGGTTTGTTTTTCTCTGTATAAAGGAACAACTGGACCTATAGTTACTGGAATTGTCAAAGCTTCAGGACTGACATTTAACTGCGTAATTTTCTGAATTAACTCATTCCTTTGCTTATTTCTTGCTTCTCGTTCTTTTTCCTGTAATGTTTTTTCTAACAATGCCTCATGTAACACTTGTGGAACTAAAGGTGGCTTTAAGAACGGAGCATTAGGATTTGCCTGATTTTGCTCTTCATTATATGGTGGCAGATTTTTCATTAATAAATCCTCCAAGTAATCATCTTCTGGATCATCATTTGTCATTAGATATTTAGTTTTCTCAGTAGGATTATATCCTGTCTGAGCATTAGAAGAACAAACAGGGGTTTGTTCTTCTAATGCTCAGACAGGATATAATCCTTCCTCTAGCATAGATTGTCTCCATTGTTTCATCTGCTTATCTCTTGTCTCTTTAGGAAATTTAGGATAAAATGTACTAATACTTTTATCACTTCTGAATCTGTCTTGCTCAAAAGCCTCTATTTCCCATTCCTCCAATGCCTCATATTGGGTTAATCTAGTTCTTGGATCTAATTCATTCATCCGTGTTCTTAAATTGTACAAAACTCTACCATTAAAGGTACCATTTTCTGGAAATGCCAAAACTCCATCATCTTTTGTATATTCAATCCAGTTTTCTAACCATATACAAGTATGGTAGCCCCTTTCAACCATCATATATGATACGGGCGTATTCGGTATGGAATAATAATCCCTTCTCTGTTTTTTTTTTACTTATCTTTTTAAAAGAAATTTTTAACTTTCTTGTCAAACGACATTTTTCTTTTATCTCCATACATGATATAAGGTCTCCCTCTTATCATCTGTTCTTTAGCAAAACCTAGATATTTTCTATCTGCTCGATTTCCTATGAATCCTGGATCTAAATGCCACATATATTTTATGCCACTTTACTTCGTCATGACACTCAGTTTGTTTACGAAAAACTTCCAATACAAAAATGTTTCTTATTTTCAATGACCAATCAATGATTAGCATACAAAACAAATTCAACCAATGGTTGCGCTGCTTTTCCATGAGACAAGTTCTCACGCTCCTGTGCTCACCCCTCCTTTACAAAATTACCTCAGATACACACCCACTGTATTAACCAATACCAGCGCGGCTCTGAGTGACGTCAGTGCAGCTCCGCAACTTACTCCCTCCTTTGCAATTTAATACGAGAGTTTATTTCAAAACACTTTTAAATGCATATTTTTATTACTTAGCAACGTAAAATTATTCAGCACTATGTTTGAGTAACTAATTCAAAAGGAAAGAATGGTTTTAATTCACTGTGAGTAACTCCCTTCCGTTTACTCTTCACACACTACAAGTAGATCCCTTCCGTCTACCTTTCATGCAAGCATCAGAGAACCTGTTACTCCCTCAGGCTTACCCTATCTAGGTTATGAAAGGCCAAAGTTTCACCAATGAACCCCTTTGCTGTCAATCAAGCTCAGAAGAACCTGCTACTCCCTCAGTGTGACCCTTTCATGGTGATATCACACTAAAGTTTTACTAGCGAACTCTTTGCTATCAATAATTCACACATTTATACAGAACAAATCCCTAAAACAGTGCTTCCGGTTCTACCTAACCATGCACTTACTTCTACAAACAAGTGACCTCACTACAAAATGGCTTCCATTTACCATCTGCTATTCTGCCCCCTGGGTTCCCAGACAAAACATAAAACAGATACAAACAATTTTAGTTAATGCATAAAATCAATAATATCAATAACTAATAATCAATCAATAATCAATATTTACTAATTACATATCTACAATAATCCGAAACCACTACTCTGCTACCAAAATAACTGATAGAGCGCAGGCTCACCTGCTCAACATACTCACCTGGGCCCATATATCTATGTATACCTTAACCCCTTCCATGCTCATGACGAGCTCAGCTCGTCATGCAGTACACTGCTCGTGTGCTCATGACGAGCTGAGCTCGTCATGAACAATGGGATTCAAGGGATGTCAGCAT
Source organism: Lissotriton vulgaris (assembly GCF_964263255.1). Lineage (NCBI taxonomy): Eukaryota > Metazoa > Chordata > Amphibia > Caudata > Salamandridae > Lissotriton > Lissotriton vulgaris. The sequence goes on along the minus strand of NC_141691.1, from coordinate 1,838,580,239 downwards.
CCTGGATGAATTGCCTTAGCATTCAAGGTGTTAAACAGGTAAACCTATACACTCTATTCAATTGGGTTTTTACCATTTGGATTTAATACCATTTATTTTACCAATCCAAGTCACCGATACCTATAGTCCTAAAGGATCAAGGGAGTCAGAGAGAAAATAGGTAGCAAATAAACGGTTTAGCAACAATACAATGACAAACCCACACTTTATAGTTACCTATTTCGCTGTGATGACCAATCCTGGTCACGGATTAAGCCAAAGAAATAGGAATCCCAAGTACAGGTGCCAGCAGATAAGAATCAGTGCAAGCCAGAAATCAGAACCAGGACAGGATACGGACCAAATTTGGTTCAGGACAGGACCACCACAGGCTAAAACTCGCACCTCAGTTAAAGTTCAAAACGCCAGCGTTAAAAACCCTCTCTGCAGCTAACAATCGAAACCCGATTGGGTCATCGATCTCCTTCCCAATAACCCCGATTGAGTTATCGAATCTTCTGACAGAGTGCTCCGCCAGCAACTCTGCTCTCGATCACCTATTGAGTGCGTTGGGTCAGTGACAGGTCAGCTATTCAGACAAGTCGGACAACCTAACTAACTAAGCCTACCCTAGTTATACTATTTTTCAGGTCAGTGTACCTCCCCCAGATGTTGCAAATGTGTGAATCCCAGAATTTTATTGGACAAGAACGAGGAGTAACCATCACATATTTTATTTAGGCAACTTTTCAAACATGTATTCATGACGTTACCCCCATAACTTTATCAACCCATTTTCTTTATTCCTCCCAGTAGTGAAATGTATCAATGATTATTTTAAAACAAATTATTCAATTCAGCTTCCTCTGTCAAGGCAAAGAGTTCATTCTTCTACCCCTTCCATGTCCGTCTTGGCCATGATTCAAGGCTACAGCTTCTGTAACTTCAGGAATTGTCGCGCAGTCGCAGTTTCTTCAAAGATGGAGTTCAGCAAAGCATTTAGGACCATTCAGTTTAACATGTAAAAATAGAAAAGAACAGTATTAGGGACACAGATTAAATGAATACACTGTAAACCGCTTCTTTCTACTCTACTCCCATTATTTTATTTTATACTATTGCGTTAGATATTATGCAAAACAGATAGCTTAGCAAAGCAGCAGTGCAAGCTTCTTGCATATTAGGACACATAACCGCCATCTTAGTTCTATTCCGCAGAAGCAGAAGTTTTCCCTCCAAGCGTATCACGTGGGCATAACAGACGCATGCACAGTAAGAAATCCCGTGTAGCAGCAGCCATTTTAGTGCAAGTGGATTATTGTTAGTAAAAGCACATTGACAAGCTTCCCCTAGATACCTATTATGTTGTGTAATGCAATATCAATAAGACAAAACATGTTAGTTAGCACATTAATATTATTTTTGAGACAATTGAGTACGAGCAAGTCACTTTACGTGTAAAACCTAGCTCCATCACTGCTTCATGAGGAGTATCCTACGTGTGAGAAAGGCAATGTTATTGTAAATAATTTTTTCACTCATTTCCATCTGCACTTTATGTCTCGGCTTTAATATTCTTCTGTATCAATCTCATTATGTAATACATCAGCTTACATTTTAAGATTGTCTTTTTTAATTATGGTCTTATGGTGCTATGTAGTCCCTTTTACTGATGTATTTGAAATATATGCCTGTTTTTTATATTAATTGTTTGTGTTTTATATTTTGTTTGTCTTGTATGATCATTTGTGAAATGATCGAATAAAGATTACCTGAACAATGTCTAAAGTGTGGGTTGATTTTATCAGAGAGTTCAGCTCATGAAATTGCGCGAGCTACTGGACTGTTTAGAGTTGGCTTTAAGGTCCTGTGCAATATCTACAGATCCTTCTGAAATAACCTCTCTCATATTTTGTGAAATAGTGCAAGTGGTTACCAATCGAAGGGAGTGCAAACGTGTTGAAAAACGTAGCAAGTATATTGTCACTACAGAATGCAGTTCTTTGTTCATTGAGCCCTAGCAATTAGAGAAGTATTACTTTCAAATTCTCTCTCACTAATCACCCACTCTTAGAAGAACTCCTGAGTTTCAGAGAAAGAAAAAAAGGCTCTCCTATTCCTCAGTCATTCCCCAACCATCCTTAGATATTGCAGACACTTAAAAGGAAAAAATGCAATCCAATCCATTCTATTCCTCCAAATAACAAAGATGATCTATTGCAACCTAAAATAATCTAAGGAGAATAGGCCTTTATTTTTCACAGTGCTCGATGTGTTCAGACAGTACCACTTAAAATTCTTAAGGCTGCAAGAGGAAGCACTAAGGCTTCTTACGAATAATTGAAGCTAGCAGTGATGTTGTGTTTCACCGTGTATACTATGTTAACTCATATCATGCTACCACAGAAGGGCGTTTGGGAACACCCAACCTGAGTGTGTCCACATGTACGTAACAGTCCTGTTGGTTATTTTCTCTTATTTGCAAATATGTGCTAAGCAACACTAGACTGGAGCCAGTTTTGCTAAACATATCCTGGAAAACAACCATTACAACGTGGTCAATACAATGCACTACCTTTACAACACTGTGTTGCAATGCAACTGCATTTTCATCGCATGCCATTACAACGCAGGCATTACATCGCATGTCACCACAACTCATGACATTATAATGCATACCAATACAACGCATGCCATTACAATGCATTATAAGGTAAGTAATGGAATTTTTTTAGTTTAGGGCGACTATGGGTTTGGGGGTACATGGGAATAGTAACTTTTACCCCTACACTATCCAACACTTACCCTACTGTTGCACTCACTGGAGTGGGAATAGTAATTTTACCCCTACAATATCCAAAACTTACCCCACTGTTACCCTAAAAGTAATATGCGTTGTAATGGTATGCGTTGTAATGGAATGCGTTGTAAATATAGTTTTAAAAATGCATTGTGATGGCATGCGTTGTAAAATCATGCGTTGTAATGGATGTTGAGATTTATAATCCACGTTGTAAAAGCATGCGTTATAAATGTTTGCATTGTAACGTGGTCTATTCACATATCCCCTCCGCCATTCTTCCGTGTACATCCTGGTGAACCACTATTTTGTTGGGGTAAATAGAAGCAAGTTTTCCTAAACTATGCTTGTATTTGTGGAGCAAATTTGGTGCACAGTGTAGGTACAAAGCGGCAAGAGGTGTTAGAGAATCTTCCCCAAGCTGTAAGGTTACATTTTAATGAATTTGAAATCATCGAGAAGCTTGATTTTTATTGTCTTCTGAGAGTCACTACCATTTTGGAAAGATTTCTGTCAGGTACAACAGTACGGCCGGAAGATGAATCTGTAGGAGAGTACTTTACAGCATTGAGGATCAGCATCTTGTAAATCTGGGGCTCTTGTTAAGGAGCACATAAGTCAGCAGTTTTTAATACACTGCATGTTGGACTAGATCCATTTTTGTGGCTATGTGATATTTTTGAAAATGTTGCAGGAGTGGGAGAAAGATCAAAAGAGTCTGTTGAAGATGTGAGTGAGAGAGTGACACTGCAGGTGGGTGCAGGTGTAGAGGAAATCCTACTCACAAGATGAACATCAGTGAGGTGGAGGTTATGTTTGATTTCTGTTACAGACTGACCATGATTTTGTTGCAGGTTTACAAATAACCCTATGAATGTACTCTGGCTCTGAAGAAAATCAACATTTGTGCAGGACAGAGGTTTGGTGGTCAAATAATTTAAATGATTGGTGTCTTCCATACTCTCATTGAGTATAAAGACATTTCACCCAGAGTATATGTTGCTGTGAAGGGTGAAAACACCCTTGGTTGGCAGTTCCAGAAGGATTTAGGAGCATGTATGACCATCAAGAATCTGCAAGACAAGTTATGGGTAGCTGCAAGCTTTCTTAAAACTTTATACCAAGGTTTATAGCTCGAAGTTAGGCTGTTTTATAAACATATTCCACCAAATTAAATTGAGGAAGGGGGGCTTCTTTCAGTGGAGAAGGTAACAAGGATTCCATTGAACGTTCAGGCGGTTGTGAAAAGGGAACTTTCAAGGTTGTGCGAGGAAGGAACTATTGTACCCATGGAGGTTACCAAATGGTTGATCCGCATAGTAATGGTCCAATAGCCTATTAGGGACCTTCAGGTTATGTGTGGACTACAGGGATTTAAATGAAGAGCTTTAAGTTGAAAGATTTCCACTTCACAATCTGAAGGATTGACTATATTGAATGCCACGTTCTCCACCTCCTTGGACTGGACCAGGCCAAATTGCATGGATGTTCACAGGAGCTCATTGCCTGCATCACATACAAAGGGTTTTACAAGTTCCTAGCTTGTTGGAGGAACATAACCACAGGGAATATTTAATGTCAAAATGGTTGGAGGATGCAGGCATGACCTTAAAGGTCGATCAAATGAAAGTTTGGTAAGGAGGCAATAACCTACCTTGAGCATACTATACCAAGCAAGGGGTTAGTTGCAAAAAAGGAACTTATTGATTCTATTTGTGCATTAGTCATTTTCATTCAAGTCTTTATTTCGACCACGAGTGTGGCCATAAAAGTAAAATAGATACTATCCCAACGCATATCAAACTTAAAAATACATCACAGATCGCAAAAATGCAGCACAGGGTAAAAACACACCCTGTAGTATCAAAACAGTGCAAAATTTATAAACAGCACCATAATGCTGCAGTCAATACTCACATTATAACCCACTAAAACAGCATGGAATTCCACTTTTTATGGCACGTGTTAAAAGGCACAAACACTGACGCAATTCAAGGGAGACTCCATAGTTTGCAGATACACCAAGGCTGCGTCGGAAGTCCGAAAGCCCTGGTTCCTAGACCCCCCAGGATATAGCGGCAGGGATTAGTAAATTTAGTGGCACAAATATAGAAATTTAGCGGCACAAATATGGATTAGCAGCATTTTTGCGGCACTTTATTTTACGAACAACAGACTATCTCCTCGGGTCTTATCAAAGCACCGTAGGCCTATGCTGGGCTGTAGAATGCAGTCTATATCTAAACTCCCTCACCAAAACATCAAGAGATTGTGTTAAAACAACGTCAAGAAATGACAATAAAGGGGAATTTATCCCTTAAGAACTAGAACCCTCACTCACCCATAGGTGACATGCTTCATCATATGTGTTCCTCCTTACCAGTAGGAAAACCTAGTCCTACTGGGAGCTACAACTTCTTCACTGTGATGAAGGAGCTTAGAGATGTTTTCTTTCGGTTATTACTATGGGGGAAGAATGCTAAATCCCATGTGAGCCTCAATGATGACGCATGTCACCTATTGGTGAGTCAGGGTTCTAGTCCTTAAGGGATAAATTCACCCTTATTGTCATTTCTTGGCGTTGTTTTAACACAATCTCTTGAAGTTTTGATGAGAGAGTTTAGATATCGACTGCATTCCACAGCCCAGCATAGGCCTACGGTGCTTTGATAAGACCCGGGGAGATAGTCTGTTGTTCATTTTGACTAAAGGAGAAATTTCTCCTTGCAGGTCTATAAACCTGATTCCCTGGGACCCCAACCCCACTTTTTGTTGTTACAGTAGCACTTTATTTTACTCCTAATCATTCATTTTCAGCATTAAAACAATGGAAACTGATTTAGAAGAGTATTCTACTTTGAAATAGGCCCTAATGTGAAGTCATTTCCTTTGATGTCCCTTCCACTACCCCTAGCATCTTAGTGAATTGACGCCCATGCTCTAGCTGGCCATGTTACCCCCTCACCTTCCATGTCCAATGTGCCTGTATTTAAAATATATCTTGATGCATTGAGACAACCCATATTTTCATATATTAAAGCAACTTCTGAATTAGAAAGGTTTATTCTGTCCTACATGGAGAGACGGGCAGCTAAGCTTAGGTTCGCCTAACTGGATGTGGCCAAAATGGGATTACTGAAATGACAGTAAAACCCTGTATCTTGTTTTTAATTCCACAACAAACAGCCACCTTTTGGCTCGGGTTGGTGGATTTTCCCCCCCCCCACCCCCCCCCCATGCTGGTAGACTTACTCCCTCTGACAAGGCAGCAGTTGAAAATTAACCTTATGAAGGATTAACCAGCAGTGCACAGGAGGGTTGTCCACCAACGTTGCAGCATCCGCAATGGGAAGAAATACTTTGGTGGGTTTCGGCCTTATTGTTTTATCACCAAAGTGGCTCCTCCCATGGGGGGTGCAGATACTCTGTTGAGTAACATCCAACGCTGAGGAGATACCACCAGTAACATAGCATAAGTATTTGTAAAGCAAACGTTCACCCAAGGGCATCTTCAGGCTGAATAACAGATGTTTATTGTTACCCAACTCTGTGGTTTAATTTTATTGACCTCAGGAAGATGAAAGGCTGAGTGGACCCACCGGGATTTGAACCTGTGACTATGAGGACCCGGCTTAACCATGGCCACTGGGAAGATCACACGAAGTGGAATTACAAGGTATGCACCACATATCAGCCTGGATTTGGCACAGATTTAGGGCGCCATAACTACCTGATAGTGCCCCAGTAATAGAGGTATTTGAGTGTAGTGGAATCTTTCAAGACTAATGTTGAGAGGGGTTGGTAAGACCTTTCTCTAATTTCCCTAAACAGTTTACATAACAGTGGCACTAATAATGGCTTATTATTTTTATACTTTTTCAAAGGATGTCTGTCAACCTCTGAGGTTTTTCTGTATGATAGGTCATCTACCCCTTCACTATCTCCTTTTCTGTTGTATCCTGATCTAGAGAGCGCGTCTGTTCTGGGGTGAGTTTCGGTACATGAAGTGTGGCCAGAAAGTTCTCTTCCTCTAGACTGGTGTGTTGGCACACCGCAGTATATTGAGCTTCATAATAGGGTTTAAATATGTTAAGAATATCGAGGGGTCCGTAAATACTAATCCCCGCCTAGTCTTTATCAGTGAAATAAAAAGCTACATCTCTTGCTATCACAATTGCATAGCCAATAGACGTTCCACTTTCTTCCCTTTCTCACAATCACCTTGCTAAAGTTTGAATAGAGTTTTTTTGCCTTAGATGTGAGCAATTGGTTAAAGTCATATTTTCCCTTAAGTAAGCTACAGATTTCTTCCCTGGAACGTGCAAGATTAGGATAGTGCCTACACTTGTTTTCCCAAGTCATTCTGGTGTTTTGTCTCTCTCTTATAATGAGCAGACTCCTGCATTATTTCTGCCCAAATACACACCTTATCTGCCACCCCCAACACTTGGGTGGAGGATAATGTGTTCTTGTTCTCCCCTACATAGATATGGAGCATTGAGTGTGACTATAGTTTGTCCCGTAGCAGTCTGTAATGAGACATATTAAGTCTTGATTGTTCTGTAGGGGGTTTCACTAAGTCTGAGTCGAGCCAGATTTGGATAATATTCTGATCTTAAATGCTGTTTGGCATTAGGAGTGTGTTAGTTACTCAGCCCAGTAAGGAAGTCTAGGTCAGAAAGTAGTCTGTATGGGAACATGCGAAATATACAGAGAAATATTTATGTCCGGCCTTTTGGGTTTAACAAATCGCTAGGAATTGCAGGGAGAAATATATGTCTGGTGGTTGGTATACAGTTCTCTATCAACATGATTTTTGGTTCAATGAGAGATCAGATTGTCAGAGGTGTTCAGTCTCCTCCAATAAGTATTTTTGATTGTGGATGCTGAAGTAAATTTGTGCTGTTAAGCCATAATCCACAAATGAGGCCACACTCCCCACCTCCTTCATTTTCGTGGGAACTTATGTAAAAATTGCAGCGTTTTTACAAAAGTGCAGATTTTGCCGTCACTTTTGTAAAAATCGCGGCATTTTTACATAAGTGCAGATTTCGTGGCAAACCGCGAAATCCTGGAGGGTCTGAATAGGGAGCAAATACTGTTGGCTAAATTCTTGATAACATTTGCAAAAGAAAGCAAAGTGTAGCAAGCTTTGTGAGGAAGCTTCATCACATGGGCATGTTGTGATGCTAACCACCTCATACTGTCCCAATGGGTAGCACAAAGGCCACCTTATGCACCCCAGGCGAAAGCGTGAGTAGCATTTCCTCCCATGAGAAGTCGCTCCAGCCTAGGTATGGCACTATGCCCAGGGTCGCATGCACAACAGCATTCTCTCTGACTGCAACCTTAGAGAGCTCATTCCCTTCTCTAAGGGTTTGTCTATTTAGTTCAAACAGAGACTTTACCTGTGCCATATCTTGCTTAATCATCATTTCTTGCAGGTAAAAAAGTTGTGACTCTCCAAAATCACAGAGCCCAGGCTACACATATTGATTTCACAGGACAGTAAACTCTCTTTCACACTTCAAACAATCCTGAACTATTTCTCTGTTAAAAGCACTATATGGAGCACCACAACAGCACTGGGGCCAAGTTAATGCAGTCCTCTATATATTCCATCCCCAGCTCCTGATGAGTTATAAAGGTGGATCAGGTAGGTGGGACCCCAATAGTCTCCTAAATAATCTATTTTGCACCACCTGTAGGGGTTTAGAGTTTATGTAGCGCCATGGACCAGCGCCCTACATTAAAATAGGGAGACACTATTGCCTGTAAATCTCCAAGAGGGGGACTATGGGCTTTTCCCTACACTTCATAGCAGTTTAAAAACATCCTCAGTCGATCCAGTGAATTTTTGCTTAACGGCAGGAGTACAGGGTCCCCAATTGCCCTTTGAATCGAAACCCACTGCCGAATAAGAAAATGTGTGGTTATGGGACAAAGGATGCCCCATATCTTAGTTAGCCTCAAGTTACACAAAGTCATAATTGTTTTAGAACAGTTGGTAGCCAGACCCAGGGACCCCATAAATGAAACAAGTTGCTCAAATAGTATGGTTAAACCATTTGGAGTTCTGGCCAGCAAGACTGCGTCATTCTCCTATAACAATACTAGGACCTTTTTCCCAGTTGTGGACAGGGCAGGGCCAACGTGATTAATGTATAATGGGATTAGCAGGGGGGCTAAAAGGCAGCCCTGACATACCTCGAGTCCAGTCTTAAATCCCTCTGTCCTGTCGCCTGAGGAACCATATCGAACTGAGGATGAGAGGTCGTAATGGAGGACTCTCAGAAACAAGTCCAGGTCACCATCAACCCCCAACCTAGTGAATATCTCTCAGAGCTTTGACCTCACCATGCTGTTGAAGGGGCTTCACAGATCGATAAAGGTCAGGCACAGGGTGCCCTGCCTAGTAATGGGATACCTGCTTAAGTGCAGGTTTAATCATTGCTCCACAGTGCCTAGCCCCCCACTAAATTGGTACAGTTCCTCCGACTAGATACCAGTTGCCCCCTGCCCAATTCAAAAGACAGGCCAGAAACACCCTGCCCACTAGCTTAACAGCCGAGTCCAGTAATAGGATTGTGCAGTAACATTCGGGCGATTGGCCTTTTTGAAGCCAGGAACAATGACAGCTGAATCCCAGGACTGGGATAAGCCAGTCTTACATAGGGCATTAAAACAGTTGCAATGTAAAGAGGCCCATAGGTCTGAGGGGGTTTTATATAGGTCCATTGGCACCCCATCTGCACCTGGTGGCTTCATACTTGGACTCTATTAATAGCCACCCTTACCTCTTCAACTGAGATTTCCACTCATAAAGGGAATTCTACCTTCTCCTCTACTGCCCCCATGTCACTTGTAGATACATAGTCTGTTTTATAGTGTTCCACCCTGGCCTTCTGGCTTATAGTAGTAATAACAGTGCCGAGTCAAAGCAATCTTTAGCTGTATTCTTACCTCGTACTGTAGCCATTTGAGCGCTTTCAAATATGGAGTGATGTGGTCACATTTTCTTGTACCCGTTAAGAGTCTAGTTGCAGCATTGAGGCAAGCTTTTAGTGAAGCTGTTGAAATCTTAGGAAGCCCTGCTAGAGTTGTGCATCCGTACTCAATCCTTGAGGTGACCTAAGCTTGGACTGCTGTTAGAAGGTTAGCTGTGTCGATGAAAGGTTTCAGTTTTCTGAGATAGTTCAGATGGAATCGGGTATTTTTTGCCATATATGTGGAAGGAAATGTTAGCTTGCTGAAGTACTTCAGTAAGTGGCTTGATGTACAGATTGAATAGGGATGGGGATAGAGTTGATCCTTGTGGAACTCCAATTTGACTCGGGATGAAAGGGACACATTATAGTTCACCAGGAACCTTTGCGATCTGTTCTCTAAGAAGGAATGAAACCATTTTAGGACTGTTCCTGAAAAACCCATTCTAGTCTCCAGTCAGTCTATTAATTTGCCATGGTTTATGGTGTCAAATGCCGACGATAGGTCGAGGAGGACTAGGAGACAGGTTCTGTTGCGGTCTAGAGCAAGTAGAGCGTCATCTACTATGTGCATAATTGCTGTTTCCGTGCTGTGATCAGGTCTAAACCCTGACTGTCAGTGTTTGGTAGCTTACATTCTGTAATGTGATTGTTCAGTTATTGTTAAGCACATTTTTCCATAACCTTGGCCATTAATGGAATGTTTGTTACCGGCCTAAAGTTGTTTGGGTCCGAGGGTTCTCTGTAGGTTGTTTTCAATAGAGGGATGACCTGGGCCATTTCATTTTTAGAAAAGGAACCTTGGGCTAGCGAGGCATTCATTATTTTAGTCCAACTGGGGACGACCACGTGGTTGAACTCACTGGTATTAGGATGCAATTTTGGAAAATCAGCTAATATGGCCATATAGAAACAGGCCACTGGGGCCACCCAGGATGACCGTGTGACCCCCGCTAGAGTAGGTGGATTTCCTTCAAGGCAAGGGCCTGGGAGGGGCATGTCTTGTTGCGAAATAATTAATGGTATGACTTCTCTAGGGACCGATGAGGAAAAAACTGTAAAATTATGCTGGAAAGCCCTACTGGTCCGTTAACTAGGAACTAGGTCCTGTGCTCCAGCACAGATCACACCACCTGCATGTCTTGGGCGCCTCTAAGGTGAACAGAGTTAGAGGGTTTCACTGTGCCAACATCAACATTAGCATTAACATAGGCACCCTCCCATTCTCTTCCTCTTGCTGCCGGCCTGCTCAAAGTCCATTACAGATAATTTAGCCTACATTTTCCACAGATGATCAAGCACCCCAGACATTTTGGAATCAATAGCTTCCACAAGTTCTTTGCCCAATTGTCTGAAAAGATCCTCTATAGCCTCTTTATGAAGATAAGAGATACGTTGTAACTGATCCAGAGCAGCAGGCATGACATATGCAGAAGAAGACAGTGAGGCAGAACTAATACAAGGGGCACCATTATCCTCCCCAACTGGCCCATTAAGGTTGGCATGAGCATCCAAATCGGATTGTGGCAAAATTGATGATAAAAATTTCTCCGCGAGCAATATTTCCTTGTCAAGGACGCCCACTGCCTTTTGTATATATCCATCAAGGGTGCCAATTTGTTTGGCGGCTGCACCCTCCGGCTCGGGCTCAACTTGCGCTTTGCCATCATTATGCCCCTAGAGAACCAAGAAGCAATCCCCTGTACTCGCAGCCGACAAAAGGGCTACTTGCTAGATGACAAAGCAAGCTATGGGAAGAGTCATCACAGCAAACTGTAAGTGAGCTACTAACGGGAAATGAGTCTCCTCAAATTAAAAGAAAATCCCACCGATATATTTAGTATGATTCAGAGAGTTTTGCCAGGAGGCATGCATCAGATGTCCAGCAACCGAACCCAAAAACCAAGGGGGGTGGCCCAGCCCCTGCTCCTCCTGGCGATGACGGGCGTAGGAACGGACCGCATTTGGTGCAGGCTTTCCCTAGGCACGTCCCACAGAGTGGGACTTCACAGGTGCTTTTCTCTGTAAATATTTAATTTACCATCTTAATTTCTATGCAGGTAAGTACTTAATCAATAATAACTCAATCGGAAAGAAAGAAAACAGAGTCCGTGGTGTTAGAGTTCTTAGGGGTTTTATTCCTTAAAAAGGAATCGTTCCGGAACTGGATATCTGATTCCTGGCACCACACAGGGTCCAGGAAGGGATAGAGCAATATTTTATTGACGATACATAGCTTATATACTTAATTCATGTCATAGAAAGCAATATAGTAGGCGTAACAGCTGAGAGAAACAAGATAACAGTATTCACGTGTTGCTAGTACGTAATCAGAAGGCGTGAACTAGGCGTGAACTAGAGGTGTGCGCTAGAAACGTCACAGGTAGGTGTCACAAAGGGGTGGCACAAAACAAAATGTTGCAATGTCAGCAGAAATCTGGAGCTTGGATGCGCGCGCAGCTGCATGACGTGTGATTGACGTGGAAACTGGAGGGTGCAGGGGACTTGACATTTACACTAGCGGAAAGAGACAGAAGTCTGGCATGTCAGATCAACTCGTACTTCTATCATATCTGATATCTGATGTTTGGGAACCATATTATCTAGAGGGAAAGGTCTCTGGGCAGAAGCTATTCTATACTGACTGAGAGTGCGTGTATAAGCGCCTAAGTGTCTGCATGAGAAGCGTGGGGGCATGGGCCTTCTCTGGGAGCATGGCAACAGAGGCTATGAATTACTTGCATGGAGACAGTAGGCCAGCCCTCGTGCTCTGCAGCTGGGAGAATGTTTACTTAAACTGGTAGGCAGGAATGTATTTTCGGGGAGCGGAACAGATAATTCGAAGGTTGTAGTCAGTCTTGGCAGGCAGCAGGCTGAGCTAAGCGCCATGGGCCGCACAGGGAGTAGGACAGAGGTCATGAATACAGAGGCTGCCTGGGCTGATGCTTTTCTGAGTCAGAAAGCAACGGAAAAAAGGCTCGATGGCAGAAATTCAGGGCCTACTTTGCCAGAGCTGAAAAACGTGTAAAGTACACTACAAAAAGACGTTGGCATGGCATACTTAGGAACGGACTATTTAGCCCATTCAGAGTGGGTCTGAAAGAGGACATGTTAACGGTGGACGCAAATGTATTTGCGTCTTCATAGCTGGCACAGGAGGGAAGTTACATGCACTTTACGCTGGTACATGGAGTCGGTGGGGTACACGCTAGGGAACATTACTTGACCATAAAATTTATATTTCCTCATTCCCTCCTTGTTCCCTACGGACCCTTCATGATATATCGATCCTCATGAATCGATCAGTCTGTTCTTGTAACATTATTCGCTCATCTTTCTTTCTTTCACGTTTTGAGAAAAAACTGGAATGTTCAATGCATGATGTGGCACACAGTCCACAAATCGCTGGCCCACACTGTAGGCACAGACAACAACTGAATACTATGACGAGGGCAATGCCTAGGAAGGATAGGATCTTCCATCCCCAAGCGGTTAACGTTGTCCAGAACCAACCGGACCAAGTCCAGGTGCCTGGATTCTGATGTATCAGATTTGCAATTTTATGAAGACGTGTAATGGCTTGATATACTGTTGGCGCGTTTTCTGGAATGAAAATACAGCAACTTGACCCGATGACCTTACAAGCTCCGCCTCTGTCTGCCAAGATGACGTCAATAACAAGACGATTCTGAAGGACAACAACCCGCATGGCGGACTGCTCTTCTGTTAAGTTACCTAAGGCGGAGGCAGTTTCATTCACTACTGCTTCAAGTGTTCTAGTTAATCTGCGGATTAGTTTACTATTTTGGACGGGTCCTAAGAAGAAAAAGAATCCTTTATTGAAGTCTGTATACTGTTCCCATGCCGTTTCTGTGTAGTCGACAAGCAAGAGACCTCTTCGGAGTCTATTCTTTACGAGATTTGTATTTCTGTGATAATCGGGAGGAGCTAGAAAAACAGGTGGCAGAAGGAATGCAATGTAACAGGTACCATCCCAATCTGGAGGTAAGCGTATGTATGCGGTATGACCACAAACAAAATAGGAATGACGGGTAGCTCTAAAAGAAGACTTGCCTTGATCACTGAATTCGACCACAGTAGTACATTTACTATGACCTAAGTGTACTGAACCTTTCTTACTGACACATAATTCACCAGTGACTGGTAGTACTGACATAGCGGGCAGAACTGGTGCAGCTTCGGACTCGACAGTAAGAATCATAAGGTTAATTGTATAATTACCTAATCCATATACTTCATTTTCTAGATCAGTTCCTATTCTAATGGGGAGTCCCTTCTTGTCAGGATAACAGGATTTAAGCAGAACTAAGTTCAAGTTTCCCCAAACCCAGCTCCCTTTGTAAACAGCAATATCAGGATCTACGGAATTTATTATTCTAAACCAGGCTCCACAGGAGCCATTGTGGGTGAACGGATACGGAAAGAGGGGCAGAGCTCCCTTGTATTTCTGGTAGGGAGGGAGTCGGCCACATATCCAGCAGTTTGTAGCATTATTAGTCTGATGGGAATGATGTAACATACTAATGAATGTGTTGTTGCGCAGCGCGAGTCTGTAAGAAAGTTCATGTGGAGGTAATTTGCTAAAAGAATGTTCAGCAGAAACATTGTAAGCAGATTGTTCACGCTTGAAAATAGGGTAGTAGAGAGAAAGCAGTATACCTGTAATAATGATCAGAATACTTAGAAAAAACATAATTAATAATGTCACTATACAGTGACTGCGGAGCGGTTTACAATATGTATGCTTCTTGAATTGTCTCTCTCTCTCTCTATCTCGATCTAGGGGATACATGTCAGAAACTATTTAACCGATTCACCTAGGGGAGGACTTAAACAATTAAACTGTCTGACTTGCTAGATCGGAGCTTTAACTTATATTCTTCTTGGGGAGTTTTTTCTCGATCTGAAGCTGTAAAGTCACTAGATTCGATACAGTCTTTGGGAGGGGTGGACGAGTCTGGATCTGGTTTCAGTTCGTTGTATTTTTTAATGTGGCTCGTGTGGATCCACCCCTTTCTTCCCTCCACTTTCACTGCGGTCCTCGTAGTAAGAAGGACGGTCTTCGGCGCTTTCCAGCGGGGCTCCAGCGGACTTTTCCTGTCAAAGTTCCTTATGAAGATTAGGTCACCAGGACGGACATCATGCGGCTTTACATCGGTGTTGTCAGGGAAAGCTGCGGCAACCTGTGAACGACATGATTGGAGTGCAGACATCAAGGAGGCAAGGTAATCTGTCAACATATTACAATCAACATCAGTAATTTTCTTAGGAATGGGCGTCCCCCACATATTCGGTGGTCTGCCAAAAACCACTTCGTACGGGGATAGTCCTGATCTCGAATGGGCAACCATTCGCATATAGAATAGTGCCACTGGCAGGGCGACTATCCAGTCGACCCCTTTCTCTTGACATATTTTAGCAAGGCGGATCTTTAATGTCTGATTATGCCTCTCTACAAGGCCTGCGGCTTCGGGATGTCGGACACAATGGAATTTCCACTGATATCCTAGCAGAAGTGAAACCTGCTTCATCAATTCGGATGAGAATGGCTGTCCGTTATCTGAGTACACGACACGAGGCAAGCCGTACCGTGGGAAGAATTCACGAACCAGCTGCCTGGCAGTGGTCGGAGCAGTATAATCAGGGACTGGATACGCTTCGGTCCAACGGGAAAGTGCACAAACAACTACGAGGACATATTTGAATCCTCGACAACGGTCCATCTGGATATAATCCATCTGGAGGACTTCAAAAGGGTGATCAGGAGGATGAAATCCACCTTGCTCTACAGGGACACTTTTACCTGGATTGAACTGACAACAGATCATGCAAGTACGCACTTTCTGTTTTGCTGCTGCTCGTAAGTGTTTATTGTGCCAGAGATTATGTAAACTGTCTAACATCGCTTTCTCTCCTAGATGTGCTGGACTATGTGCTGTATTCATTATGACTTGAACCATAGAGTCGGGGAGAAACCATGTAGATTTTCCCTTCGTCATCCAACCTTGATCTGTCTGGATCCCTCCTAGTTCAGTCCATTTCTTTATTTCATCTGAGGTAGCATGTGTCTGAATATCAATTACATCTAGTGCGGGATCCCTGACTGTCATACAATGTGTCGGTACTATTGTCTTTGTCACATCAGCTGTCTGAGTGTGAGTCAATGCTGTATGTTTTGCTGTCTGGTCTGCCAGGTCGTTACCCTGGGAAACAGAATCTGTAACTTTAGTATGTGCTTTACACTTCATGACTGATATGCCTGAAGGCAGATGTATTGCTTCTAACAGTGCTTGAATGAGGGGACCATGTTGGATCTTGGCACCATGAGAGGTCAAGAAACCTCGTTCTTGCCATAACATTCCGAAGTCGTGTACAACTCCGAACGCATAACGGGAGTCAGTGTATATGTTAACATTTCTGTTCTTGGCTAGTATACAGGCTCGGGTCAGAGCAATAAGCTCTGCCGCTTGAGCGGACAGTGTGTCAATACGATATGTTTCTTTAACTTCAGTTTCAGTGGTCACGGCATACGCGGCCACTAATTCTCCTGTACTTGTTCTCATACATGAACCATCCACATAAAGTGTCAGGTCTGGATTTGTCAATGGAACCTCTGTTAAGTCTCGTCGAGGCTTTGTTACTGCATTAATGATCTCTATACAATCATGCGGAACTGAATCTGTCATAATTGAAGGTAACAATGTTGCGGGGTTCAGAATACTGCAGCGTCTGATTTCTATGTGTGGTTGGAATAGCGTTAATTCATAACCTGTCAGTCGTGCTATAGTCAGGTGCTGGGTCTGGGTTCTGTTTAAAAGAACCTCTACAGAATGTGGAACTTGTACTGTTAATTGATGTCCTAAAACAATTGAGTCGCTCTGTCTGATTGCTAAAGCGGTCGCTGCTACGGACTTCAAGCACGCAGGGAGTGCCTGGGCTACTGAATCCAATGTACTTGAAAAATAAGCGCAAGGCTTATATGAACCTGCTTGATCTTGGGTGAGGACAGACAACGCTGTACCATCACGTTCTGTAACGAAAAGTGTAAAAGGTTTGCTGTAACATGGTGTCGCTAAAACTGGTGCTCTGCATAAAACTTTCTTTAATTCTTCAAAGGCTTGTGTGTGTTCCTGAGTCCAAGGGAGGACAGTCGAAGTTGCTGCCTCCTGTGTTGTTAACTGAATGAGTGGTTTGGCTAGAAATGCATATTGAGGAATCCATTGTCTGCAGTACGAGGTGAGGCCTATAAAAGCCCGCACTTCCTTTTGTGTCTGGGGTCGTGGCATATTTACAATTAACTGAATGCGATCGGGAGTGAGCTGTCTCCCCACTTTGGACAGCAAGTGACCCAAGTACACAACTTGCTGAACACAGAATTGTAGCTTCGAAGGAGACACCTTGTGTCCCTTGTCGGCCAGAAAATGTAAAACTGTCAGTGATGCGTGTTCACATTCGGGCTCACTTCGTGCGGTGATCAGCAGATCATCGACGTATTGCAGTAAAGCGGTGTTAACTGGCATTTGAATACAATCTAGTTGTCTTTTCAGTGCTTGGCTATAGATGCTGGGGCTTTCTGTGAATCCTTGAGGTGCGCGGGAAAATTTGAAACTTCGTCCATTTAAACTGAATCCGAAGAGATATTGGCTCTCTGGATCAATCGGTACACTAAAGAAGGCGTTCTTGAGGTCAATTACAGTAAAGAACGTTGCTTCAGAATCAATAGCAGTCAATAAGGAAGAGATATCGGGAACCACGGGGTACTGTGGAATGATGCATTTATTCAGTTCTCTCAGATCAATCACCAGCCGATATACTGGCGGTGCATTGGGATCAGTACGTTTAAGAATCGGAATGATAGGGGAATTGCAGATATTGGAGTCGGTCTCTACGACCACTCCTTGGGCAATGAGCTCTTCAATGATTTTCAGTAAAGCCACTACAGCATCGGGTGGTAACTTGTATTGTCTGATTCGGGGTAACACAGCACCTGACTTCAGTGTAACACGGTATGGTGTGATATGCATACAACCTACATCAGTTGGGCCTTTTGCCCACAAGTGATCTGGTACATTTTTTAATCTGACATCAAACTGTCGTAGTACATAATGGCCCTTGAAATCCCGCAGAAAGAGTCTAACTCCCTCCGGGGAGCAGCATATTATGGCTCCTAGAGCCTTCAGCGTTTTGATACCTAACAGATTTTCTGGACATGATTTCGTAAGTAACAAGTCTGTAATACGTGATAATGGACCCACAGCCAGGGGAACTGGTTCTGATACTTCATTTACAATAGGCTGTCCTGAAAAACCAAGGGAAACATTCTGCGAGCCTGAGAGGGGTGCCCCTGGGACTTCGTTATGGCTGATTGTTGTGCGGCTTGCCCCTGTATCTATTAAAAACTTTCTATCTTTTCCCAATACTTGACTGTGTACATAAGGACCCTCTTGATCTACAGGAATCTCAATAAGAGGCAAGCCGAATTCCCTCTCTAGGCTGTTTCATGTGTATCGTGGGTAATCGGGATAAGCAGATTGGGCATACTGGTACATCTGTTGGGAAACTTGCTGAGTCGCGGCAATGGGCTGTGGCTGTGGTACCGCTACCGTTTGTGCTGTATGAGATGAAGCATGCGTGTGCTGTGGATTCTGTGAAGTCTGTTGTTGGGCCTGGTCTTGTCTTGGTGGATGCGGTCTTTCTTTAGTTTTACCTGTTGCTATATTGTGTTTCAGAACTGGGCATTCATGTACGTAATGGCCTGGCTGCTTGCAATAGTTGCATGTCCCTTTAACGGGAGCTGTGGCGTGACCTGTCTGGGTCGTACCCTTTCTCTGGCTGTCTGCTGGAACTGTTTGGGCCACTAACATTTTCATTTTCGTGTCTTTCATACGTTTCTGTTCATGGTCCTGTTCTTCTCTAATTCTGTTCTGATGATACTGTAACATTTGCAACATCTGTGATGGCGTATTTGCTTGCCATGTACTCTCGACTTTGTATACACGGTTTTTAACTGCTAACAGGGAATTCTCGACTAACTTTGATACAAAAAGATGCGGGTACGACTCGCTACTTGGTTTAAGACCACTGTTAATAATGAAACATTTCTCGAATCTCGAATAGAAGTCACTAGTATCTTCATCTGGTTTCTGTTTGCATGCTGAGATTGCATCCCAGTCTTCTTTTCTAGTTGTCAGTAATCTTGGCAGAACCTGTACTATTAAACCTGGTAATGCTTTAGTTTTATCCCCAAGGCCTACCCCTGGGACACGTTTGTTCTCTTCGTCTTCTATTTCTGCCCATACAATCTTTTTGTCTCCTACCTCCCATTCTTTTTCCTTGAGTTTCTCGTAGATGCCCGTGGGCAGCAGTACTTTTAACATTTTCATGATATCTTCATATGTGTAATCCCCCATCAGTAACATGTCTTTAAGCTCTCTGTGAAAACCTGCAGGGTCTTTATCATGGCACGGTACTAGTTTCTTCATTTCTAATAGTTCTAACTTGGTCAGAGGCGTGTGTACATACACACGTTTCAAGGTATGATCCTCACCCATAACTGGGTGTACTTCTCGTAAGGGGTTCTGACTTTCAAGACCATGCAGACACTCCATATGATACATTTTTCTTTCTGGGGGCGGAGCGGGAACATATTCGGAGCTTACGGAAGTGTTATATCTGTGTCGTTGTTCTAGAATTATTTGTATTAACTTGGTACTTAGACCTCTCCATCTATCCGTGAGTAGTGCTTCTAATGTATCGTGTAAGGGACCTGGATCAGAATGTTTGTTTCTGTATAACGTGAGAAGGTGCTGCATCATGTATGCACCTGCTAATTTCTGCTCGTCTGGGGAAAGGTTCAAGAATGTCTGTGCTACGGTGTCATCATTGTACATGTCTGCATTGTCAGCCCATAATATCGCTGACCGGGCTAGTTCTTGCTCATCCATAGAATTGAGTACGTGGTACCCCATTCGGTCTCGGAGTCTTTTATCAGTCTCCTGGAACCGATGTTCAGGAGAATTCGGGTTTGTTAAGCCAGAGAGAAAAACCCTCTTGCTTTCTGGACGAATGCCTTTCCTAAGGTAAGTTCCCTTACCTACATATGCTATCGTATCTGTAGTCCTTTCCGATTCTTCGGGTTCTCCTTCCTCCTCGGAGGAGGCCTTTTCTTTCTCTTTTTCGTGTATTTCTATCACTGTTTTTCTTATTTTCTTGTACATACTGGCTATACAAGTTCCCTTATCATGTTTTCCATCAGATATATTTTGACCCCACTTGTTGAGTGCATTTAATTCATCCTGTTCTGTTTCAGGCCTGTCTCGTTCTCTTATTAGGCAGTTTATAAAAAAACGTAGTATATGTGCTTGAGTGTCAACTTTCTGATGCGCCATGGCATCCTTAATACTTTCAGGGTCTTTCCCAGTCTGAACAAAGTGATATATTCTATCTAGGTGCTCTTTCATTCCTGCAAATAGCAGCAGGTAGTCAGTGGCGGATCGTAACCGTAGTGATGCCATCATCATTCTATCGTCTTTACCGGGTACTGGATCATATCTGCAAACTGCAAGTGGTTCTTTGAGTATGTCGAGACGGGGTGATTTGAACGTGAGAGGACTCTGTATATCCCTAAGGTGTAATCTGTGTGTTAATGGCGGCGTCCGAAGACCCCCCATCGCACTTCCTGAGGCGGAAGCTTGAACATTATCCCTCAGTGGAGTCTGTATCTGTACTTGAATTTGTCTGTGAGTAGGGTCAGGTAGAAGCGGTTTCGGTAGATCAACTTTAAGTACGGGAAGTGGTGGAGGTGGGGGAATAGTCGGTCGAACGGGGAAACCTGGTTGCAGTTGTGGCGCGTTGCCACCTCCGTCACCGTCAGTAGGCGGGACACGGACAGGCAGGTTGGTGTAAGCGGGTGCTACATCCTCTAGATAGGAATTCAGGAATATATCTTTAGTGGTCTTGTGATTTACTTTAGTTGGAACCAATGGTGGCGGCAGATTTTTCGGTATTTCTGATGTGGTCTCAGGCGAACCCTCGGCCACGAGATACATACCGTTTACGAGATTGTTTCGTGCGCGGTCTACTTGCTCTGTTTTTACTCGGATCCCTTCAGTAACTAATTCGTTTTCTTGGGCTTTATCTGATTCTTTGAGTCTGTCTTCTCTACGGAGTGCTCTTTCAGCACGCTTATGTGATTCCTTACGCCAAAATTCTATGGCGTCTTTCTGAGATTGTCTGGCTTTCTTTTTCCATAGTGCTTCCTCTACCTTCATGATGCACTCGGCATCCCACGTTCCGGTAACAGGCCATCTGTGTCTCTCGTCTAGATTTTTAGTATAATCGGCCCATAAATCTAGATACAATATGGCGTCTAGGCCATGCTTGTTATACATGAAATTGCCTGGAGTGTCCCTAGGGGGGATAGGAATTTCTTCCTCGAGTATCCCTTTCCTAGTTCCTATCTGCTTTAACTTGTTGAAGAACGGCATCTTGTTTACCTAATAATGAATGCTCAATCCTAACTACTTAACACTGAATTCTGCTAGTTATACAAGAACACAATAATGCACATAAAAAAAACGGTCACACTCATACCACGACATTAATCACATGAAAAGACATTTGAGACATATATGACTACCCCTTATACCGGATGTACTGCTAAACAGCACAGATACACTGTCCGAGACAATGCAAAAAACTTTAATAACTGATATACTGCTAAACAGTACAGATATACTGTCTAAAAACAGTGCAGACCGGACTTGTGTACCCAAACCCGTCTTGATACGTCCCAGCAATGGTACTCACCGGGATGCACGGAAACTGAAGGCCTCGGAAAACTCGACTGGACTCGACCGGACTCGACTCGACTCGACACGTGGATACTTCGGAAAACTGGTGGGCCTCTTAACACCTCGGACCTTGCTTCTTTCGGCTAGGCTCTGGTCGGGATCCTCCGCACTCCTCACCGTCTCGTCTGGGCGCTGATTGCAGTCTTCGTCACCTCCGTGGGTCAGAGGGAGATACAGGAAATCCTGCTGGTACGCGTAGTTTCCATCTAACTGATGGCAGGGGACAGAGCTTGCAACGCACCAACCGGCGCGTGGGGTGGGGGAGGGGTCCCTGTTCGGGCGCCAAAATGTTGTAAATATTTAATTTACCATCTTAATTTCTATGCAGGTAAGTACTTAATCAATAATAACTCAATCGGAAAGAAAGAAAACAGAGTCCGTGGTGTTAGAGTTCTTAGGGGTTTTATTCCTTAAAAAGGAATCGTTCCGGAACTGGATATCTGATTCCTGGCACCACACAGGGTCCAGGAAGGGATAGAGCAATATTTTATTGACAATACATAGCTTATATACTTAATTCATGTCATAGAAAGCAATATAGTAGGCGTAACAGCTGAGAGAAACAAGATAACAGTATTCACGTGTTGCTAGTACGTAATCAGAAGGCGTGAACTAGGCGTGAACTAGAGGTGTGCGCTAGAAACGTCACAGGTAGGTGTCACAAAGGGGTGGCACAAAACAAAATGTTGCAATGTCAGCAGAAATCTGGAGCTTGGATGCGCGCGCAGCTGCATGACGTGTGATTGACGTGGAAACTGGAGGGTGCAGGGGACTTGACATTTACACTAGCGGAAAGAGACAGAAGTCTGGCATGTCAGATCAACTCGTACTTCTATCATATCTGATATCTGATGTTTGGGAACCATATTATCTAGAGGGAAAGGTCTCTGGGCAGAAGCTATTCTATACTGACTGAGAGTGCGTGTATAAGCGCCTAAGTGTCTGCATGAGAAGCGTGGGGGCATGGGCCTTCTCTGGGAGCATGGCAACAGAGGCTATGAATTACTTGCATGGAGACAGTAGGCCAGCCCTCGTGCTCTGCAGCTGGGAGAATGTTTACTTAAACTGGTAGGCAGGAATGTATTTTCGGGGAGCGGAACAGATAATTCGAAGGTTGTAGTCAGTCTTGGCAGGCAGCAGGCTGAGCTAAGCGCCATGGGCCGCACAGGGAGTAGGACAGAGGTCATGAATACAGAGGCTGCCTGGGCTGATGCTTTTCTGAGTCAGAAAGCAACGGAAAAAAGGCTCGATGGCAGAAATTCAGGGCCTACTTTGCCAGAGCTGAAAAACGTGTAAAGTACACTACAAAAAGACGTTGGCATGGCATACTTAGGAACGGACTATTTAGCCCATTCAGAGTGGGTCTGAAAGAGGACATGTTAACGGTGGACGCAAATGTATTTGCGTCTTCATAGCTGGCACAGGAGGGAAGTTACATGCACTTTACGCTGGTACATGGAGTCGGTGGGGTACACGCTAGGGAACATTACTTGACCATAAAATTTATATTTCCTCAGTCGGAGGAGGCCCCGCCACCTCTGGACAACTGCCTGCTAGTGAGCCTCTTGGTACTAAGGGAGGTGGATGATGCAGTCCACAGTGGTGAGGGGGATTCAAAGGGGTCAAGCACCCCAGTAGTTTCAGTCAGAAAATCTCATGGAGAGGGATTGTACAGGCGCTTTAAAGTGTTTGGAAGAAGGCCTGCTTCCTCTGGACAACTGTCTGCAAGTGAGCATCCTGACACTAAGAGAGGTGGATGATGCAATCCTCAGGTGTGAGGGAGGTCCAAGGAGGTGAAG
The DNA here is from genome assembly GCF_964263255.1 of Lissotriton vulgaris. Taxonomy (NCBI): domain Eukaryota; kingdom Metazoa; phylum Chordata; class Amphibia; order Caudata; family Salamandridae; genus Lissotriton; species Lissotriton vulgaris. The sequence continues at coordinate 1,838,556,802 of NC_141691.1, read as the reverse complement.
CACCCCAGTAGTTCCAGCCAGATAACCCAGATAATAAGGAGAAGGCTATGTTCTTTCTGTTTTTGGTTGAATTTTACGGTCAGAACACCACAACCAAATCAATCACTTGGAGGGATATGTGCATGTGTTTTTTGAGTGGAGCGTAGAAAGTCAAACAGAGTTTGAGTTGTTGAAAAAAGAACACATTATTGTGCCTGACTTAAAAACACTTGTGTATGGAAGGGAGAATATAGTCATGACCAATGCAAGTGGAAAAGGTTTGGGGGCAGTTTTTTTGCAAAGGCATGGTTGAGTATGAAAAGGTAAAAACATGTGCATCCATGGATCTGAAAGTAGCTGAGAACTACTTTGTAACTGGATGGAAGACCCTGGCAGTCAGTTGGGTGGTCTGGAAGGTCTGAAGTTTTTGTGGGGCAACACCTTTGCGGCTATGTCAGATCACGATCCTCTTAAAGAATCGTTTTCAAAGAAGGGTCTTGATGCTGTGTCAGCATCTCAGCCACTGGTGAAAAGTGAGAACTTTTCTGACCTCCGGAGGGCCAGGACTAGATACTGCAGCTTGCTCTGATAGGTTACACCAAAGACGGGCAATACATCCAGATTTGTCCCACTTTGAGTTTGTTACACTGAAAATAGGTGAAGTAGGAAATTGCGGTAAAGGTTTTCGGCTTCATGAAGTCATGGCCAGCTACAACTTCCAGCCTTGCCCTGCTGGAGGATGTTGATAACCAAATGATTTACTAATATTGAAGGTAAATCTTTGGACTGGGGTGAGCCAGCAAACCTTGACAGATACAAAATCCAGCTTTTTCCCAATGCATGGTTTTGGCACCAAAACCAAAGGCTTTATTGGGATCAGCAAAAAAGTATTCTACTTTGAGGAACACTTGGCAGCCACAACGTTGGTCCCCTTTCCCACTGGAAGTGTATCACTTCCATTTCAAAGACGTTGTCAGAAGGTAAAACTTTGACTAGGGGGTGATCCTCTTAATGTAGCCAAATTCCACTCAATCATGGGTGGCTGAAATTGTGTCCAGGACCCGGTTAACCATGAATTGTTTTTAAATTAAGCTTTACTTTTTGGGTGCTTTTAGTCTTAAAACTTTTAAAATGAACTTATCTGGTTCCTATTACATAGGTTTGATGATTATTGCGTGTTTTTACTCATTAAATGTCTGTCTGTCTTCCAAAATTCGTTTGGATATTGTTTATGTGCTATTTTCTTCACTTTGACATTGTTGGCTCAGCTTGAACACATCATGCACTACTCTGGGGATTGTTTGTAAAATACCTACCTGAGACTGAGCTGACATTCTCTAAAAACAGCGTTTTGGCATAAAAGGCTTATATTTATTAAGTTGGTATGGATCACCACATTTCTGACAATATAGAAAACAGAGATAGATAAAATGTACTGGTGCTGCCACTGAGCCATTCCTTGCTTGGTTAGTCTCCATGCAATCAGGAAATGGCTCCATGATACGGTTAAAACAACAAGATTGGCTATATGTGTCCGAAACAAAAACTCTTTAAATCTCTCACTTTATTGTTGCCGCAGCTTACTGTCTGCTCTGACTGTGATGGAAACAGTGCAAGGTTTATTACTGTGACATCTGTTGTAATCCTTATTTAAGAGCACTGTATCCCGTTAGCATGTATCAATGGCATAGTTAGAGAGGGAGCAAAAGGCAATGCCCCAAGATATTTTGATGGGGCAAGAGTTAACTCATTGGATGAGGATGTAAGTAACCTCAATTTCCCTGTCACCATTGTAGCTTCTTTTAAGAGGATTAGAAGCTCAGAAGAAAACAAAGATGACAAGACTTGGCCATGATCTTCTGGGTTCAACTTCAGAGGAGAGGCCCCTAGCTGGAGTATGGTTAGGTCTCAGCTACAGGCCTATTGATTGTAACATACCTAGAGTGGGGTTTATCAAACCCCTACTCGTGATTGGATGGCTTTGTTGTCTGTCTTAGTTGTATCCTCCTGATTCAATAGATTTCATCCCCATTCGTGTTATTGTTCCCTGCCAGGAGGATTTCGGTCTCACAGTGTTTAGACTTGTTGACCTGTATGGTTGCACGTCTGACTGTGACGTTTCACCTGATGCTAAGCACTCTATTTACTTGATTATACACATAACACGGGAGATAATAACATGGCTTACTGTAGAGGTCAGAATGAAACTTACAGGTCGGTGATCTGCATCTTGGCATATCTTCTAAGTGTGGAATCCTTCCAAGTTCAAAAAATGGAAACCATTGAGTTGGGATAATACTAAGGTTTGCTATAATTGCCAAGAGCAGGTACTTGTGCAGCAGTCACTTATGTCAAAGCAGAAAGCATATCCTTTGTTTCAAAAGAGAGAAGGAGGGAAGCAAAGCCCCAAAATCATGACCAATACAGTATCAACTAATTAAGAAAATGTTTGCAAAAAGCACAGCGGCTGGCTGTGCTGTTGCTTCTATAACAAAAGCAATGCAGAGGCTGCGAGGGATGCGCCTTTGCTGAAACAAGGACCCTCGCGTTTTATTTGAGAAAGGGGGATATTTTTTAGGAATGTGATTGCTAGCTGCACTTTGATTTTAAAAAAAATAAAGACGTCGAATTTCGAAAAGCGCAATATGGAACATTCGAGAATACTTTAAAAACATGAATCATTTTCGGACTTGGTTACTGAGGAGATTAAAATGAAAGGTTGAGTACAGATTGGAAGCTAATACGAAGACGGATACCTGTGCTGAAAGACACAAGGTTAGCAAAGTCAGACAGCCTTGTCTCTTAACAAAGAGGCAGACTTAAGGGCTATTCAGAAGAACCGTCTGATGTAAGGGTGCCCTGATTGAGCAGCCTTGATTCAATGGTGCTGATATGAAGTATCCACGACAAAAGCATGCGAGAGACATGAATCAAAGGCTGCCTGTTGGAGGTAGGATCTGCGAGGAATTCAGCCGCAATAACAGCCGAAAATAAGACCTTTCTAATCATAGATTTCTAAGCAGGATCAGCAAATGTGTGTGGCACTAATGATATGGGAATGTAGGTAGATGGATGGATGGATGGATGGACAGACGGACGGACGGACGGACGGACAGAAGGACGGACGGACGGACAGACAGACAGACAGACAGACAGACAGACAGACAGACAGACAGACAGACAGACAGACAGATAGATAGATAGATAGATAGATAGATAGATAGATAGATAGATAGATAGATAGATAGATAGATAGATAGATAGATAGATACCAATAGGTTGGTTCCCAAAATTATGATTCAGCGTGGGCTATAGTCTCACCTACTTCATGATTATTTATTAGACAGGTCACAACTTGCAATACACTCCGATTGGCCACAGTCACAGACAGGGATGGTGTGCTGCAAGTGTCACCAGGCCACTCTCCCTGTCATGGCATATTAAAATTGAAACTTTTTTTTAAAAAAAAGTCTGATTTCATTAAAAGTTGTCCCAAACCATCAGTTTGACAACATAAAGGGGGGCCCGTGTCAGCTTGGATGGGAGTTAGTAAATGGCATTCCTGTGGGCTGCGATGCTGTCAACAATTTTGATCAAATGGTTAGATGAACAGCATGATGTTTGCTCTCTCTGGAGGTTTGCCATCATCTTCCCTGGCAGCCCCTCATCAGTACCATTAAAGTAGTCAATAGATGACAACTCTCAAGACAAGGCAATCTCTTGGGCAGGAGCAGTCCAAGGGACTCATGGGTAGTCTGACATGCAGCTCATGGGTAGAGGGCTCATGGGTAGTGCGACATGCAGCAACGGCAGTATTATACATGGGGGACACACAGATAGTATGCCAAGTTCTATGGAAATATTCACCTTAGCTGCACTCTATATCAGTGACATTCAAAGTACTGCCAGGGGGCTCATGCTGCCCTCTTGACCTTTAGATGAGGCTCCTTGGTCAGCAGTAGCACTGGGATGCTGTATACTCAAATCAACTCTAAGGTTAAAAAGATGTTAGAAACATGGGCAAGTATTTGTCTTCAGGTTAATTGAAGTTATAGAAAGGAAGTAACTAAGGTTTCATGCACCACTTAACTTTAGTAACACTTTCATTTTAAAGACATCTTGCAGCAAAGATATGAAAATATGATAAAGTCTCTTCTAAATTAAAAAAAAGTATTTCATTAACATATAGAACCGTATCAACTTAGTACATCAAATCCTATCAGTGCATTGACAAGTGCTTTTTATTTTAAAGTGATATGTTTCAAATATGAATTTAAGAAACATTCATGCTTCCTTCCACCCACGCTGACAACAATCACAATAGTGAAGTAAGAGGCAAGTCAATTGTTAGGTGCACACCTTGGATGGCCTGGGTTATTATGTATGGAGAACATTATAGTTTATTAAATCATACACAAGATAAGGTTTCATATAGTGCACATCCTAAAGTCATATATTTCAAGGTCCTCTTATATGCGATAATAAAGAAAAAGGAGGTAAAGTGAAATAAAACAATTTCCTAGAAGCACATGATCTGGTTAAGTGGAGAAGCTGGGAGTGATCCCAGGTGTTTTGGTTTCACATTTTGCAAATCAGCAACTAGATGTACATTGCTCACTTTCCCTACACCCATCTTGCAGTCTAACCCCTGTCCCTGCTGACCATATCTATACCGATGGGTTTAGGCCCAGATCTCTGTACTGGGGTGAATGTATGATATTGTTCTGCATTCTGTCCATCAACTGTTGTTTTTGCATATCTATACCAACATAGGATTTCCTACCTGAATCATCCCCGTTTCGACCTATTATGGTAAGTCAAAGTAAGTAATCAGCTACCAACTGGCATCATAATGCCACTTCTTTTGCGTGAAGAAAAAAAGGTAGCTTTTAATTAAAACTTTCTCCAGCAAATCTTCATAGTGCAGGTGAAGGATTTGGGTCCAGATTTTAACTTTGCACGTTGACCGAGCACTGATGATGTAAATTTGGATCATAACCTCTCTTCAGTAAAAATTACCATTTTGATTTTATAGGTCTCCTGGTTGGAGTATTATTACCAATTGATTTTTTCTGGGCATGTGATAAAAAGAGAGGAGCTTTAGGCAACTGTGAAACTTGGGTGGGGCAAAGGATTTCCTGACGTCGCTTAGATTCACAAACAAGGTAATTGACAAAGCTTTATTATAGAAGAAATATAATGTGATCTTGTGAGACCTTGGTTCTAAATTTGTTACTTTCTAAATAATGGGAGGACATCAATTGTTACACTATTCGAATTTTCATTATTTGGGTTTATTTTTCCAGGAAGGCAAGTTTCACTTTCTATTACACTACTAATTTAAAGTTTGTTGACAAGTACCTTGTACAGTTTATTTCTGTATTTAAAAGTTTGACTCCTTCTCCACTCTTTTCTAGGTAGCTGGTCGCTGAGGCTAAGTGTTTTGCCTTCTTCATGGACCCAGGAGAGACCAAAGGGATGGTATCAGTGTCAGAGAAATAAAGAAAAATAAATAATAAGAACAAGTGAAAGCTTTTCCATATAAAGTTTCTCCTTTAGATCGTCTTTCACTTCAAACTTTCTTGTTCGTCATTACTTTCCTTTCTTTTCTTGCCCTTAAACTATTTCTCTGTGTTTTGTCTTAATTTCTAGTATTCTATTCTCTTCCTTTTTTTGATCTTTTTCTGTTATTCCTTCTTACTATTTTGAGATTTTATTGGACTTAATTTAAAAACAAATGTCCACTTTAACCCATCGGGTTTATTGCACCTTTTTTCCCATCTTCTCTCCTCAGGGTGTTCTCATCCCATTTCTCTTTTGTCACTCCCACTTCCCCCTCCCAACCTGTTGTGGGATGGCTAAACACAAATGAAAAAACGTGTGGGTTGGAGAAATGTGTCTGCCCAACACCACATCCCCCACCTGGAAAGCCATGACCCTCCCTTGGATCGTGGAGGGTCTGGGACTCAAAGATTTAGACCCGCAACTCTCCCATCTCTTCATCTCGGGAAAGCTCTTTTGTTGCTCTCTCCTCCTCCAAGAAAAGGGCTCAGAGACCCCACAAAAATGGAAGGAGCATTAGTCCGGTGTGAAGGTGCATTAGCAGTGAGGTCTGTGTACCAGGTGTTGCCTTCTCTTTCTTGAGAGGATTCTGAGGTTTATATTATTGCTGCCACATCTAGCTTGGCAGGGCCACATATGCTGCCTTTGAGACCAGGATGCCAATGTAAGTGTGCCATCTTTATTGGCTTAAGGAGAATGAGAGTTCTGATAGACATGGGTCACCAGATGTGGCAAGATGGATTTTAGGGTGACAAAGGAAGGACTAAGGCAAAGGATGTCAGGTGATGTATCGGAAGTGATAAAACTGTCACTTCCAGTGTGCAGGAGGAAAAATATAAGATCCCCTTGGTGGGTCCTGGAAACAGGAGCAAATGCGCAGCAGTGGTAGAAACTGAGCGGAAGGATCAGTCTGGCTGCAGCAATGCTGAAGGGCCAGGGCAGGAGTTGTTCTGGACAAGGAGGAGAGGCAGACTTGCGTAAGATGTGTACTCATTGGAGGAGCGAGTCAGCAATGGCGCGGCTGGTCAATAGGATGACCCAGGAAATATGGGGAAGATGGTAATGTCATCAGCGGGGAGTCAGTTGAAGTAAGAGAAAAGCACTCAATGCTCGTCCATGCCGAGGGGAGAGGATTCAGGTATGACAGTCGCTGTTCCAGGAGGAGACGTGGCTAGAGGCAAGGCAACGGGCAAGAGTGAAGGACCTAATAAGGGATATAAGGAGATATTTGGGCAGTATTTCTTATACAAGTGGAGACCTAAGGTGCCGGAAACCTCTAAAAGCATTGCCGGGGAACAAGTTCCAGTGTAGATTTAAGTCACCAAGGGTGAGGTGGTGGTTAAACCTAACCAGGTAGAAACATACTTTGCAGTAACGTTTTTCTACTTATGACATGTGTGAAGTGACCTGGAACACTGCCCAGGTGGGTCCTTGATTGGAAGAGAATGCAGAAGAGGAGAAACAGAATCACCTGAATAGGCTTACTGCGAGGACGCGCTTGGTTCCGCAAACAGGACTGCCTCTGACTTGGGATATCAAGGACTAAAGAGACTCTAATATACTTTAACTGAAGTGGTGTAAACAAAACCCCTGCTGACTCTGAGAGGAATTGGAAGATGCCAGGGTTGGTTTGGCCTCATGATTGAACCCCTGAGCTGGAGTACAGGTCTTAGGGTGTGATCACTGAGGCGACTGTGGTGAAGGCTTCTGGAGGATGCCTGTAGAATGCTGACCCTGTCCTCACTTATGGAATCCTGCGGGCTCAAGGGGGAGCCCCAGCGGTCAGGTGAAGGACAACGGAATGTTCCATATCGGGGAGTGCTGGTACTTGCCTGCATGGCCTTCATGTCATAAAGGTGCATTACACAGCCCCTGGGAGGGACACTGGGACCTGGCCTCTGAAAGAGGGGCATAGCAGTGTTCTGAAGGTTATTCCCTCTGACCTGTCTGAGGGTATGCAGCTGTAGCTGTCTGTGTGAGCTGGCCTGTCTCCTTTGTGGTGAAGTCTTTCCATGACATCATGGGAGCAGAAATAAGCCACAGCCAATGGGCTAAATTGGGGACTTTCTTCCTATAGGATTTTATTTTTTGCATGTGAAGTAATCCTTTCCACGACCGCCTTATTAAGTTTAAGGGTGTTCACTCATCCCCACTCTGGGAAGGGATTGACTACGGCTCTTGCTGGTGTAAATCCCCAACCATTTCAAGGAGAGAAAAGGTTCTCTCATATATGTGAATGCAACTCATCAGACAAACCTCGCCTAGATCCCCCATTGTCTGCAATGTGTGTGGGATTTACTTCCTGCAAAGTTTTACCTAACAATGGCGAAATATTACATAGAAATAAATTGATCTAGTTTGCAAAGTTACCTTTTATGAATGCCTTGCAAAGAGCCGACCTTTAGCAAAATTAAAATGACTTTTAAGACCTAAACTGATTTCGTGACTGTAACCTGGTGTAATTTGTGAATTCCAAAGAATGTAAAAGTAAAGTCAAGTAGGACAGCAAATGCCTGAACATTTTTTATGGGTATTTTTTTTTATAAATCTAGCTCTCATACATTTTAGGTTTTACATAATGGCCGTTCACGGAAATCTATTGCATACAACAGGGTTGAAGAATGCGCTAATGGGAAGTTGCGCCAGATTTGATTTCCAATTGGTTTAAAAAGAGAAAGGTTTCTTCTATGTTCCTTAATGATTTCACATGTATGGACGTAATGGTCATTAATTATATTTATGAATGTGGAGTTGGTATATTTCTTGAGCTGTCCTTCAGTTTACCTTCTTGTTCTTTTCAGATGGGGTTGTTGTTGATTTTTTTTGCTGTGGGGTGCTCGTAGTTAGGTTGACTGGTAAGCCATGCGCCTCCTTTAAAAGGCATTGACAACTTTTTTCAGCCTTCTCTTTACATCAGCTTTTGCTGTCAATGTTATACATCCTTAATTGACTACCCTACAAGTGGGTCTGACACACAGCACCCTGACACACAGCACCCTGACACACAGCACCCTGGGTTTTCAGCAGTGGTTTGTAGCACTGTATAAAAACCCACATACATTAAAAAATATTAACTTTTGCTTCTGGTTACGGACGTCCCCTCTTACAGTCAAGTCAAGTCAAGTCAGAGATTTATATAGCGCGCTACATACCCAGAGGGTCTCAAGGCGCTTGAGGAGGGGAGGGGAGTTATTTGTCGAATATCCAGGTTTTAAGTGACACCCCTTGTCTTGATCTCTTGTATAATGAGCAGTGTGTCCTCGTAGCGCTCTGAGGTTACCAACAATGGCTTCTAGCACTACATAAAAAGCGAAATACATTAAATAATTTTTCTTCTAAACACAGATGTCCTTTCTTCCAGTGACATCCTTTATCTTGTTCTCTTGCCTTTCGGGCAGTGCGCCCTCGGTATTTCATTCTTTGGATGCAGTGTCTCCTGGGGCCTTATTTATGAAGGCCTTGCGTCAGTTTTGCGCCACCGGTGCGTCACTTTTTGTGACGCACCAGCGGTGTAAAAAATGTACCTTGTTGCGCCATATTTAAAAAGTGACGCATCTAGGTAGATGCGTCACTTTTTAAACCCCTGCGCCACATTATACCTGCGTCAGGTATAATGTATGCAGAGGGGGCGTTCCCCCGCAAAAAGCCTCGTAATAGTGACGCAGTGAAATCTATGAGATTTCACTGCGTCACTTTTAGGACGCTGTTGTGTCAAAATCTTGCGCCTGCCTCACAGCAGGCGTAAGACTGACGCAAGCCCTTTCACATGGGGCTTTCCCCATGTGAAAGGACGCATTGCTGGAGTTGCGTCACTTTTGTGACACACTCCAGCAATGCGTCACTTTTGCACTTACAGATACGTCAGAAATACTGACGTATCTGTAACTCCTTGTGACATGATGCGTCATACATTAAATATGACGCATCAGGAATGTCGTAAGGAGTGCGCAGTGAAAAGTGACGCATCGCTGTTTTCACGCAGCGATGCGTCACTTTTCATAAATGAGGCCCCTGGTCTCCAGGTAATGTGCAGCCCCACGGCCAGACCCTGCATTACTCAAAGTAACATAAAATACCACCATTGATCAATAAAAAAAACCACAGCCCTCTTTGGAGTTCAAAGCCAGTGTACTATACTACAGTTCCAGTAAGCACTCTGCCCTTTTTGACCTACAAGAAAAGGGAAATGTATTCTGACAGAACTAAAATAAGATGAAAGTTAGTCAGAGAGAAAAAATGTCATGCTTTAAAAAAAAAATTGTAAGTCAGATTTACAGATATATATATACACACACACATATATATATATATATATATATATATATATATATATATATATATATATATATATATATATATATATATATATATATATATATATATATATATATATATATATATATATATATGTATATATATATATATATAACGCTCCAAAATCCCTCCAGCTCACGGAAAGAACAAGACAGCACTCGAGGTGAAGTTTTCCAACGCGCTAGATTTTATTTAGCGAGGGGGGTGCACACAATATATATATATATATATATAAATGTACACACATAAAATATTTGTATTATTGTTAATACGTACCATGTTTCACACAAAAGCATGATTGAAGCCAATAAAGACACGTTTTTCATTAATGCAATTACGCAGTAAAGGGCTCAGATGCTCATATAATCATACCGCAGGCTACGTACTATACACCATTCTTTGTCACTCTCGACTATGGAACGTGAGCATTTAAAACAAAAGAACCCAACTGAAACTAGTAAAGGAAAGACTTTTTTATGTTTATAATGAGACTTGCAAGCCGGGCGAAAAGCTCGTCCACAGAGCTATTCCCTTATTAGTTTTCATGAAAGTGCTTTTGTAATGAAATCTCCGCCTCATAGAAACCCTCCTCTGATCTTTCAGCGGCTGTCTTCGGCAGGCTAAAATAAAGCTCTTTGTGAGCGGCTTAGCCTTCCCAGAGAGCATTCGAAGGCAGCGAATGGAGACCAACGACAAAGCCGTTTTTATCTTAATAAAGGCGCGTGTTCGAGTGGTCATTAATTATGATGCTATAGTTGAATTAGCTTGTGTTCCCTTTTGCTAGATTGAAGACTTATAATCAGCCACCAAGCTTGGGAGGACATTTGGCAACGCACAGAGTCACAGCATCAAGCCGCGTTCATTCTCCTGAGCAGGAGACATTCGTCTGGACCGTCTGACTCCAGTTTGACAAGTGGCACAACGTTCCATGACGTCAATGCCCGCTCATCTACCAGTCATCTCCATTACTCCAAGTCCAAATCTTCCTCGTCACAGTCCTAACAAAGTGAGGTTTACCTCAACCATGAGACAGAATGGTCTTACCCTAGTATAAAAAGTAAAGCTATTTTATCACCTCTTTTCCCAATCTCTGTGCAGTTCCTCCCCTTCCTGCCTCCATAAAAGGCATCTATGCCCCTCTCTTCCTGATAAATACCAAAGCACCCTTCTGTTTGGAACTGGTACTGAATCAGGGGTGAGAATCAAGAATCAAGGACTGTGACAAGTAACAAGGACCTAGAGTAATTAAAGAATACCAATAAGTAATCAGGGCATTACCTCCTTGTCCACTTTCCTTGTCCCAGTTCTAATGAAGTGAGGGTGTATCCAAGCAAAAAAACTGACCTGATAAAAGGCCCACAGTAAAGAAAGTCATAAGAAGAAATAAAACACAGAGGGGCTTATTTACAAGCTCTTTAGGCAGCTGGTGCGTCACTTTTTAAGACGCACCGGCGGCGCACTGTGCCTGCCCATATTTAGAAGGTCAGGTAAAGCTACCCTGCGTGACTTTTCATGTCCTTGTAAATATGGCTCCTTTTCACGCGTTCACTCTGCGTGAAGGGGCGTTCCATGGGTGTTGCTGTGGGTGTTCCCACGCAACATCAATGGAACCTGATGCATTCCCCAGGTTTACCATGTGTTGTAAACCTTGGAATGCGTCAGATTCCTATGCCTACCTTAGGGGGGGGGGCATAAGGGAGGTGCAATGAGGAGAAATATCTTTATTTCTCCTCATTTTTACTTTTTCTATGTGTGTTGCATTCTGCAGCACACTTAGAAAGAGGAAAACATCTCTTGTGTCCCTTCCTGCTCAAAAACAATCACCCCTACAACACAGACACCTTTGCACCATGGTGCAAGGATGCCTGCCTTCTCGTATGGCAGCTCAGTATGCGCCAGAACAGAGGAAAAGGACATGAATGCGTTGTATCTTGTAGATATGGTGCATTCCTGCCTTTTCTTTTGACACACAGCAGTGTAGCAGGAAGACTTCCTGTGCTGCCATGCGTCAAAATAATGTAAATGAGGCCCCTAGTGTCCATTCAAGAAGTGAGAGTTGAGAGCAGAACTGCAGAACTATACAAGGTAGTAGAATGCAATAGCTGAATCCCCTCACCCTGCACCGAAAAAGAGGACTCCCAACTAAGCAATCACACTAGAACCATATTCTAGGTATTGCATATTTATTTATTTAGATGTTTTATATAGTGCTCAGACCCAAGGGTATCAGAGCGCTTTACATTACAACATGCATGTGCAAAACTAGAAAAACTGATGGAATGCAAAGATAATACATGACACCACAATTTTTTTTTACTAGTAATCGACAAAACTAAATAACAAAACAAATGCCCAGAGAAGTGAAGGACTAGGCACACATTTCCAAAAAGAAATACACTGGAACACAAAGGATCCCACATAACCATCTAAAGTTTGATAGGCCCAAACGGCTGGGAAAAGAACTATCTATACTGACAACAAAGAGTGAACATTAATGGAGAATCTAATGCCTTAAGCAGACTGGCCATATTAGTCAGGACTCCCGGTTGCAGGGTGTGAAGCACTTCCTTGGGGTGGTCCTCGCTGCTGGAGCTGAAAATTCGAATGTTATCCAGGCAGGCTGCACTGAAACTTTCTAGCCCAGGTAGGACCCGGTTGACCAACCTCTGGAAGGGCTCAAACAGCCACAGCATATTAGAAATCACATCCTTGATACTGGCCTTCAGCTTATCAGCCAGCATTTTGACAGGCATGTGGTACCACTGTATTGATATTGTGGGTAAAACAGTTTGTGATCCAGGGGGCAAGAAATGAGAGGAGAACTGTTCCAGTAACTGGTGACAGCGTCTGTCCTGTTCTGCTGTCTGTCTGGGGGAGAGACAAACTCGCTCCACTGACCTCTCTTGCTCAACGACAGGCAGTATGTCTGGGAGGATTCCACTCTCCTACTCACCATCATCTGTCACCATAAGCATGATCAACTCAGACCTCTAAATATGTGGCATATCCTTAAAGGGTTCCTGAATGTCTGGAGGTCCACGAGGTATGGGACTTACGCTTTCCTCTCCTTGATCTCATAGGGTCATCTCTACCAGTCCTGTAAGGTTCAGTTCTCCAAGGGCTCCACGAGCCACACTTGCCGGGTTGGTAATCTACAAGAGTGGCCTTCTGGTCTAACCATTATCTCCCTAAGATTCTCAGTAGCTTCCTCCATGAAGCATTTAATCTGAGAGCTAGCATGCATTTTACTACATCTTGTGGATGCCTATTAGAAGCTTGCTCCCAACTATCCTTAACAATACGGAGAGGTCCTCTAACAGGGTGGCTAAACAGAGGTTCAAACGGGCTGAATCCCACACCCTTCTGTGGTTCCTCCATGTATGGTAACAGGAAGTCCCACTTACGTCTCATGGGCTCTGACAGGACCATAATCATGCCTTTTAGGGTCTTCTTGAACCTGTCAATAAGTCCATTTGTTTTGGGGATAATATGGTGTGGAGAACTTGTAGGGTACCTCACACATAACCCACATGGCCTTCATGCAGGCATACAGGAAGTTGGTACACCTGTCAGACACAAACTATTTGGGGAAACCCATGTGGGTAACTTCCCCATCAGTGCCCTGGCCACGGTGGACACAGTCACTATCCTTAGGGAATTGCCTCAGGGTTCCTTGTGGAATGGTCTACCAGTACCAGGATAACCCTATTGTTTAAGGCTGTATTGGGGTCCAGATGCCCAATAATATCGACGCCCACCCTCCCAAAAAGTCTTGCCACACCGGGGCAGTATGCTGGGGAGACTTACCCCTGATTTACCACTGGTCTGCCAGGTGACGCAGGACATAGAGAATACATCTGATTTAGTCCTTATCTGGGGCCAATTGAAGAGGATGTGACCTGCCTCAGATGTCTTGCCAGGGGATAGCATGAGCCAGCTAGAGTAGGAAGTACCTATTGCAATTGGGACTGTTTGAACTGGGGGTCTCTAGTTGTCAATGGTATACACCTTTGACCAAATAGGGACCCTTGCTTCTAAGTCAGGGAAAGGGGATTACACTACTGGATAACCCTTGCTCACCCTCTTAGTAATTGGCACGACCAGATAAGCTTAACTCAGAGCAGTGTGTTAAGCCTTTGTGAACACATATAGTAATACAGTGAAAACACTACAGATGGACACAACACAGGTTTTATAAAAATAAGTATTCTTTATATAGATTTAACACAAGACCCCAAATGACAAAAATGCACAATACTGTAATCAATAATAATTCTTCAAGATAGTAGCAATGGTTAGAAAATAGGTTATTCACTTAAAATCAATCTTTAGCAACAGATAACCCCAATGGGAGTGATCACAACGTCAAGGTCAAAGAAATCCCAAAGTACGGCGTCGATCGCGAGGTGCGCGGCGTCGGGCCCAGAGTCAAAACAGATCCACAGAGAACAGTACCTTGGTAAAGCAAAAACAAAGACACCTTACTGCGTCGGGGAGGTGCGGCGTTGTTGGCGTGTTGCGGCGTCGGTTCCTTACTTCGGTGGAGATGATGCATTGGTTTCCTGGATGCTTGCGCAGGCACGGGAGGCGTCGGTTCCTGACCGGAGAGGGGGTGACGTCATGATGGCGCCGAAACCACGGTTCTGTAGGATGTCACGATGTCGATGGATTCTGAACTACCCACTTCGACGATCGGCTCCGCAATGATGTCGGCTTCGAAGTCGATGCAGCACAGCAGCAGGTGTCGGGCCGGCTTCGCAAATCGGAGCAGCGCTCACGGCTATGGCAGGCTTATGATGTCGTTCGCTGGCGTCAATGTGGCAAAGCGGCCGGTATCGTGTCTACGTTGCAAGTCGTAGCAGCGATCATGGCTTCGATGCAGATGACGGCGTTACTCGCCGGCATCGTGTTGCAGAATTCCTTCTGTAGCAACTAGAACAGCAAGTTCCAGATGCAGGCAAACAGAAGGGGTGAAGTTGGGTATCCATGAGACTTCGGTCAGGAAGCGAGCTCAAATCAAGCCCTTGGAGTAATTTTCTGCAAGTTGATGAAAGTCCTTTGAAAGTTCCTTCTCCTCTCCTTGGCACTGAAGACACCACTGTAGGCCAACCCAGCAGCACAGCACACTGGCAGGGGGGGCAGTACAACTCCTATAGCTTCCTTGGTTCTTCTCCTTGGCAGAGGTTTGTCTTGTTGTTCCAGAAGTGATCTAAAGTCTTGGGGTCCGGGTCCCCATATTTATACTCATATTATCTTTGTTCTCTGAAGGCAGAGAGGCCTTTGCCTAGTCCAAACCAGTTCAGGTCAGTCCTGGAGCACTTTGTTGACAAGACTCGGTCTTTCTTTTCACAGTGTAGGCCAGGGACATCATACACACCATAGGAGGTGGAGCCAGCATTGTGGAGGGAAGGAACAGCCCTATTCAGGTCTCAGGAACAACTCCTCCCACCCATCTACATGCAGGTCTCTCTATTCAGCCCTGGGCTGACTCACCCTGTCTCCTGGAATCCCCCAACCCATGTCACTTAAACTCCAAGACAAGGAATATACAACCTAGCAGATGAAGGATTGGATAGTTAGGCAAGAAAATACCTAATTTGTAAAAGAAGTATTTTCAAACACAGAATGTTAAAACAAACTTCACTAAAAGGTGTATTTTTATCATTCTGAGTTCAGGCACACTAAATTCAAATTTTTACCATGTTCCCTGGGTCAACGAGGATTATAAGATGTTATAATCAAACATGCCCATTCTGGCCTATGGGGAACAGGCAATCCTGCAAAAGTGAAAAACAAAAATGGCTGTAATTCACTATCAGGACATGCCATACACACCAGAGCATGTCCTACCATATACTTACAATGCACCCTGCCCTTGGGCCTACCTGAGGGGTGTCTGATATGAAGAAAAGGGAAGGTTTAGGGACTGGCATGTGGGTGCACTTACCAAGTCAACGTGGCAGTACTAGACTGCACATAGGCTCTGCAATGGCAGGCCTGAGACACAATTTACAAGCTGCTTCTGTGGGTGGCACAACCAGTGCTGCACACCCAACAGCAGCATTTGATATACAAGCCCAGGGCACACATGGTGCGCTGTGATAGGGTCTGATAAGTAAATCAAATAACACAATCATGGAGTCACTAATCAATACATCAATTTAACATAGGGAGCACTTGCACTGTGCTAGCAGTGGCACAGTGCCCAAAGCATCTAACCAGCAAAACAGAGGAGGCAATCAGTAAAAAAATGGAAGGGACACTCACACCAATGATACCAGGTCTAACACGTGTCCCCTCCAGCTGAAATGTGGGGAGAACTACCCTTCCCCGTGGGGGTTCTCTTCACTAAGGCAAAAAAATCTGGACAGACCATCAGCATTAGGGTGTTCTATACCAGGGCGGTGTTCCACCATAAATTCCATCCCCTGTAGGAAAATGGACCACCTCAACAACTTTGGGTTCTCACCCCTCATCTGCATCAAGCATCTGAGGGGCCTGTGGTCTGTCTGAATCCGGAAGTGTGTCCCAAACAGGTATGGTCTCAACTTCTTCAGTGCCCAGACCACAGCAAAGGCCTCACACTCAATTGCACTCCACCTCTGTTCTCCTGGAAGTATTCTCCTACTGGTGAAGGCTACAGGTTGGTCTAGGCCCTCCTCATTAATCTGTGAAATATTAGCCCCCACACCATGCTCTGAAGCGTTTGTTTGAACAATAAATTATTTGAGAAGTTTGGCGCCTGAAGCCCGGGTGCTGTGCACATGGCAGTCTTCAGGGTGTCAAAAGCCTTCTGACAGGTGTCAGTCCAGTTCACTTTCTTGGGCTGCTTCCTGGAAGTCAGCTCAGTCAAGGGTGCAACAATGTTGCCATACCCCATTGACAAATCTCCTGTAGTTCCCCGTGAGTCCTAAAAAGGCCCTCACCTGTGTCTTTTGGGGTTCCCATGCCAGGATGGTATCAATCTTGGGTTGTAGGGGTGCCACCTGGCCGCTCCCCACCTGGTGCCCCAAGTACACCACAGAACCCTGCCCTATCTGACACTTACTCGCCTTGATCGTGAGGCCTGCCTTGCGCAGTGCCATCAACACTTCCCAGAGGTGGAGCAGATGTTCTTCCCAACTGGTGCTGAACACTGTAATGTCATCCAGGTAGGCAGCACTGAAATCCTCCAGTGCAGCCAACACCTGGTTGACCAACCTCTGAAAGGTGACAGGGGCATTCTTCATCCCAAAGGGCATAACCCGCAATTGGTAGTGCCCATCTGGTGTGGAGAATGCTGACCTCTCTTTGGCCCCATCAGTCAAGGTGAACTGCCAGTACCCAGACGTCAAATCAAATGTGATGAGGTACCGTGCAGCACCTGACTGATCAATGAGCTCATCAGCTCTGGGGATGGGGTGCGCGTCAGGCTTGGTGACTAAATTGAGTCCCTGGTAGTCCACAGAGAACCGGAGTTTGGGTGTGGCACCAGGCGCGGCAGCCTTTGGGACCAAGACCACTGGGCTTGCCCAAGGACTGTTGGAGGAGTCAATCACCCCTAAGGCAAACATCTTGGAGATCTCCTCCTTGATATAAGCTCTGACCCTGTCAGTCACTCTGTAAGCCTTGTGCTTCATAGAAGGACTGTCCCCAGTGTCCACATCATGGATGCACCACTCAGTGACACCAGAAACTAGGGAAAACAAATCAGAGAATTGCCCCAACAGTTGGCGACAATCTTGCTGCTGTTCAGGGGTCAGTGTGGCAGAGAGGTTGACACCATCCACTGACCCATCTTGCTCGCTTGCAGACAGGAGGTCAGGAAGAGGCTCGGTCTCCTCCTCCATCCCATCATCTGTAGCTAGGAGCATGCCCACTTCCGACCTTTCTAAGTGGGGCTTCAGGCGGTTAACATGCAGGACCACAAAGGGTTCCTAGGAGACCGCAAGTTCACCAAATAGGTGACAACACTCTTGCTCTCCACCACCTCAAATGGTCCGGTCCACCTGTCCTGGAGCGCACATGGTTGTACAGGGGCCATGACCCAAACTTTCTGTTCAGGTTAAAGCTCAATTAGAGTAGCATTCTGATCGTACCACTGCTTCATTTCCTCCTGGCTGGCTTGAAGATTCACCTGGGCGAGTTGCCTGAATCGCTGAGTCTGGTTCATGAAGGCAAGCATGTAACTGTATACATCTTGGGGAGGCTTCCTGGGAGATTGCTCCCAACCTACCTTGACCAGACTCAAAGGTCCTCTTACCGGGTGTCCATACAGCAGTTCAAAGGGGCTGTACCCTAGGGACTTATGTGGCACCTCACGGTAAGCAAAAAGAAGGCATGGCAAGGGGATGTCCCACTTACGCCTCATAGGGTCCTCAAGACCCATAATCATGCCTTTAAGGGTCCAGTTGAATCTCTCAACCAGCCCATTACCTTGGGGATGGTAAGGAGGGGTGAACCTGTATGTAACAGCACTCCTGCCACAGGGACTTCATATAATTAGATATGAAGTTGGGACCATGATCCTACACACCTCTCTGGAGAACTCCACACAGGAGAAAATCCCCATCAGTGCACGTCCCACCACGGGGGCTGTCACTGTCCTGAGCGTGACAGCTTCTGGGTACCGGGTAGCATGGTCCACCAAGACCAGGATAAACCTGTTGCCCATGGCTATCTTGGGGTCCAGTGGCCCCGCAATGTCATTGCCCACCCATTTAAAGGGGGTACTGACCACAGGGAAAGGTTGGAGAGGAGCCTTTTGCTTCCTTCTACATTTCCCACTTGCCTGGCAAGTTTGACAAGTCCTACAATGAGTGTCAGAACTCTTCCGCATCTGGGGCCAATAAAAGTGGGTGACAAGTCTTTCAAAGGTCTTGTCCTTCCCCAGATGTCCAGCTAAAGGTACATCATGAGCCAACCCCAGAAGAAAGGCTCTGAAGCGCCAGGGTACCACCAGCAGACGGGCTGACCTAGGCTCAGCAACCTTAGGCTCTGTATACAGGAGGTCGTTCTCCCAGTAGATCCAATGTGATCCAGACTGATCACCTGCTGCCTGGTTTGTGGCTGTTGCTGCAAACCCACAAGAGCAGGGCACTTCTTCTGCTCTGCACAAAATTCCTCCCTGGAGGTTCCTCCTTCTTGCTGCTAATGGGTCAGCTCAGGCATGTACCCCAGTTCAGCAACTTGCTCCCCTGTAGGTTTCAGGGCATCCCCCTCAAGGTCTGCATCCTCCTGGACCGTGAGAACAATGGGGGCTGGTTTCCCATGCCCCCTACCTCTTCTCTTTAAGGCAGGTTCCTGGGCCATACTTTCAGGCTCCAGGATCTCTTGCACACCCTTACTGTCTGCCATAGACCGAGTGGTCACACAGGCCCACTCAGGCAGACCCAACATCTCCAAATGAGCCATCTTCTCCACCTTATGCCAAGGGGAGCTTTCCAAATCATTGCCCAACAGACAATCAACAGGCATGGCTAGCCTCACAGCTACTTGGAGAGTTCCCGAGACTCCGCCCACCCACTCCAGGGGAACCCTAAGCCACCTTGCAATTGCTCTCTGTGTTGTCAGTGGCAACAACTGGGTTAAAATGCATTGGGGACCACCTGCTCTTCAGACACCAAGTGACACCTGACAGCTGTCACACTGGCTCCGGTGTCTCTAAGAGCCTCCACTCCATGGCCATTGATGGTCATCCACTGCCTGTATTTCTTAATGTTATTAGGCAGTTGAGTCTTAGGGACCATCTCAAAGGCTCCTAAGGAGACAAGGGACATTTCTGCGGGACCCCACCCACCTTGGGCACCCATCTCTTCCCCTCCCAGGGCTACACTCGCCATCTGACAGGGGTGCACGGGGTGGCACATACTGACCGTTTTGGGGACACTGGGGATCATACCAATAGTGTCCCATTTGCTTACACTGAAAGCAGGTAGCATGCCCCCTGTGAACAGGTTTACCTGTCGGGGCTCTAGCTTTTTCTCAGGGGGAGGCTGGGAACCTTTACCTTGGTTCCCTTGGGAATTATTTTGGGGCCCTTTCTGGAACTCCATCTGTTTACCCTTGTCCCCCCCACTCTTCTGCGGAGGACCCTGCCCACCTTTGGCTGAGTCTCCCACATGACCGTTGTGGACCCTGGTACTGACCCAGCGGTCGGCCTCCTTAGCAAGCTTCCTAGGGTTAGTGAACTTGCTATTAATAAGGTGCTGGCGTAGCTCTGGAAAACAATTAGCAGACAAGTGCTCCCATGCAAACAAATCATAGAGCGCTTCAAAAGTATCCACTTTGCTACCCTTCACCCAACCATTCAAATCTCTGCAAAAGAAAGATGCAAATTCTACCCAAGTGGTTCCCTCCAGCTTCTTACAATTCCTGAATCTCTGTCTATAGAGTTCTGGGAGAAAA
The DNA here is from genome assembly GCF_964263255.1 of Lissotriton vulgaris. Taxonomy (NCBI): domain Eukaryota; kingdom Metazoa; phylum Chordata; class Amphibia; order Caudata; family Salamandridae; genus Lissotriton; species Lissotriton vulgaris. Next base: position 1,838,536,561 of record NC_141691.1, on the reverse strand, counting down.
CCGTACTTTGTCATCAGGGCTTCCTTCATGTGGGCATAAGACATCCTATGTTCACTAGGTCGGTCTTACAAAGTATCCCTCCCTTCACTCACAAAGTTGCCCCACAACCCAGCTCCCCAATCCTTCTCAGGGACCTGGTGGGCCAACATTGCTATCTCATAGGCTGCAAACCACTGCCCAGTATCTTCATGCTTATGAAAATCTTTGATGACATCCTTGGGGATATATACACTGCCTTCCGAAGGCACAGACGGTGTGCTGCCACCAGAGGGAGTGATCTCTAAGCCCTTTGCCTTGATTTCTAACTCCCTCAACATTCTCTCATGCTCCATTCTTATTCACTCTCATTCCAAGGACAACCTGTTATTCTCTATTTCCCTCTGACCCTCCAGCTTAAGCTTGGCCATCTCCAGGTTCTGTGCCCTATTTCTCTCCCTGTCTTCCAGCTCTCTGGTGGGCAAGTCTTAGGAAGAGGTACTACTGCCAGGTGGGGATGGTACCACACCTGGCTGGAAAAACTGGCCCATCAACTGCCCATCTGCATTCCCAGGTGGCTCCCCCACCAACTCAGGGGCATTCCTTGCTTCTACCCAAGCCCTCAGTGCCTTCTGGTAGTCATCCTTTTTGGAAATGCCTGGTGTAGCAACTTTCAATTTTTTTGCAGAGATGCTTGAGCTGTTTCAAAGTGTACATTTCCAACCTCTCTGCCTCAAAATCTAGATCCATAGATGCAACAGATGCTGGTCTACTTATGGCAGTAAGAATTGGCAGTTCTCAGGAAAAATAACAGTCCAAGGAAAAATAAATTCTACCAAAAAAAGTATGTGGTCCTGTTTAGTCTGCACTCACTAGTAGTGTACACTAATCACTGTATATGAGTCATAAATGCAAGTCCAACTCCTCACCGCTGACCACCAATGTTACAACTGGGGTCTCTAGTTGGCAATAGTATACACTTTTGATCAAATAGGGACCCTTGCTTCTAAGTCAGGGAAAGGGGTTTACAATACTGGATAACCCCTGCTCATCCCCGTGGTAGCTTGGCATGAGCAGACAGGCTTATCTCAGAGGCAGTGTGTTAAGCATTTGTGAACACATACAGTATTACAGTGAAAACACTACTGATGGACACAACACAGGTTTTATAAAAATTATTATTTTTATAAAGATTTAACACAAGACCACAAACAACAAAAATGCACAATACTGCAATCAATAATAATTCTTCAAGATGGTAGAAATGGTTCAAAAATAAGTTATTCAACTGAAATTAAGAACCGGAAAGTCAGCTAAGCAAGCCGCTGCCTCACTCGCGGCTGTATTCCCACAGAACTTGGAGATTCGCCGAAGTTTGACGACGCCGAAGTTTGACGAGTCCTGCAGCCGGGTGTTGGAGTGGCAGGTGCGGCCGAGGACGTAATGACGCACACCGATGCCAGTCGAGAGCGGGACCCCGTTGATCGGATCGGTACCGTCAGAAGAGCTTCAATTGCGACCTAGACCCCACTCACCTCTCCATAAGTGGGGGGGTACTGCGACTAAGCACAATAACCGGGGAACCACGGCAGCGCCGCAGTAACCAGCTCAGCCCCGGCTCTCCACGGCCTGCCTGTGTATCTGCCTCTGCCTCATCAACAAGCAGGAACCTCGTTCGCTGGAGGTGCTGGGGAGATCCTCATGCAGACGGCAAGCGGGACAGACCAAGGGGGATTAGCGCAAGAAATCGGCCAAAAGTGAGAGAACAAGGACAGTGGGCCATCACCATCTGAGGCCCGGAGGTGTGTGTGTGTGGTGGGGCCTATAGGGTCAAACATACAACTCTAGTGATAGACGAAGATGGGTAAAGCATACTACCTTTATAGGGCTGGAGAGTATAGTCAGCCAATGTGAGTGCAGCAGCGGAGAGGAATCATAGACCACAAGGGGCACTACCCAAAGAGACCTTAGAGGCGACGCAGATCCCCTAATAATGTCGAACCTGAAAGGGTCCAGGATGGTCCCAAAAAATAAATTTGCCCGAAAACCTCGCTCCAGGACCAGCGAACCAAGGATAAGGCGAGCAGCAGAGCGGATGATAACCCTCAAAGACGTCATGGCGGCCATTTCTAGGGTACGGACATCTCTGGAACACAGGATGGATATAATCTCAACAGATGTTACGTTGATACGAGCCGACCTGGTGAAAATGGGCGAGAAGGAGATCACTACTACGAGCCTGGTCGACGACACCTCCCAGCTCCAAACTAAAATTCGGGAGCTGCAAACCTTTCGCAAGCTAGCAGAAAGTAAACTCGAAGACTGCGAAGTGCGCACTCAGTGCAACAATATACGCATTTTGGAAGTACCTGAGTGTGCGGAGGGGCAGACCCCAGACGTATTTATTGAGGAACTTATACTCAAGCACCTCCAACCTAAAGGCCTCTCAAAATTCTTTGTCGTAGAGAGAGCGCATAGAGTCCCGGGTGGCCGACCAAAACCAGGCCCCCCCCGCCCCAAGGCCGATGTTAGCGCGAGTGTTGAACTATCGCAACAGAGATGTGATCCTCCAGAACGCTAGAGCCGGCCCACCACTCAAGTACGACAACGCAACAATCTCCTCTTTCCCGGATTTCACACAGGCAGTGCATCAGCAACACAGATCCTTTCTAGGGGTAAAGAAAATGCTCAGAGACAGAGGACTGTTTCCTGCATTACTACGAGTTGAGGGGGATGGCAAAACATGGTTCTTCAACACCCCAGAATCGGCATTGGACTGGCTGGAGATCTGGCGTAGAGACAGGGAGCGTGATCCCGGAACAACAGACTAAAGAGCTGCCCCGACCATAACTCAGCCGAAGGACTGGGAAGCTGGATGCCCTCAATGGAATGGGGTGGTCTCCAGTGGTAATGGCGGTCTCAGAATCCAGATGAGAGGGAAGATGTCATCAGGGGTCCCAGCAGTGCTAGGAGAGGTACAGATCGTGGGACATGCTATCCGGATGAGCAGATGAGACATTTTTGCTTTATAATTTAAAAGGGGTGGGAGAGATTGAGTGACTATTACATACCCTCATTTCAACTTTTATTTCAAGTTGGGCGACAGGCACTCTGCAAGTTTGGAACATGGGCGGGTTTGGGCCATAGTGCAGGGGGGCAGGGAGAGGTGGTTGGGTCTGGTTCTCAGGTATGAGTATCGTATGTTTTGTACATTTGGAGTCAGCACGCCATAAGATGGCAATGTGGGGAGAGACAGTGAATGAGGACAAATTGAATACTCATGGGGAAGGTCTGCAATCTTAAGATATTGAGTTGGAACGTAAATGGGTTGCGGGACAAGATCAAGCACGGTGTAGTGTTACAATACATCAGGAGACAGCCACCGGATCTTGTCATTCTTCAGGAGACCCACCTGGTGGGCCACACTTGTAGGGCACTGAACAGATGGGGTTATAAGTTAGCGACGCATGCAGGCTTTACCACCAGCTCTCGGGGGTGGGAATATTGGTGCATCAATCCCCTCCCCTTACGATTCAATCCACTTGGTCAGATTACTTAGGGAGGTATGTGGGCATTACGGGACAGTGGGAGGGGTATGTGGTCACTTGTTTATCAGTTTATGTCCCTCTGGGATTGCAAGGCCAGACATTCAAGGACCTTGGAGCGGTGCTGCTCTCATTGCCAGATAGCCTATTAGTCATGGGAGGAGACTTTAACTTGGTGGTCTCAGGAGAATTAGACAGATGCCCCCCACGAGCTGTGGGTACAGGGGCGAGATGGTTTCCAGATTTCCTGGAAACACTTGGTTTGTCTGACGCCTGGAGGAGGTTCCACCCAGATAGTATCCAACATACATTCTACTCTGGGGTGCATAACAGTTTTTCCCGAATCGACTACATTATCGTCCCATACACATAGCTACGGACACCCACGAAATAAGACACCTAGCTCGGAGTATCTCTGATCACTCCCCAGTCTGGACGCAGGTAGCGCTGGGGTAGAGGGGGGAGGGCAGAGTGAAATGATAAGAGAACCAGAAGTCTTAGGCTCGCTAGATGACACAATGGCATTCGACACCATAGAGTGGCCCTACCTGTTTGCAGTGCTAAAGAAGTTAGGATTCGGGGAGGGTTTCATCCAATGGGTTAGGCTTCTCTACATAAGCCTTTAGCTCAGGTCGTGGTGAATAACAGATGGTCAGTGCCTTTTGAACTGGGCCACGGCACAAGGCAGGGGTGTCCCCTCTCCCCGTTTCTCTTTGCCCTTGTGCTCGAGCCCCTGGTGTTGTTGATCAGAAGAGACCCGGTCATACGGGGCTTAAAGTGGGCCCATCGTAGGAGGACAGCATATCACTCTAAGCCGATAATATCCTGCTATTCCTAGCCGCCCCCAAGAATTCGCTGATAGCAGTGTTAGACATTTTCACAATTTGGGAATATACGTGACGTCTGACTCTCAACTCCGGTACAACCAGAATTTAACCCCACCCATGCAACGATTAAAACGAGACACTGCTGCTTGGAGGGCGCTCCTTCTCTCTCTCTTGGGAAGAGCCCCCAAGAAGTCGCTGATAGCAGTGTTAGACATTTTCACAATTTGGGAATATACGTGACGTCTGACCCTCAACTCCGGTACAACCAGAATTTAACCCCACCCCTGCAACGATTAAAACAAGTCACTGCTGCTTGGAGGGCGCTCCCTCTCTCTCTCTTGGGAAGAGCAGCGCTCTTTAAAATGATGACTCTACCCCGCTTTCTATAATGTTACCAAAGTTCCCGGACCCGGTTCCGGCTACCTATTTCAGGGCGATCGAGGGGTTGCAGAGAAAACTACTGTGGCACCAAAAACCTAGGATAGCATTACACAAACTCACGCTCAATTGGTACGACGGGGGAATCAGCCTCCCCGACCTTAAGAGATACTATTGGGCGGCCCACCTAGTGGCAATAAACCAAAGCACATACAGCAGAATGGACGACCCGGGCTATGCTATGGCCCTTGGGTACTTCCTGGGGGAAACTATCACAGAACCCTATATTCCAAACTAAAGCGTTTTCCCCTGACGGGACGGACGAAACACTCCATGCATATCTGGCACACTGCCACCAAGAGACGATATCTCTCACTTATAGCAAACTGATCAATAATGTAGCCGACCCCTTACAAGATCTTAGAGCAAAGTGGGAAAGAGATGGTTTTGAGCTGGATGACAAGGAGTGGCAGGGGTAGCCATATCGGCCAGACTGCGACTGGTCCAGCTCAAAATACTCTAAAGAGTGTATATCACGGGACCCTGCCTGCTTCGAATGGGGAGAGCTGAGGAGAGTGTATGCAGGGGATCACTGACATAATATAGAATGCCAAAATATGGACCTACCAAAATATCGAGGTAAAAATATAGAATGCTAAAATATCGACCTTCTATCTCCAAACAGGTAAGTACAAAAATATTGAATCAAAAATATCGATGTAAAAAATATAGTTAGTCAAAATATCGAATTTTTTTAAATGCTTTAAATTAATTAAAAAATATTTAAATAAAACATATAATGAACTTAAACATACTTAAAATACTTAAATAAACTTAAAATTAATAAATAATTAATGTAAGTAAAAAAAACATACAAATTGAGTTGTTAATACATATATATATATATATAAACGTAATATTAATAAAAAAATTACAATATTTTTACCGTAGGATCGCGGAAAGGGTCAAATTTACTATTACCACTCCAGTGAGTGCAACAGTAGGGAAAGCGTTGGATAGCGTAGGGGTAAACATTACTATTCCCACTCCAGAGAGTGCAACAGTAGGGAAAGCGTTGGATAGCATAGGGGTAAAAAATACTATTCCAACTCCAGAGAGTGCAACAGTAGGGAAAGCGTTGGATAGCGTAGGGGTAAAAATTACTATTCCCACTCCACAGAGTGCAACAGTAGAGAAAGCGTTGGATAGCGTAGGGGTAAAAATTACTATTCCCACTCCAGAGAGTGCAACAGTAGGGAAAGCGTTGGATAGCGTAGAGGTAAAAATGACTATTCCCACTCCAGATAGTGCAACAGTAGGGAAAGCGTTCGATAGCGTAGGGGTAAAAATTACTATTCCCACTCCAGAGAGTGCAACAGTAGGGAAAGCGTTGGATAGCGTAGGTGTAAAAATTACTATTCCAACTCCAGAGAGTGCAACGGTAGGGAAAGCGCTGGATAGCGTAGGGGTAAAAATTACTATTCCCACTCCACAGAGTGCAACAGTAGGGAAAGCGTTGGATAGCGTAGGGGTAAAAATTACTATTCCCACTCCAGAGAGTGCAACCGTAGGGAAAGCGTTGGATAGCGTAGGGCTAAACATTACTGTTCCCACTCCAGAGAGTGCAACAGTAGGGAAAGCGTTGGATAGCGTAGGGGTAAAAATTACTATTCCATCTCCAGAGAGTGCAACAGTAGGAAAAGCGCTGGATAGCGTAGGGGTAAAAATTACTATTCCCACTCCAGAGAGTGCAACAGTAGGGAAAGCGTTGGATAGAGTAGGGGTAAACATTACTATTCCGACTCCAGAGAGTGCAACAGTAGGGATAGCGTTGGGGTAAAAATTACTATTCCCACTCCAGAGAGTGCAACAGTGGGGAAAGCGTTGGATAGCGTAGAGGTAAAAAGTACTATTCCCACTCCAGAGAGTGCAACAATAGGGAAAGCGTTAGATAGCGTAGGGGTAAAAAATACTATTCCAACTCCAGAGAGTGCAACAGTAGGGAAAGCGTTGGATAGCGTAGGGGTAAAAATTACTATTCCCACTCCACAGAGTGCAACAGTAGAGAAAGCGTTGGATAGCGTAGGGGTAAAAATTACTATTCCCACTCCAGAGAGTGCAACAGTAGGGAAAGCGTTGGATAGCATAGAGGTAAAAATGACTATTCCCACTCCAGATAGTGCAACAGTAGGGAAAGCGTTGGATAGCGTAGGGGTAGAAATTACTATTCCCACTCCAGAGAGTGCAACAGTAGGGAAAGCGTTGGATAGCTAGGTGTAAAAATTACTATTCCAACTCCAGAGAGTGCAACTGTAGGGAAAGCGCTGGATAGCGTAGGGGTAAAAATTACTATTCCCACTCCACAGAGTGCAACAGTAGGGAAAGCGTTGGATAGCGTAGGGGTAAAAATTACTATTCCCACTCCAGAGAGTGCAACCGTAGGGAAAGCGTTGGATAGCGTAGGGCTAAACATTACTATTCCCACTCCAGAGAGTGCAACAGTAGGGAAAGCGTTGGATAGCGTAGGGGTAAAAATTACTATTCCATCTCCAGAGAGTGCAACAGTAGGAAAAGCGCTGGATAGCGTAGGGGTAAAAATTACTATTCCCACTCCAGAGAGTGCAACAGTAGGGAAAGCGTTGGATAGAGTAGGGGTAAACATTACTATTCCCACTCCAGAGAGTGCAACAGTAGGGATAGCGTAGGGGTAAAAATTACTATTCCCACTCCAGAGAGTGCAACAGTGGGGAAAGCGTTGGATAGCGTAGAGGTAAAAAGTACTATTCCCACTCCAGAGAGTGCAACAATAGGGAAAGCGTTAGATAGCGTAGGGGTAAAAATTACTATTCCAACTCCAGTGAGTGCAACAGTAGGGAAAGCATTGGATAGCAGGAGGGTAAACATTACTATTCCCACTCCAGTGAGTGCAACAGAAGGGAAAGTAAATACTTCATATATAAATAAAAATAAACTAAATAATAATACCAATTACAAATTAATTAAAATACTTAACACTTTTAAATAATATAATAATTAATCAATTAAAAATGCAAATAAAAATTAATTAATAAAAATAATTAACTACTAATACAAATTATTTACCAATTAACAATAAATTAATTAACAATTAGAAAATAATAAAAATTTTGATAAAATAAAAAATAGAATTTAAAAATAGAATTACTTACAATTAAATTACTCCCCACCCTATTCCCCTATAAACCCACAACCCACTACAGAAACTAAATTAATAAAATTAACATAATTATCCATTAATAAATTAATTTAAATTAATTACTCATTATATTTTAATTAATTACCAATTAATAATTAATTAACAATTATTTCACAATAAATACAAATAAATAAATTAACATATTTAATTATTTATAATTAAATAACTTTCCACCCTATTCCCCTATAAACCCACAACCCGCTACAGAAAATAAATTACTAAAAGTAACATAATTATCAATTAATCAATTAATTAAAAATAATTACCAATTATATTTTAATTAATTACCAATTAATAATTAATTAACAATTAATTCAAAATAAATACCGATAAATAAATTAACATATTTAATTAATTATAATTAAATTACTTCCCACCCTATTACCCTATAAACCCACAACCTGCTACAGAAAATGAATTACTAAACTTAACATAATTATCAATTAATCAATTAATTAAAAATAATTACCAATCATATTTTAATTAATTACCAATTAATAATTAATTAACAATTAATTCAAAATAAATACAAATAAATAAATTAACATATTTAATAATTATAATTAAATTACTTCCCACCCTATTACCCTATAAACCCACAACCCGCTACAGAAAATGAATTACTAAAATTAACATAATTATCAATTAATCAATTAATTAAAAATAATTACTAATTATATTTTAATTAATTACCAGTTAATAATTAATTAACAATTAGTTTAAAATAAATACCAATAAATAAACATATTTAATTAATTATAATTAAATTACTTCCCACCCTATTCCTCTATAAACCCACAACCCGCTACAGAATTATATTACGCAAAAATTAAATACCATACCAATAATTAATATAAATAATAAAATAAATATACACTTTTCAAACATATACTAACATAAGAAACACTTTAAAAATTGATATTAACTTACTTACCTCAAATTCGATATTTTTGTACACAGACAAATGGATACCTACAGACAAATGGGCGCTCTCCAAAATATTATCAGGGTATGTATACAATCACAATCACATGTGGTGCTTCAAGGAGAGAGGGTGCGGATCCAACACCCACAATGTTCCGATTGGGCAGAAGTAATTCTAAACCAGGTCCCTCCGAGCACTCTATTTGATAGATCGATAACAGTTCTAACACGAATCAATTGGCATATGTCACAGTCCCAATTTCTATGAACAATCAGTCCAGAAATCTCCAGATTAAAATTCTTCTTTGTTTATTTTCATATCCTTCCACAACATGGGTTCTCGGTACATCAGCCAACACGTGTTTCGTTGTGTAGTTATATAACACTATGACTTCCTCAGGGCTGTAACCAAATAGATATTTCCTATGAGTCATAACATCTTTCGTGTTGATTAGGATTAGTAATGTGACAAATTAAAGCACACCGAAATAGAGGTGTATTATAGTCCGCAAAGTTATAGGTCCTAGTAGAGAAGAGAATGGAAATATAGTAATACCACTCCCGTCTCACATTACACCCTTAATATGAGAGAGAGAATGGATATAGTGCCATGCCAGATAGGGTAGGAGAAACAAGAGAAACAGCATGCCTATTTCCATGCGATACATGTCAATATTCACCTATAGTTTCAAAATTCACTCTCTTGTAATCTCCTTCTCACTCTTGATCTGTCTCGCCAATCTAAAACGTAAATATCCAAAAAAATCCATTCTAGTTTTACCTCATCTCTGACACAGCCTTCTTAAACCGACTTCGAAAATAATCATAGCAATCTGTGTATAATCACTATTATTATCCAACATTCCTCACTGAGGTCTTCACCACCCCACATCAACCCTCCCCACATAATCTGCATCTTTTAACTATTCCGAAACCTTATTTTACACATTTCTAAGCATATTTATTACCTCTATCTTTCCATCATGGGGACAGAGTCTGCTTTCTCCACTTCGCCAGTTTTCAAATAAATATACACACTGACGATATAGCTGAAATCAGATAATTAATACATATGTTTCACTCTTCGGCACTCGTAATTACCACCTCCCAGCATCTACAAGTGTAATTCCACTCACCCTTATTGCTCGCGATCCCCTATAGCAAAGTCACTATCTTCATAATCCATTTAACACTATTTTCAATGCTGTAAAGATATAAATTAATGGTCTTGTTACTTTGTCTCTAACAAGTATCACTTTTAGAACGCACCAAATATCGAAACCATAGGCACTCACCCTAACGGATCATAACCTTGTGAATTGGGGTCCTTATCTCCAAATACGTATCACTTCTGTTATTTATGACTGAAAGACAATAGCGTATGTGTTTCAATATATTTTACCGGTGTATATCGCTTACATGTTATACCGTATCACAGTCCGCCCACCCTTATGATCTCTATCTCATCATTCGCGGCCCCAATTTCAATCTTGTACCATCACTCTGAAAAGTAGAGAGTACGATGATTTAGAGGAAGACTGCACTTACGCTAACATGACAACTATGCTGATCCATAATAGCGGCAAGTTAAAAACTCTCATACCTCTCCTGGGTAGCGCGTATCCTCACTACTCACTATATATATATTCTGTCCATTCTATATTTTTGTAGTCTATATTCTGTCCATTCTATATTTTTGTAGTCTATATTCTGTCCATTCTATATTTTTGTAGTCTATATTCTGTCCATTCTATATTTTTGCAGTCTATATTCTGTCCATTCAACATTATGTCCATTCTATATTTTTTAATTCGATATTAATGCTATCCTATTCAATATTTTTGTAGTCTATAGTCTGTCCAGTCGATATTGTGCCCATTCTATATTTTTTAATCGATATTAATGCAAATCGATAATAAAAACTCGATATTTTGACTGTATACCGTATGCAGGTGCCAGTGTGGATTCGAAGGAACATTCATGCACATAATCTGGGAGTGTGAACACATTCAGCGCTAGTGGCATCAAATCCATGAGGTGATGAGTGAAGTTCTGAATCTAGAAATGCGCCTTGAGGTGAAAAAATGCCTGCTGAACGTATGGGAGCCTACAGACGTGGGAAGGATGGGCAGGGTTTAGGTAGCATTGGGGCTGATGATCGCGAAAAGGAATATAGCTCAGCACTGGGGCGCCGCCCAGCCTCCCGTGTTAGCAGAATGGAAGAAAAATATGGACTGGTGCATGCTTAGGGAAACGACTGTCTAAGTTGCATGGGGGAGCCCGAAGAAGTGGTCATTAATATGGGGGGCTTGGAACGAGTACTGTGGAGATATCTGTAGCCCACCCCGTAGCATTGACCTACATTACCAGGACTTAACTTGATCAATCCATGTTAACCGTTGTAGACACTGTGAATTTTAGCCTCGATTTGGGAACTGTAACTGTACGATCCCCTCCAAGCCTGAAAGTGAAAACATGTCCTGTGTTTTGTGCTGACTGTTATCATGTAAAAAAAATAGGTTATTCACTTAAAATCAGTCTTTAGCAACAAATAACCCCAATGGGAGTTATCACAACATCAAGGTCAAAGAAATTCCAAAGTACGGCGCGGACCGCAAGGTGTGCGGCATCGAGCCTGCGGTCAAAACAGACCCACAGAGAACCATACCTTGGAAAAGCGTAAACAAAGATAGCTCACAGCGTGAGGGAGGTGCACCGTCGTTGGTGCGTTTCGGCATCAGTTCCTTACTTCGGGGGAGATGATGCATCGGTATCCTGGATGCTTGCGCAGGCAGGGGAGGCGTTGGTTCCTGACCGGTGGTGACGTAACAATGGCGCCGAAACCACGATTCCGGACGATGTCAATGGATTCTTGACCACCCACGTCCATGACCGGCTCCGCGATGATGTTGGCTTCGGAGTTGATGTGGCACAGCAGCAGGCGTAGGACCGGCGTCACAAGTCACGGCTGTGGCAGGCTTACGATGTCATTCGCTTGCGTCGATGTGGCATGGCGGCCGGCGTCGGGTCGATGTTGCAAGTCGGAGCAGCGCTCACGGCGTCGCTCGCTGGCGTCGGTGTTGCAGAATTCCTTCTGTAGCAGCTAGAGCAGCAAATTCCAGATACAGGTAAACAGAAGGGGTGAAGTCGGGTATCCCTGTGACTTCGGTCAGGAGGCAAGCTCAAATCCCTTGGAGTAATATTCTGCCAGATGATTAAAGTCCTTTGAAAGTTCCTTCTCCTCTCCTTGGCACTGAAGACACCACTGTAGGCCAACACAGCAACACAGCACACTGGCAAGGGGGGCAGTACAACTCCTACAGCTTCCTTGGTTCTTCTCCTTGGCAGAGGTTCGTCTTGTTGTTCCAGAAGTGATCTTAAGTCATGGGGTCTGGGTCCCCATATTTATACTCATATTCTCTTTGTTCTCTGAAGGCAGAGAGGCCTTTGCCTAGTCCAAATAAGTTCTGGTCGGTCCTGGAGCACTTTGTTGACAAGACTCGGTCTTTCCTTTCACAGTGTAGGCCAGGGACATCAGACACACCTCAAGAGGTGGAGGCAGCATTGTGGAGGGAAGGCTCAGCCCTATTCAGGTCTCAGGTGCAACTCCTCCCACCCATCTACATGCAGATCTGTCTATTAAGCCCTGGGCTGACTCACCCTGTCTCCTGGAATCCTCCAGCCCCTGTCACTCAAACTCCAGACAAGGAATGCACAACCTAGCAGAGGCAGGCTTGGATAGTTAGGCAAGAAAATACCTACTTTCTGCAGTAGGTTGTGCCACCCACAGAGGCAGCCTGTACATTGTGTCTCAGGTCTGCCATTGCAGAGCCTGTGTGCAGTCTGGTACTGCCATGTTGACTGGGCAAGTGCACCCACTTGCCAGTATCTAAACCTTCCCTTTTCTGAATATTAGTCACCCCTATTGTAGGCCCATGGGCCGGGTGAATTGTGAGTAAAAGGTAGGACATGCCCTGATGTGTGTGGCATGTCCAAATAGTGAATTATGACCATTTTTGTTTTTCACTATTGCAAGTCTATCTGTTCCCCATAGGCCAGAATGGTCCTATGGGGAACATCTTTTAGTGAAGTTGGTTTTAACATTCTGTGTTTGAAAATACCACTTTTAGAAAGTAGGTATTTTCTTGCCTAACTATCCAGGCCTGCCTCTGCTAGGTTGTGTATTCCTTGTCTGGCGTTTGAGTGACAGAGTTTGGGGGTTCCAGGAGACAGGGTGAGTCAGCACAGGGCTGAATAGAGAGATCTGCATGTAGATGGGTGGGAGGAGTTGTACCTGGGACCTGAATAGGGCTGTGCCTTCCCTCCACAATGCTGGCTTTACCTCCTGTGGTGCGTCTGATGTCCCTGACCTACACTGTGAAAGGAAAGAAGGAATCAGGGAAAACAAATACAAAAATGGTCCCAGCAACTGGGGGCAGTCATTCTGTTGCTCAGGGGTCAGGGTGGAAGAGAGGTTCACACCATCCACTGACCCATCTCACTCTGTCGCAGACAGGAGGTTAGGAAAAGGCTCAGTCTCCTCCTCCAATCCAGCATATGTTGCTAAGAGCATGCCCACTTCGGACCTCTCCAAGTGGGGCTTCAGGCGGTTGACATGCAGGACCCGCATGGGGTTCCTGGGAGAATGCAAGTCCACCAAGTAGGTAGCAGGACTTTTGCGCTCCATCACCTCAAATGATCCGGTCCACTTATCCTGGAGCGCACAGGGCTCCACCTGGGCCATGACCCACACTTTCTGACCAGGCTGAAGCTCTACCAGAGTGGCATTCTGGTCGTACCACTGCTTCATCTCCTCCTTGCTGGCTTCCAGATACGCCTAAGCGATTTGCCTGAAACGCCTAGACTGGTTCCTGAAGGCCAGCATGTAGCTATATACATTATGGGGAGGTTTCCTGGGAGTTTGCTCCCAGCCTTCCATGACCAGACTCAGAGGTCCTTTCACTGGGTGACCATAGAGAAGCTTAAAGGGGCTGAACCCTAGAGGGAAAATTAGTATAAAAGAGGGGACCCAATCCCCAGAACTTTAGATCACTTTTGGGAAACAAGAAGAACCTTTGCTGAGGAGAGGAACCAGAGAAACTGAGGTGGAGACTATCCCTAAGCTGAGTGCTGTTTGGGGGATTGGCCTGCAATGGTTGCCTGACTGCCAAAGGAAGGAGAAAAGAAGAAAGGACTTTGTGCTACTTTCAAATCAATTTGGAAAGGATGTCCAAGGGCTTGAGATAGAGCTTGCCTTCTGCTGACATCTCAGGGACAACAGATTTCACCAACCAGCTCCCCTGCCTTCCCTTGCTGGGAGTTGAAGTACTTGCTGTTGAGCTGGGCCTTCTGAGAGACTGCGTGTCGCTGGGAGCTAGAAGTGCGACTCAAGACAAAGAAGCGTGTCACCGCCGCAGCCGTTGTCGCCGCATCACCGGAAAAGAGTGTCGCCATTGCAGCAGACGTCGTCGCATCACCGGTGAAGCGTGTCGCAGGGCCTGTCGCCGGTCAGAAGAATCTTTAGGTCGCCGCAATGCCGCCGGGCGTGCACGCATCGTTGTCGCATCAAAAAGAAGACGCCATTTTGTTTCATTGAACCAGATCTTCATCTCATCACAGAACTGCTGGTCGCATCCCAGCGGAAGCGCAGTAAGAAACCGACGCATCACCTCCCCACACGGAGAAGAACCGACACACCTGCTACGCAGCAGTAGGGACCCAACGCATCACCGTTCTTGGTTTTGAGGAAGCGACACATCACCTTCCCTACAACACTTTCGTTGTATAGCAATACGCATCCAAGGGTACATTGAACTCAAAGTGTCCCATTTTACATCTAAATAGACCAAGCTAATTCTACCATTTTTGTAGTACAGTATTGTGTATTTTTGTCGTTTGTGGTCTTGTGTTAAGTCTATATAAAAATACTTATTTTTATACTACAACTTGTGTGGTGTCTATCTACAGTGTTGTCACTGGGTTACTGTATGTGTTCACAAATACTTTATACACTGCCTCAAAGATAAGCCTGTCTGCTCGTGCCAAGCTAGCAAGGGGGTGAGCAGGGGTTATTTTAGGAGTGTACCCTCTTACCCTGACTAGACGCAAGGGTCCCTCTTTGATCAAAGGTACCTACCTCTGCCAACTAGAGACCCCCAAATCTAACAGGCTGTCACAATCTGGCAGACTACATCAGGGATAACCTGCTCTGAGGGCACCAGATGGCACCTAAAAATGGTCATGCTGTCTTCTGTGTCTCTCAGAGTCTCTACACTGTGCCCAGTGATGGTGAGCCACTGCCTGCATTCTTTTTTTTTTTTGAAAACCTTTATTGAACATTTGCAATCAAATACAGACAAGGGCCTACAACCCGCAGGGCTGGCCGCAAATCATAGGATCTCAAGTCAAAAGCGTACCAGTTGCAAAGATAAATCGATTTAAACACAGGATAGGAGGTTTTCATTTTTAAATAATAAGTAGAAGAGTCGGATATCGCACAGTGTCTCGGAGTACAGAGGAGGGCGAGCAGAGAAACAACGTGTTCTAAAGAAACTCACTATCAACTGAGTCAACGAAGTTGAGACATGAGTCATCAGGATAAACTAGCACATTTTGTTCGCCGACTCCATCAGTACTGACCGCCCCAGAGCACCAAAACCCCGAATAATCAAGGTGCAGGTATAGAGACCAGGATGCAAGAAAGCCGAACCCACTACACTAACCCGAAAAAGAAAGGAAAAAAGGACAAGAAAAGAGAAGGAAGAGAAGAGGCCATAGAACAAAAACAAAAACGAACACCCATCCCCACACCCCCCCACCCTGCACCCCTGCTGATGACTACGGCCACCCCCCTCGCAGCGTGCCTGTTGCCCAATAATAGAACCCGAAATATAGAAGGGAGAGAGAAAGAAAAGGCAAAAGACCCTACTTGTGAGGGAAATCGGAGGAGGGCATGTTACTACGGACTCCCGGTCTCCTTCCCCCATCATGACTAACCCCGCCCCGGACTCCGTTAGATCAAAAAAGACACAGTCCCATTAAATCTATGCGACAGTGAGAGACCCAAATAACAATCTCAACCCTGGCCCCGTCTATCAAGTGCACTAAAGTCATTGGTTAAAGAAAGCCATGTCCACGAAGTTGAAAAAAGTGAGGCAATTCTAAATATGGATGACTGGTGACAATGGCGCCCCTCCCCGTCTCCGAAGCCAAGTTGTAGCCCATCCGCCATCTTGAGAGACCGACAGGGGAGGGGAGTCAACAAGGTCCAAAACAGCAAAGGATAAAAAGTAGACAATTCCAGAATGGGGATATCTTGCAAATGTTCCAGGGGATACACAATCGGGGGTTTCAACGGCTCCATAGGGCGATCGGGCACAGTACAGTCAGGTAGATCTAGTATAGTAGGAGCAAACACCGCTTCCAGCACCGGGTCAAGACAAGTCTCCGAGAAAGATATTAAAATGCAGGCTGATTGCCGGGGCGTGGGTATCAAGGCAGGGTCCGCTCTCAGAACTGTGAGGCCATCAGTCGCAGACAACAAACTGCAAGTCCGGACTATAATGGTTCCCCTGAGTGCCATGAGTGCCTCCAGCACCGTTCGCAATGACGGGCCAGGTCTAGCCTGCTCCGCTAGCTGCATTTCTTCCTCCAGCATGGTAATCCCCACGGAGTGGCGCCTTCTCCGGGGCAAAATTAGACGGAGCAGGAGTAAGCCATGAGGGACTGAAGTTTAGCAATCAATAATACGCAGCGAGGCACCGACCCGGGGGGATCGACGAGCGATTGCCGAACCCCCGGTCAGGGACCCTCGCGACACATTACCGTGCGTCACACGTCTCCTCACCTACTATTGAAACATCAGGCAGTTGGCAGTAGCATATCAATCAAAAGTCCGAATGTTCCGGAGAGCGGACCCTACCACAGTTGGCAGTCCGTTGTTGTTCAGCTCGGACCCGGCAGAGCTTGCACTCGAGACCCCGGCGTCCCCGCTGGGTTAGGCCTCACACAACCATCGACGTATCTCCGCTCCACGACTACAGAGAAACTCCGGGACTGCACCACCGGAAAGCAGGTCAGATCACACACACGGATCCAGTGCGGGAAATCAGGATAGTAAACAGGATAACACACCGAAAGACGGAGGTCGGCGGAGCCGGGAGACTATGTGGCCATCTTGGTTGGTGACGTAGCTCCTCCCCCACTGCCTGCATTCTTATTGTTGTCAGGCATGTGATCTTTAGGCACAATTTCTCTATCATCCACGGACACTAGGGTAACTTCTACACTATCCTGGGCAACATCTCCCAGCATTACAATAGCAATACTAGGGGCAGTGGGGGACTGCTTCCTGCTAGGACAGATGGAATCTCTCTTTTTGTGCCTTGTCTGGTACCAGTCGTAGCACTGGGGCTTTTATCCACTAAACCCTCCCCTTCTATTGTCAGAAGAGTACTAGGATTCCTTTCCCTGAAAACTCTTTTGAGGGCCATTAAAAAACTCCCTTTTGTTTCCCTGCCCCCATTTTTGTGTTCAGAGGAACCCAACCCACTTTTCTTGTGGTCTCTCGCAGGTCCCTTCCTAGACGCGCTAGTGCTGATCCAGAGGTCGGCTTCTTTCTCAATCTCTATGGGTAGAGTTAGCTTGGAATAAGTTAGGTGCTGGCACAACTATGCATAACAATTCTAAAACATCAGCTTATAAAGCCTATCTATCAATCACTTTGCTGCCTTTCACCCAACCATCCAGTGCCTTACTTGATGAGTCAAAAAAATTCAACCCATGACTGGTGTGACTGTTTCTGTCTATTTCTGAATGTCAGGCAGTATTTCTCAGGTGTTAGACCAAACGTTGTCATAAGAGATTCCTTCATGGGAGCATACCTCATCTGGTCAGCTACCTCTAGGGCCAACACAGTCTCCCTCTCAGCAATTGGCTTGTGCTTTCACAGACTGCCCCTCACTCATCTTTGCATAAGCAGGGACACCTCATATGCTGCAAAACACTTAGCAATGTTGTCCCCCACCACATATCTAGGCACAAGGTCTATGAGGACCTGGACCCTTTTATCTTTCCTAGATACTTCACTGTCACTTCCACCATTATCATTGGATTCAGATCGTCTTTGCTTTCGGGTCAGTTCTATCTAGCTTATCTCATAAGCCAGTAGGACCACTTTGCCATTGGTTTCTTCCTCATCCTTGTGCTCCTCTGCATGGACTACAGTATGTGTACTTCCTCCCATGCCGTGAAAGCTATCTGGTACTCTTCCTTCTTGGACTCCTTTGTCAGCTTCAACCCTCTCTCCTTACACCATCTCCTCAGATGTGACATGCTGAGGCTCTCAATACTGCCCAGATCCTCTTCCATTCTTTCAAAAATCATGGGTGCAAAATAGAAGGGTCTGGAATAAAATATAGGGGAAAAAATGGCCAATAAAAATCAAAAGTCGAATTGAATAACAAAAGTTGTTTTTTATGTCAAGTTACAAAAAAGGATTTTTTGTCTTAACTCAAATCACTGAGTGGTACTGCAAAACATAAATCCTAGATCCCATCAATGAACATTAATGCAAGAAATGTGGGTATTAGTTAAGAGAGGTAGGTACCCACCTCAAGTGATAACCATCCTCCTTCTTAGGGGGAATTACTGAAGTCATTAAATTAACCCTCGCTCTACCCTCTGGTAGCTATGAGTGTAACTTAGAGACTGTGTGTAAAGTATTTATGCAGTAACAAAACATTAATAAAGTCAAAATCCAACACAAGACAAATCCCAAACCAATTTAGAAAATAGAGAGTCGTTCAATAAATAAAATGACACCAACAGCAAAAATCCAATAAGGGAAAATTGAACTATGATTTTTTAAAATTAAAATACAGAAGTATGGCAAAAAAACATAAAGCGCCAACTGAGGTCATCTGGTCGCGCTTGACCAGCACCTACATGGAAGTTACGGGCAATCGCGATGGAGAATATGTTGGATACAGAAGCCAGGTTGTAAATTGTACCTTTGCTCCAAGTGGGAGAAATTTGAATTATGTACCCAAGGAAAATCACTTACTTGCTGGTTACTTATGATGCGTTCGCTTGGTGGAGATTTCTGCATTCTAACTTAGTCATCTCTTCTGGAGCTTGGACTTCTTCAGTGGGGCAAGACTGCAGGCTGTAGCTGAACAGGGCTCCACATAGCCAGATACAATTGTAAAGAGGCCCTGCTGAAAAGGATGTGCTTCTGCAGCAAAGCTCTAATTGGGAGATCCGCAATCTTTGGTCCAGCGCAGCTTCATCGGATTAACTGGACACATTTGTCCTAGTCCTCTAGAGGTCTTTAAAGCGAAAACGTTTCTAAGGCCCAGGTTTCAGAATTTGTTAGGAGGAGTACACTTTGACACTAGCCAAGGTTCCAGAATCTTAGGAACAGCACTTGGGGGTCAAGACTTGCTAATGCAGAGGCCAGCAGCAGGGTCCAGGGCACATTCAATTTGGACTGGTCCGCTGGACAGTTGCACAAAAGGGCTCTTGTAGCTTGTTGTGTCCCCGTAGATTGAACAGGAGGTCAGCCTAATGACCCTTGGAGTACACTTTTTTTGTCCTAGGTACATGCGAGAGTGCAGGCGCAGTCTCCAAGGGTCTTTGCAAGTCATAGACAGCAGGTCCAGACATCTTCTCTTCTTTCACAGGTCCAGAATAGTTCTGAGAATGGTACTGTGGGTGCAACATTTATTCCTGGCACCAGCCTGTGGGACGGAAACTACTGGCCACTCTCTAACCAATGGGGAGGAAGTTCCTAGGGGTAGCACACTCAATTTCACAAAAGACACACAGATGATGGCCGGAATGTAGAGCACATTAAACATTCACACCCAGTTTTGCAGCATTCCCTGTGTATCTTACATCAAACAATCCCACACTGCCCCACTCTATTTACAACCATGATGGCAGAACCTTTCCTACCCTGTGCAGAGCTCCAGTTCCCAACACAAAGGTGCGGTCATGAAAATAAGCTACCCCTCCTTTGAGGGCAGCTTCTCCCCCACTCGGATAGGTGCCTGCCTGCCTGACAGTGAAAAAGGGAATGGGCAGGCTCAGATGTTAGCAACATCTGGCTGTGACAAGGTATGCCATTTGTAGTTATTCAAGTCCTGGGCCCCAGCCCACAGGTCATTCTATTACGAGAAAAAAACACCTCCTCACACCCAAGAATGTTTGTCCCTGCTCTGGAAGGAAGTTCATATCTCATCAAGGGGAAAAATCGGGTGAGAGTTGGAACTCATGCAAATGGGCTTCTAGAGGCTGTATGCAGGAAAAAGATGACTTTAATAAACTACTTGTCCTAAAATATTTACTACAAATCCAGCTTCACCAGTGAAAATGGCATGTAATAAATATTTGAAAAAGTTGAACAATTCCTTTTTTAGCTGCTTCCTAGCCCAAACTAACATTTTTACATTTAATATTTGTTAGACCTGGCTTCTTTTGGCATGTTTCCCCTGTCTTTTTTGCTTTCTGACCTCCTGGTTTTGACTCTGTTTTTGATGGTTTAGTGTCTCTGCATACTTTCTCACTTCTATTCAGTGTTAAAGGTCAAGTGCTCCTAGCGTAAATTGTATTATGGATTGGTGTTTCCATGATTGGCATATTTGATTTACTGGTAGGTCCCTAGTAAAGTATACTGAGAGTGCCAGGGCCTGCAAATCAAATGCTGCTAGTGGGCCTGCAGCACAGATTGTGCCACCCACATGGGCAGCCTCTCAAAGTGTGCTCTGGCCTGCTACTGCAGTGTCTATGTGCATGTCGACTTGGCAAGTGCACCTACTTGCCAAGCCCTAACCATCCCTTTTTTTACATGTGAGTCACCCCTAAGGTAGGCCCAAGGTACTCCTATTGGCAGGGTGGGGTGTATTTGAAAGGTAGGACATGCACTGATGTGTGTGGCATGTCGTCCTGATAGTGAAATACAGTATATCTCATGTTTCACTGTTGAAAGGCTATCTGTCCCATACGATAGAATGGTGAATACTCTGTAACATTTTACGAGTATATCTTCCCACTGGGACAAGATGGTGAAATGGAGTTTAGTGTGCCTGAACTCAGAATGTAGAAATGCATCTTTTAGTAAAGATTATTTTTATGTTCTGTGTTTGAAAATACCAAATTAGAAAGTATTTAGTTTCCTGCTTAGCCTTCCTGTATCCCTCTGCTGGGTTGGTGGATTGACTGTCTGGCTTTGGAGTGACAGGGGCTGGAGATGTGCATTCCATTCAGACAGCCACTTGGGGGGGTTAAGGTGTGTCCTACCTTTCCTGGATGAGTCAGGGCTGGGCTGCATAGATCTGGGCTGCATTTAGAGTAGTGGGAGGAGATTTCCTTGCACCTGAATGGGCCTGGTCTGCCTTGGACAATGCTGTTTCCACCTCCAGCCGGGAAACTGTGCCAGAGAGGACCAAACTGATTTGGGCTGAGCACAGACACTCTCTGCCCAAGAGAACAAAGAGAAATGCTCTATAACTATTGGGGCCCAGAACTTGAAAACTCCTTTGGATCAAGGAACCTGCCAAGAAGAAGACCTGGAGAAGCTGTGAGGATGAACTACCATTTTGCTGTGTACTTTGCTGTGTTGGCCTGCAGTAGCTGCTTCTGTCTTGGGCAAAGAAAGAACTGGACTGAACTTTTCTGCAACTTCTTTGCTTGAGTTTTCCCAAGGGCTTGAGGTAGAGCTTGTCACCAGTTCAAGAAGTCTCAGGAACAGCAAAGACTTCAAGTTCATATGCCACTGGCACTGGGAACTGTGTGTTTTGTCCTGCAACAGAAGATGACGCCCGACGTCCCCACCCAGCTGCTGCTTGCACCGCGACCTGTGGGTGCTACACTCCGTACTGCCTCGCTTCATGTCTTATCCCTGATATCACCGACGACAATGCTCCACGTTGACATCAATGCTGCTGCTTGCACCGTGGTTCAAGGGCACCGCTTGTAAGTTACACAACGCACTGCCCTCATCCCACCGCAGCTGTGGCCTACCAAATCCGGCGCCACCAACTCCGGTTCGTCAGCCGTCGACATAGCTTCCGCAACGACAACGCCACTGCTGGCACTATGACCTGGCAGCACCGCGACGAGCACCACATTACGTCACACCACAGCCCTGGTCTCACTGAGGCAGCTGGACAACCATCACCTAGCCGCTGCCTGCACCGCGACATGAAGGCACTGCACGCTGCACCTTGCACCGCAGCCCTGATGCCGGAGCTCCTGACTTCAACCGCGAGGAACGCATGTGACTTCAAGGGCCCAACGACTCCTGCACCAGTCTCCGGAACCGATGCCTGCAGATGTCAGCTCTTAGTAGCTCAATGAGAGGTTTGCTGACGCCCTGCATTTCTAAAGTTACTGTTTTGCAGGTCTTCCCTATGCCTTTGCTGGTCTGCGACGCCGCTGTCAGCCTGAAGTGTTTAGATTTGTTGTTCATGATACCATGGTAGCCCCGGACAGAGCTGTTGACTTCAAGGAACTTTATTTCAAGTCTATTTTTGAGTATTGATATTTATGAGAACTGTATTTTTTAAAATCATTTTCTGTCTTGTTTGCACAGATAGAATATTGATTATTTTTCTAAAACTGGTGTGGTATCCTTTTGTAGTGTTCTCACTATATTACTGTTGGTTATTTGCATATGCTTTACACACTGCCTCTGAGATCAGCCTGACTGCTCATGCCAAGCTACCAAGGGGGTGAGAAGGGGTTATTTCAGTAGTGTACCTCCCTTATCCTGACTAGAAAGAAGGGTTCCTATTTGCACTAAGGTACAAACCATTGCCAACTATAGCCCCCCCAGTTTTAACAATATTGTATCCCAGTGCTTTCCTATGGAACAGCCAACCCTCTTACCATGAAATTAGCTTTTAGGGGCTTTCCACTGTAAGGACATTTAATATTAAACTTGTACATGTCCTTCTTTAACCTACCGTGCACCCTGCCTTATGGGCTAAGGCCTACTTTGGGGTAACTTCTTAATATTTAAAGGAAGGTTTAGGCCTGTCAAAAGGGTTTATTTTTACAGGTTGAATTTGCAGTTTTAAAAGTGCACAGACAGGCATCAGAGGGTAGGTCTGCAGTCATATGTACACTGTTACTGAAGTGGATGGCACAATTTGTGTTGGAGTCTACTTGTGGCATTTAACTTAAAGGCCTTGAGTGCACATTGTACCATATACTAGGGACTTGTAGGCAAGTGAAATATGTTAATTAGTGGTATGCCAATTACATCATGTTGAAAGGGAGAGTGCAGGCACTTTACCTCCGGTTATCAGGGGAAAAGTGCTCAGATTTCTACAGCCAGCAAGAAACAGCAAAGGCAAAAATCTGGATGTACATCATGCAAAAGATGTTAATGTCCAACAGGCAATAATTAATGCACTAAATAAATACCAAACAATTGAATGCAATAGTTATTGTAGCAGTGGACAACTTATAATGAGTACCTAGCTTAGTGGGAGTCCACGCTGGAAGGTGGACTGTGTAGAGATGATATATGACTGATGTGGAGTGTGGGGGCTTTACAAAGCTTGAATAAAATAATGTTGGCTGTGCGTCAGTGTATGTGAAAGGTATTTAAACAGTGTAGGCTGTGAGTGAGATTGTGTCGAATCAGAAGTAGGGACTTACATTTGCCTGACAGGTTAACTTGCTAACGGTAAGCGGGTCTTTTTGGTGAGGTCAACGCTGAAAGATGGACTGTGTAATGGAGACATGACTGATGTAAAGTGCGGGGGCTTCACAAAGTTTAATCAAATAATGTTTGTTGTGTGTGAGTACCTGAACTAGAAGTGATGCGGAGACATGTAACAACTGATGTGGAATGCAGGGGCTTCTCAAAGTTTAATCAACTAATGTTTGCCGTGCGTGAGAGCATGAGCATGGAGGATCGGACACAGGAATCAGGTACCCCACATAAGCATGGGCGAATTTTGCGGATCTCGCGTTCGCGAATTTTGCGGATTTGCGGATTCGCAATCCGCAAAATCCGCGAATTCCCGCGAATTTGCGGATTTTTTTTTTTTTTGTGTTCGCCCGTGTTTCTGCCAGTTCGCGAGGGTTTTTACAATTTCGCAATTTGCGAACTTACCTGTCGGGTCGCAAGTTTTGCGAACTTGTTGTTTCTACATGTCCAGCCTGTTTGGGACACTCTTCTTCATCACTGCCACTCTCTGTCACCACTGCCACTCTCTGACTACTCATGCCACCCTCTGGCCCACCCATGCCACCCTCTGTTTCATCACCACACCCTCTGGTTGTCCAGTGTACATTATTTTCGGCAAAGCAAAGCACACCTTCCCTGCCTCAAGTGACCTGAATTAATTTGGGGCTGATTAATGTGTCACAGAATATTTTTTTAGCTGGCACCTGCTTCCTTAGTGCGCCCTGATTAGTGATCTTTTGCACTTGCTAAGTGCTTTCATTGTTGCAAAATTAGTTACAACACCTGCCCTGCCCCAACTGACAATAATGAATTAGGGGCTAATTAATGTGTCACTGAAAGAATTTAAAGTTCCAGCCTGGCACCTGCTTGTCTGCTCCTTTAGCTGTAAATCAGGACCTTTGTGGCATACAGTTAAGGTCAGAGCAGGGTCACACAATAGTTGCAAGCAGGCAACCGAATTCTGGAGGGCCCCCTCAGGAAGCAATACAAAGAATCGTTACAAATCATGAGGTTGACCTTTTGCACCTGCTCATTGCTTTTGCTTTTGCTGAAATCGTTTTGCGGTTTTTTTCGCGCTATTCGCGGGGCGCGGCGTCGTGCGAAACCGACCGCGGAAGCCGCCAATTCGTGCGAATGAGCATTTTATTTTTTTGCGGCTTGTTGTTTCGCGAGTTTTTTTGCAGTATTCGCGAGCCGCTTGCAGCGCAACACGCGAATTTACCCCAAGGTCGAGTACGGGCGCGGCCATTTTGTTTGCGTGACGTATTTCCGTTTCCGCCCGCTATGTATAATCTCGCGCAGTAAGCGCATTGCGAGTAGAGGTTCGCACGAGATCGCGCGGGAAATCTAGAGGTTCGCACGAGATCGCGAGGAAAATCTCGCGCGAACTGACTTTCGCGCTCGGAAACGGGCGCCGGCCATCTTGTTTTTCATTCATTTCCTGTGTCTGGGCATGGTGTTTAATCCTCTTGATATCTTTCCCATCCTTTGCTTGTTTTCAGTTTTTTTTTTACGATTTTGCTTCTTATCTATCCCTCTCTTTTCCTAGCTGTATATTTTTGTCTTTTCTGCTATTTTTCTTTACTTTTAAACTACTTTTGTAAACTCTTTTCTTTTCTTCTTCCCTATCCTATTCTTTCTTAATTTTCTACTTCTTCCTACCTTACCTGCCCAGACCATGGTCAAGCCAGGCGCCGTGAAGCTGCCCAGGCACTTGAGGGCCGCAGCGGCGGCGGGGAGTAGTGCTGGACCCAGTGGCAGGACAGCAGGCGTGAGATCGAGGGGGGAGCAGGTGACGCGCCGGGAGATATTCAGCCCGGAGGAAGTGGGCGCGCTGGTCTACTTCGTCCAGCGCCGCCTGCCCAGGACCATCGCGGGAGGCGGCAGGATCGCGGCCGGCGGCTACAACATGCGGGAGCGCCGGAAGCGGTGGGAGAAGGTGTGCTGGGCCATATCCCACCTCTACGGGGTCCAGCGCACCTACAGCCAGGTCACCCATCGCTGGACGGACCTCCTGGACCGCGAGCGCGACCTGCTGGACCAGCTCGGCTTGGAGATCCCCGGGCTTGGTGAGTAGTAGTAGCCATTGGCATTTAATCACTCACTACTATGATGTTTTCTCCTGCTCTGTGTTGTTGTATTGCAAATATTTGTTTTTTACATGGAGCAAGCCAATAATGCCGCTGATGACGATTACATTGTAGTTAAATTATATTTCAAAATCTTCTGTGCATTTCAGGTGCACTGCTCTCCTTCTCAGTGGGGTTGCTACTATGCTTATTTGTTTTCTATTTCGTGGTCTCATTGGCCTGAGTAACTATTATGTATGAGTGTACTTAACAGAACTGCGTAATGCTAGACACTAGGGGGCAGATTACATTTACAAGCCCCTTGCGCCACGTTTACGTTGCCTTGCGTGACGCAACAGCGGCGTAAACGTGCCGCATCCCTGCAAGTCATTTACAGCATGACGCATCTAGGGAGATGCGTCACGTTATAAAGCCATGGGCCTGCACCACAATGGGTGCGTTCCTAGTACGCAGGGTGGGCGGTCCAGCGGCTGTGCGCCTCGCAAAATTGCCTGCGTGAAATCTACAAGATTTAACGCAGGCACTTCTGCGACGCTGCTACGTCAATTCAATTCCTTATGTCTGCTCGAAGCAGGCGAAAGGACTGACACAGCATGTAAAGTATTGGGTGGCCCTGAGCATTACTGGAGTTGCATTGCGTTGGCGACGTGACTCCAGCGATGCGCCGCTCTTACGTGACGAGATGCGTCACGCAAGTGCCTACCCTTGCGCCAGGGCGCGCCGCATTGTAAATGAGGCACATCTGCCGTGTCGCAAGGGTAGTTTTGCGTGACGCATTTGATCTGGCGCATCTCTGGAGATGCGCCAGAACGCGTAAGTAAGTATGCCCCTAAGGGGCAGAATTGCAATTACCGTCGCATCCCTGCAAAGTAGCAGGGATGCGCCATTAATTGTGCGGCCCGCTACCACCACCAAACATGGTGCGCCGTATTTGCAATGCGGCGCCCCATGGGCCCAAAACGTCACCGAAGCTTTACTGCTGGAGTTGCGTCGCAACGATGGCGCAGCTCCATCAATGCTCTGGGGTACCCTATCTCCCCAATGCTGGGTCAAGCCGTACGTCTGCTTCAAGCAGGTGCAGGGTTTGTGTGACGCATCATTGTCCTAAAGGTGACTGATTGATATTTTGTAGATTTCCCTCAGCCACTATTAGGATGTGTTCCAGCGCAGGAATGCCCTCCCTTGCGCCGGAACGCCCCCTGATGGCGCAGGGCTTTATAACGGGATGCATCTCCCAAATGCGTCACGTTGTTATAATATTATACGCCGCACCATGGCGCCCTTTTTTGTTTAGCTGCTGCGTCACAAAAGTCACGCAAGAACGGCGCAAAAGAGCCGCAAGGGCTTAAATCTGCCCCTTCCTTTGTAACCCTGACAATAAGAAAAATAGTGGCGGTGGATTGATAGTTTGACTATTTAAATGACTGGTAATGTAGCAGGCAACTGTTAGTGTTGTCACTGATCTGACTGAAATCACAATGGAGTTTGTCTGTCACTTTGCGTCTTGCCTGCGGACTGCTGCCTGCCAGTCCTAGGTGAACGTTTCAGTACTTTGTTTAGTGAGTTACGTGACTTTCGAAGTCACAGGTCCGCAAATAAATAAAAAGTAACCATAATCAATATAATTTCGCGGAAATATTTTGTTATTGTTCTTTTGAAATGTTTGATTTGGTTGACATTGACAAGCAACAATCATCCATGTTTTCTGTTCTTTCTTTCATGTTGTACGTCAGCTCCCCCCAGGGGCGAGAGGAGGACACAGGAGCAGCAGGCGGCGGATGCTGTTCAACAGGGCCAGGATCGGGCAGGCGAGGGCTCCTCTGCTGGCCCCAGTAAGTTTTCATTTTAGACTAGTACCTATTTTTCCTAGCGTTCCTCATTTGAATTTTTTCAAAATTGTCTTTGCTCTTCTTGTAGACTGTATCTAAATTCTTATCCTGCCTCTACTATGACTCCCTGTGGTATTACTAGATTATTCTTATTAGTCTGTCTGTGTAGCTAACTAAGATTGCACGGTTGGCGAAACTCCCATGATTCTAGTCAGCAATAGCTCTATCAACTTAGTGCAGTCCTCTGGGATTGTCCATAATGTCTTTTGAAGTGTTCTATCTGGACTCATGCTTGCAAAAATTGCAAAACCTTTCGCTCAGTCACTCTAGTCTGGAGGACCAAAAAACACAGATTGTATTTAAATTTAAAAGCTTTATTAAAAGTAAACACATTTATTAAAATGAAGTCATAATAAAACTAAACGTTTAACTGATAATGGAAAAGTGGTTAGTGCTGACGATTAATTGAAGACATTTCTTGTGGTCGAGCCGAGCTCTCACCTGGTTTCAACTTGATCTTGTTGTTAGAAGTCCATCTTCTGTCTGTGTGGAGAAAAATGGTGCGTGTTAAAAAATCAGCCTTCATCAGTTGTGCCAAAAAGTGCAGCAAGACAACCTTCCCTGGAAAAAGGGACATTTTTTTTAACTTTAACGTAGACAGTCACAAATTACATTGTTTTCACATGTCTTCATTCCTAGACCAAATACTAGTGACTAGTGAGTGCTTTATTCTAAGATTCTTAAATGTACTTTGTAGGTGGAACATCTGGTGGCGGGGCCAGTGTGGTGGTGGTGCTCGACACGGAGGCGGAGGGCAATTCATCAGGGGAGGAGGCGGCGGCGGCAGCTGTGAGAGTTGAGACGGTGGTGGCGGCCAGAGGTAAGCTCTTATATATTCCTTACTTATTGAGATTGAAGACTAGCTGGGAAGGCAAGAATATGAGATGCATGGCTGGGTGAATGATGAAGCAATGATGGGTGGAAGGACAACAGCCTGGGTGGGTGACACAGAAACTGTATGTGTCCATATACCTGGATCATGCTACTATCTGACTCTTAGATAGCATATGTGTATCTAGAGCAGGGGTACTCATAGTACGGCCCGCGGGCCGGTGGTGGCCCGGCAAGCCTTCCTTGGCGGTGCGCAGACCTTGCAGACAATCACTGCTCCCCCGGCCCCCACAGAGCAGAGGCTTTTTTGTATTTCACCTGTTAGCGCCCCTGCATCTCCACTCTGACAATCACTGCTCCCCCGGCCCCCACAGAGCAGAGTGGAGATGCAAGGCCACAAAGAGGTGAAATAGAACAAAGCCTCTGCTCTGTGGGGCCGGGCAAGCAGTGATTGTCAGGGTGGAGAAGCAGGGGCGCTAAAACAAACAAAGCCTCAATAATATGTTAATGGTCTTTTAAAGACCTGTTAAGTACTTTGGTGTTGTTGTCTGTGTGTGCGCGTTGAGGAAGCGGTCTCAACCCGGGCTGAAGGCTGACACAGATAGACACACACACAGTGAGATGACAGAGGGAGAGGGAGGGCAGGAGGGAGAGAGAGATGGAGGGAGGGCAGGAGGGACAGCAGGAGGGAGAGAGATGTATGTAAATGCTGGGTCTGGTGGCTCAGTGGATGAGGGCATCTGCTGCAGGGACCTGTGTGCAACCTCATGGTCACAAGTTATCGTTTTGCTTTAGCCCCGCCCCCTCTGACTCCGCCCCCACCAGTGCGGCCCTCGGCCCCAAACTACACTGTAAATGTAGCCCCTGAGAGAAAGTTTGTGAGTACCCATGATCTAGAGAGAGTAGATGGTCAGTGGATGAACTAAGTGTAACTTTGAAGAGCATGTAACACTGCACCCGCACGTCCGTTCCAGTGTAGGAAAGGCAAGGAAAAGAACTTTTAATTTTGTCCAAATACTACCATAAATAGTAGCAGTAGTTTGTATTGCAAGCACTGCATAGATCCGGTTATTATGGTGGCCACTCCCTACCTCTCTTAATAAGTTTAGTAGTACTCAGTCATTCATGTGTGGATGTATCACTGCCTGTCACTCAATAAAAAGCAAAGCACCTAAAGTCATCCCATATATAAGCAAAAACATCCCATGTGAAGTGATAGATAATCAGATTATTTATCTTCTTCAATTTTCCATTTCTAGTACTCATTTCCACTGTAGGGTGAAAGTTAAATTAATTAAGCAGTAGCCCTTGAGTTGTAACAGAGTATTCTCAGTGCCACCCGTAATAGAAAAGTAAGAGATTCACCACCTGCATGTACTGGACGGGTACAGTAACGCAACGGCAACGCAAGTCTAGGTCACTCCTCATGGCGTGCGTCTCTTTTTCTCGGGTGCAAGTTTACCGCGCTGGCATTATGCCGGCTTGCAGAAAATAACGTACCAATTTTCCAAAACAAGAGACAAGAAGAAGAATAAGACTGGTGTACTTTCATAGTCGACTCCAATGGAAGTCCACAGTGCTCATAGAATTTGTTCCTTAAACTCCCACTAATGTTAGAGCAAGGATGAAGAAGTGTGAGGTTAGATAGATACTGGCCTCAATAGTTATGTAATGCGCTTGCAAGTTGCTAGTTGTACTGCAGCACACATTTCTGCTGAATGATTGAGTTAATCTTAAAGAGCATTGGTTACAGACTATGTCTTTCTTTCTTCATATAGGTTCTCCTTCCAAACGAACAAGGAGGAAGGAGCTGGCTAGAGCGGCCCGGCAACGGAGAATCGAGGCCACTGTTGCGGAATATCGGCGGCTGGTGGCCCTGGAGGACGAGGAAAGTGTGCGGTCGACAACAACGACAACGTCGTCTGCATCGGCCTCCGTGGCCCCACCGGCTGCCACCCAGCACAGTGGTCCACCGAGACTGAGCCGGGCTGCCAAAGGCAAACGCCACCGCCGAGCAGCAAGGCCAACAGCTGCTTCTCACAGGCCTTGCACCTGCAAGGCAGTGAAGGCACGCCTGCGCCGCACTACCCTGATGGTGTCCCGCCTTCAGCAGGAGCTCGCCTTGCTCCGCGAGGAGCATGATGCCCTGGCCCAAAAAGTTAACAGCATCCACCCATAGTGTCCCTTGCCCCTTTTTTAGAGACTTTTGGGGGGTGGGAATTGGGAGTTGGGTTTTTGGGGACTTTTGAAGGACAATCGTTGGGGTTAGGGAGGGTCTTGCGGGAGATTATTTTGTTAGGGATATAAATATACTTTTTCAAACTTTATCTGAGCATACCTGTTTTTTACTGCTTGCCTGGTGGGTGGGGGTTTAACGTTGACTGTTTTCCTGAAAGTTTAGTTCCATTTTCTTCCTTTAAGTGTAAATGCCCAAATGTTTTCAACACTAAGTGCCTCTCACAGACTAAGTGAAGTGAATCCAAGAGTCCTAGGACTTTAGTAGTACTACCTTCAGTCTCTCGTCTCTCGTACTAATACTCCATTATACCCCCAAACCACCAAACGCTTATCTTACCTGTAATTTGTGTTTGAAAGTAGGGCTAGGCCCAGGGCTGGCTCCACGGGAAACACCGAATAACGTTGGCAATCTTGGTCGGATAAAATTTCCTCATAGCGGTGGTACTAGTGGTGTGACACAGTGGCAGTTGCATGCCTATGAAAAAAAAGAAAATGAAATCTGGTTTGTCCTCCTGAGCAATTCAACGGTACAACTGAGAATATAGCAGGTGACAGAAGTACAGTAGAGCAGTGCCACATTGTAGCCTAACAAATGGTAAAGTATAACTACTAATTCGGTTGAAGTTCTTTCACATTAGCAATGGTTCTTTGTCAAGCAGAGTAAGAATATATCATCGACAACTGTGGAAAGAAAGAATGCGACAGTACAGGGCCTGTGTGGAATTATTGATAACTATATTCAACATAAGGTCTCTGTAGCCAGATACCCGAGAGCCTTGCTGGTCACTATAAATCCATTCACAACAACACTCAATGGGGTTGGTCTGGAAGGTGTCACGTTTACTCCCCGTGATCCAGTCGATGCAAATATGGTTCCACCTCCAAATGTCACCAACACCCAGAAGTGTAAACACAGGGTGTTCGAGGCATTAGGCGAGGGAGAAAAATAACAAACTAAAATAAAAAATGTGGGATGGGTAAAGGTAGGGTCAGCAGGGAAAGGATACCTGTAAGAGAAGACAAGACAGGCATCAGTGAAGTGATGTCCTAACATACAAGGGTACTCTCATATAGTCTCACTAAATAGTCTGCAAGTCTCCCGCCTACTCATGGGAAATGTAGTTTCATAGTACGGTAGGCGCTTAGGGGCTGCGTAACCTGACAGAAGGTATAGTAGATAGAAAAGGAGAAATTGCTTTTTTTCTAGGTGTCCCCTCACTCACCAGGGTTGCCCCTTGGTGACATGCTTCATCATTGGGGCCATCCCAGTCCTCTACGGCCTGGGGCGTGCTGCGACTTGCGAATTACGTAGGAGCACTTACAAATGACTATGTGTGGTGCAGATAGTGGAGTGGACTAAGTGATGTGTTAAGGGATCAATGTAGAAGCCGAGAGAGAGCAAAGAAATGCAGTCACAGTCAGAGAAAAAGGCAAGGGATACTGTATCTATGTGGTTGTAGTGGTCCTGTTGGAAGTGGTAAGTAAGTTGCCCGCAGAAAAAAAATCCTCCTATTAGCGGCACTCCTCCATTGCAGCCGACGCTTCGTCCACCGATGTTGGTCACCAGAAGACACCCTGTCCACTGCCTGCCTGATGCTGAATTGTGGCTCGCTACTGTGAAGCCTGACTCCATCCTTTTTTCCCCATTGCAGAGACTGAAACCCGGCCTGTAATTATTCAACGAAAAACAGGAAGTGATATAATATTACAACACCACTGATAAATAAATATAAGGTATGTAGGCTGTGGAGTGCAAAAAGTCACAATTTGTTTTTCCTAGTAGACAGACAGTACAATGTTTTTGAAAGTGCGTACTCTGAGTCACCTTTTGAAGGATAAATAAGTATGGGCAAATTAATGTAGCGGATCTTGCCCCTCAAGCTAGGTGTACTGTAAACTGTGTTTTAGAACAAAAATAGATCTTCCTAGCAGTGCTCCCACCCAAAAAACGAGGCCTAGCAGAAAACTGGAGACAAAACTTACTTTGAAAGTAAAAGTAGGCCGAAGTACCCTAATTACCCATTACCCCCCGTGGATTGCATTCAAACCACTTGCAAGCAACCAAGCAAAAGTAGCCATAGCCAGCATCGCTCCAAGACTCGAAATCCCCCCACTCAAACACATGCAATAGAAATACTGCTAACCCTAACGAACCCTAAGTTAAGAATAGTGGCAAAGGCTTTCTTTAACTATGCCAAATCCCCCCTTTCCCACCATGGATTTTCTTCAAATGACTTGCAACCAAAATTACACATTCTCACGAGTGCTCTAAGACCCCAGAACTCAGTTTGAAAAATCTAGAACACCCCGATACACATGCAATCCTGCTGCTAGGGCTAACCCTAACGAACCCTAAGTTACAAAAAGTGCCAAAACTAAAGGCTTTTCCGCGCGGATTTTGTCCCAACCACTTCTACCCGGTATTAGACCTTCCCAGGAATGCCCCAAGACCCGGCAACCCAACCGCCAAGAAGCATAACACCCCCAAACAGGCCAAAAGCAAAATCTCATACTTGCAATATTTCTGGGCCTTCGGTCCAAACGCGCTGCGTAGCTAGGCCATAAGTCGGGGTTGGCACGACGGATTTCCTGAAAAGCAAATGCAATCAAGATTAGAGTGTCCCAGCAGTGCTCCCAGACCACGAAACTCACCCAGAAACACCAGGAAGCCCCCCAAACAGGCCCCCGAAAACGCTACATAGAGCAAAATGTCAGAAATAGCCCAAAAAAAAATCGGCCTGGATTTAGTCCCAACCACTTCTACCCGGTATTAGACCTTCCCAGGAATGCCCCAAGACCCGGCAACCCACCCGCCAAGAAGTATAACACCCCCAAACAGGCCAAAAGCAAACTCTCATACTTGCAATATTTCTGGGCCTTCGGTCCAAACGCGCTGCGTAGCTGGGCCATAAGTCGGGGTTGGCACGACGGATTTCCTGAAAAGCAAATGCAATCAAGATTAGAGTGTCCCAGCAATGCTCCCAGACCACGAAACTCACCCACAAACAGACGGAACCCCCCCTAAGAGCACCTCAAAGGCAAGCAAGTCATCAAAAACACAAAAAATTTTCCGCCTGGGATTTGGTCCAAAACACTTTTATCCGGTATTAGAGCTTCCCAGCAATGGCCCCAGAGCCGTCAACCCAGGAGAAAACGAGTAGAAGACCCCCAAACAGCCAAAGAGCAAAAGTACAAAAATGGGGACTTAGTCAATTTTTCACAAATTTCCCAAATCACTCCGCGCGCGCTCTGCAGCTAGGCCCTAAGTCCCCTCTGCCACCATGGATTTGCTTCAAACCTCTTGCAAAGTAAAGTAGATATAGCCAGCAGTGCTCCCAGACCACGAAACTCACCCAGAAACACCAGGAAGCCCCCCAAACAGGCCCCCGAAAACGCTACGTAGAGCAAAATGTCTGAAATAGCCCAAAAAAAAATCGGCCTGGATTTAGTCCCAACCACTTCTACCCGGTATTTGACCTTCCCAGGAATGCCCCAAGACCCGGCAACCCACCCGCCAAGAAGCATAACACCCCCAAACAGGCCAAAAGCAAAATCTCATACTTGCAATATTTCTGGGCCTTCGGTCCAAACGCGCTGCGTAGCTAGGCCATAAGTCGGGGTTGGCACGACGGATTTCCTGAAAAGCAAATGCAATCAAGATTAGAGTGTCCCAGCAGTGCTCCCAGACCACGAAACTCACCCAGAAACACCAGGAAGCCCCCCAAACAGGCCCCCGAAAACGCTACATAGAGCAAAATGTCAGAAATAGCCCCAAAAAAAATCGGCCTGGATTTAGTCCCAACCACTTCTACCCGGTATTAGACCTTCCCAGGAATGCCCCAAGACCCGGCAACCCACCCGCCAAGAAGTATAACACCCCCAAACAGGCCAAAAGCAAACTCTCATACTTGCAATATTTCTGGGCCTTCGGTCCAAACGCGCTGCGTAGCTGGGCCATAAGTCGGGGTTGGCACGACGGATTTCCTGAAAAGCAAATGCAATCAAGATTAGAGTGTCACCAGAAGACACCCTGTCCACTGCCTGCCTGATGCTGAATTGTGGCTCGCTACTGTGAAGCCTGACTCCATCCTTTTTTCCCCATTGCAGAGACTGAAACCCGGCCTGTAATTATTCAACGAAAAACAGGAAGTGATATAATATTACAACACCACTGATAAATAAATATAAGGTATGTAGGCTGTGGAGTGCAAAAAGTCACAATTTGTTTTTCCTAGTAGACAGACAGTACAATGTTTTTGAAAGTGCGTACTCTGAGTCACCTTTTGAAGGATAAATAAGTATGGGCAAATTAATGTAGCGGATCTTGCCCCTCAAGCTAGGTGTACTGTAAACTGTGTTTTAGAACAAAAATAGATCTTCCTAGCAGTGCTCCCACCCAAAAAACGAGGCCTAGCAGAAAACTGGAGACAAAACTTACTTTGAAAGTAAAAGTAGGCCGAAGTACCCTAATTACCCATTACCCCCCGTGGATTGCATTCAAACCACTTGCAAGCAACCAAGCAAAAGTAGCCATAGCCAGCATCGCTCCAAGACTCGAAATCCCCCCACTCAAACACATGCAATAGAAATACTGCTAACCCTAACGAACCCTAAGTTAAGAATAGTGGCAAAGGCTTTCTTTAACTATGCCAAATCCCCCCTTTCCCACCATGGATTTTCTTCAAATGACTTGCAACCAAAATTACACATTCTCACGAGTGCTCTAAGACCCCAGAACTCAGTTTGAAAAATCTAGAACACCCCGATACACATGCAATCCTGCTGCTAGGGCTAACCCTAACGAACCCTAAGTTACAAAAAGTGCCAAAACTAAAGGCTTTTCCGCGCGGATTTTGTCCCAACCACTTCTACCCGGTATTAGACCTTCCCAGGAATGCCCCAAGACCCGGCAACAGAAGCATAACACCCCCAAACAGGCCAAAAGCAAAATCTCATACTTGCAATATTTCTGGGCCTTCGGTCCAAACGCGCTGCGTAGCTAGGCCATAAGTCGGGGTTGGCACGACGGATTTCCTGAAAAGCAAATGCAATCAAGATTAGAGTGTCCCAGCAGTGCTCCCAGACCACGAAACTCACCCAGAAACACCAGGAAGCCCCCCAAACAGGCCCCCGAAAACGCTACATAGAGCAAAATGTCAGAAATAGCCCAAAAAAAAATCGGCCTGGATTTAGTCCCAACCACTTCTACCCGGTATTAGACCTTCCCAGGAATGCCCCAAGACCCGGCAACCCACCCGCCAAGAAGTATAACACCCCCAAACAGGCCAAAAGCAAACTCTCATACTTGCAATATTTCTGGGCCTTCGGTCCAAACGCGCTGCGTAGCTGGGCCATAAGTCGGGGTTGGCACGACGGATTTCCTGAAAAGCAAATGCAATCAAGATTAGAGTGTCCCAGCAATGCTCCCAGACCACGAAACTCACCCACAAACAGACGGAACCCCCCCTAAGAGCACCTCAAAGGCAAGCAAGTCATCAAAAACACAAAAAATTTTCCGCCTGGGATTTGGTCCAAAACACTTTTATCCGGTATTAGAGCTTCCCAGCAATGGCCCCAGAGCCGTCAACCCAGGAGAAAACGAGTAGAAGACCCCCAAACAGCCAAAGAGCAAAAGTACAAAAATGGGGACTTAGTCAATTTTTCACAAATTTCCCAAATCACTCCGCGCGCGCTCTGCAGCTAGGCCCTAAGTCCCCTCTGCCACCATGGATTTGCTTCAAACCTCTTGCAAAGTAAAGTAGATATAGCCAGCAGTGCTCCCAGACCACGAAACTCACCCAGAAACACCAGGAAGCCCCCCAAACAGGCCCCCGAAAACGCTACGTAGAGCAAAATGTCTGAAATAGCCCAAAAAAAAATCGGCCTGGATTTAGTCCCAACCACTTCTACCCGGTATTAGACCTTCCCAGGAATGCCCCAAGACCCGGCAACCCACCCGCCAAGAAGCATAACACCCCCAAACAGGCCAAAAGCAAAATCTCATACTTGCAATATTTCTGGGCCTTCGGTCCAAACGCGCTGCGTAGCTAGGCCATAAGTCGGGGTTGGCACGACGGATTTCCTGAAAAGCAAATGCAATCAAGATTAGAGTGTCCCAGCAGTGCTCCCAGACCACGAAACTCACCCAGAAACACCAGGAAGCCCCCCAAACAGGCCCCCGAAAACGCTACATAGAGCAAAATGTCAGAAATAGCCCCAAAAAAAATCGGCCTGGATTTAGTCCCAACCACTTCTACCCGGTATTAGACCTTCCCAGGAATGCCCCAAGACCCGGCAACCCACCCGCCAAGAAGTATAACACCCCCAAACAGGCCAAAAGCAAACTCTCATACTTGCAATATTTCTGGGCCTTCGGTCCAAACGCGCTGCGTAGCTGGGCCATAAGTCGGGGTTGGCACGACGGATTTCCTGAAAAGCAAATGCAATCAAGATTAGAGTGTCCCAGCAATGCTCCCAGACCACGAAACTCACCCACAAACAGACGGAACCCCCCCTAAGAGCACCTCAAAGGCAAGCAAGTCATCAAAAACACAAAAAAATTTCCGCCTGGGATTTGGTCCAAAACACTTTTATCCGGTATTAGAGCTTCCCAGCAATGGCCCCAGAGCCGTCAACCCAGGAGAAAACGAGTAGAAGACCCCCAAACAGCCAAAGAGCAAAAGTACAAAAATGGGGACTTAGTCAATTTTTCACAAATTTCCCAAATCACTCCGCGCGCGCTCTGCAGCTAGGCCCTAAGTCCCCTCTGCCACCATGGATTTGCTTCAAACCTCTTGCAAAGTAAAGTAGATATAGCCAGCAGTGCTCCCAGACCACGAAACTCACCCAGAAACACCAGGAAGCCCCCCAAACAGGCCCCCGAAAACGCTACATAGAGCAAAATGTCTGAAATAGCCCAAAAAAAAATCGGCCTGGATTTAGTCCCAACCACTTCTACCCGGTATTAGACCTTCCCAGGAATGCCCCAAGACCCGGCAACCCACCCGCCAAGAAGCATAACACCCCCAAACAGGACAAAAGCAAAATCTCATACTTGCAATATTTCTGGGCCTTCGGTCCAAACGCGCTGCGTAGCTAGGCCATAAGTCGGGGTTGGCACGACGGATTTCCTGAAAAGCAAATGCAATCAAGATTAGAGTGTCCCAGCAATGCTCTCAGACCATGAAACTCACCCACAAACAGACGGAACCCCCCCTAAGAGCACCTCAAAGGCAAGCAAGTCATCAAAAACACAAAAAAAATTCCGCCTCGGATTTGGCACAAACCACTTTTAGTGCTTCCCAGCAATGGCCCCAGACCCGTCAACTCACCTGCAAAGAGGTAGAACAACACCCCCACAAGTGCTGAGTCTTTCTTCATTGGGCGTAAACCAGCCCTCTGCTTTGATGGAAATAGGAGTCTGGAGGAGGAGGATAGAGGAGCATGTTCTTCTGAACTTGTGAACCTGAGGAATGCAGACTGCGGCACCTTCAAATAAATTAGCAAACAAGTGAAGACAGTTCTGCTGATGGGCTTGTCTTTGTGATTATCTGATTAAAGTTTGAATTATATTAACTGTGCACAACAAAGAAAGACAGACACACAGGAATAAAAGTGAATAAGGATGAAAAAGAAAGTTATTGATTCGTTGTCTCATTTTCAGGGCTCGAAGTCGGAATCACGGTCCAGGAATAAGAATAAGGCTTCGTCATCATACTCTGCGAATTCAGCCCGGGTGAGGTCAGTGCCACCTGACAGAGTAGAAATTCCCTCATCTATGGTGCTGGCCACCTCCTCTTCATCCGGCACGCTCTCTCGTACTCTTATATCTGGTGGTATGAGGTGCTGATTCATCTTGATCATTGTTAACCTCTCCACATTTTTGGGCGAGAGGCGGCTCCGTTTGGGAGTTACAATCCCACCAGCCGCACTGAAAACCCGTTCAGAAGACACACTTGCGAGTGGGCAAGACAAGTAGTTTAAAGCCAGGTTGGTGAGCTGTGGCCACAATTCTTTTTTCCCATGCCAATACGCCAATGGGTCAGAATTAACATAGACCTCTGTGGAGTCATTCAGATAGTCCTTCACCATCGACTCAAGGTCCTCCTCCAAGGTTCCTCCACTTTGCGTAGCTCTTGCTGTGCCTCTGACCTTTTGAGAACCAAACCCACGCAGAGCTAGCCAATCCTCTTCAGCCTCCAATGTTTCTGCTGTCTTTCGTGCAGATGATGCGGTTGCCGGTGTCTTTAACGGCTGAGAGGTCACTTGTGCCACAGCCACAGGTGCAGAAGTGGATTGTTTTGACTGGGGATGGCCTGCTGATGTACTGCCATTTCCTTCAATTTCCAGCCGTTCTGTTTCAAACTTCTTGGCTGACAAGGCTAGCCAACGTTTGTACTTTGTAACATCTTCATCAGCAAAAGGAAAGAATGCTCTGCCTGCCAGCGCCTTTTTGTAGCGTGGATCCAGAATAGTAGCACAAATGTAATGCTGTTCTGAGTGGATCTTTTGAAGACGTTCATCACCTTGTAGGAGCTCTAATAATTTCTCAGCCAGAAGCAAAGAGTCTTTCTTTTTGTCATCTTTTCGAAACACAGAACACACCTCCTTCAGTTGGTCCTCCAGCATGTACAACAATGGGATAGCTTTTCCCAAATTAGAGTCCTCCTTGCTGACTGCACGTGTGAAGACCTCAAAAGGACGAAGCATGCGTGTTAGGCTTTCAACTATGTTCCATTGCGGCCCACCCATCCTCAGCTCCTCTATACCCTCTTTCAAGAAATATTGATCGAGTTGCGTATACTGCTCATACAGACGCTCAAGCATGTAGAAGGTTGAGTTCCAACGTGTTACCACCTCCTGGATGAGTGCTTTC
Organism: Lissotriton vulgaris; assembly: GCF_964263255.1. Lineage (NCBI taxonomy): Eukaryota > Metazoa > Chordata > Amphibia > Caudata > Salamandridae > Lissotriton > Lissotriton vulgaris. The sequence continues at coordinate 1,838,497,052 of NC_141691.1, read as the reverse complement.
ACTGGCATTTGACTTTGATATAGCATGCTCCTCAGCTGCTTGCGGGCCTTAAAAGAATGCCTGAAATGCTTGCATATTTTTCGGCAGTTCTCCAATACACTGTACGCTGCACTGCGTTTATTACCCAAGAATTTTTGGACAACCAGGTTTATACAGTGCGCCAAACACGGCACTCTGAAATAGTAACCGTCCCTCATGGCCTTAACTATATTGGAGCCATTGTCTGTGGAAACATAACCAACCTTGCGTTTTAGTGGGGAGAGACAGTTAAGGACCTTTGTGTTAAAGACATCCAAAATGTTTTCTGCTGTGTGACGTTTCTCCAAACCAAACATGGCTAGTGTTGCATGTTTCCGAGCACCTTTAAAAACAATGTTAGTGTCAACACCTGAGTTTAGCTTTGCTTTAGCCCCTGAAAAAGAGACCCAGTGTGCAGTGATGCACATGTAATCAGCGCCTGCGCCACTGGTCCACATGTCTGTTGTCAGATGTATAGTGTGAACAGCACTCTTCTGCAAAGCTGCCCCAATCACCTTCAGAACATCTTCATGTAGTGCTGGAACCGCAACTCGGGCAAAATAGAACCGGCTAGGAACCTTCCATTTAGGGCAGAGCGCTGTCACTAATTCTAGAAAACCAACCCCTTCTACAAAAGAAAAAGGGAGAAGGTCCAGAGCTAGCATTTTAGCCAGCTTAGTGTTATACAGACGGGTCATTGGGTGGTTGCGTTCATATTGCGCTTCTGTAAACAACATCTTTTTAATGTTGCCCTGGACCAATGATTTACGGGATGATGATGATCTCTTCGACCCAGTTACGCTCGCTGATGAACTTTTCCGCATTGATGTCTCACTCTCTCCCACACTCTTAGTGTGGCTCCCATGGGGTGTGCTGCTGACATGGGAACTGGGTGTAAGTGAAGTGTTTGAATCGTCTTCTACCTCGTCATCAGCAGATGACAAATCAACGTTTTCATTACGTGCAATTCCGGCTTTCTTGACCGCCTCTAGGTGCGGAAACCATTCGACAGGGTGCCTTCTCTCAAGATGACCTCTCTGGCCTCCGGTACCATAGTTAGAACCAAGCTTACCACGACTAAATCGAAGCTTACAAAGGCTACAAATGGCTACATTTTCCTTTTTTGGGCAAACACTAAAGAAGTCCCAAACTGGAGACTTGAAATGTCTTCGGGGGCCGGAGGAGGCGGCGATACTGGTGGTGGTGGTCCTGCTGCTAATGACAGATGAAGTGGAGGATGTGGATTGCCGAACTTCAGTACGTTTTGCACTTTCACCACCACGAATTGAGGTCGAGGACGAGGTGGGTACCTTCTTGCGAAGAAATATGGAAGCGGTAGGTTTTGGTGTACTACTTAACTCCAAATCTAATGATTCCATTTCCATTGCCTCCTCGCCGACATCGTCATCACGCTCAGCAGCTTCTCGGGATAGGGTCAAAATGTCTCTTTGCTGCATGCCCGGTGGGGCTGCAGTGACCTTTGTGATGACTGGCTCGTCGTCATCGTGAGAGGCTTCATCACCAGCAGTATCTGTCACTTCTTGTTGAGCCTCATCACACTCCATAGGTTTGAGTTTTTGGACGACCTTCCTTTTACGCTTAGGTAACGGTGTCAGATCATGGTGTGCCTCTGCCTCACTGTCAGACCGCAGTTGTGGTTCCCAAGACAGATCACTTGCACCAGAACGAGGTGGGCTTGAAGAAGATGTAGACACCCCCCTTGATCTTTTCCTTGCTAGGGATGTGGAAGACAATGAATGATCATCAGGAGGAGTGGCTTCCAATGATACCTCAGCTTCATTGTCGATTTCCAAATGTGCCCCTACTTCGGGAGGAACAACTATTGTGGGCACTTGTGAACGTCCATGCACCTTTGCTTGCGCATCTCCTTTTGCTGCCTCTCCTTCCACATGTACTTGGGCGTGTACTTGCACATGGTGTTGTTGTTGCGGCTGTGGTTGTTCAACACTTGTCAGATGAGTTACAACAACCTGTGTTGATTCAGGGACATTGCTGCTACTTTCTTGCGATGAGCCAACATCACTGGTCGATGGTGATTGGAGAAGTACACTGACTGCCTCTGAAGCACTCAAGGGCTTTGACTTAAGTTGGCGTGGTGGTGGAGGCACTGAACCCAATGGAGCAGGGGTGCTGCTCTCAGGTTGGTCCCCAGCAGATCCTGCTGCTGCAGGCGTACTTTTTTTTTTGCTCCCAAAAAAAGTGGCGGGTGGCACACCAGCCTCCTTGGTAACTTGCTTCTTCTGCTCCTTACTAGCAACTTTCTTGCTAGAGGAGCTACGGAGAACTTTCTTTGGGGCCATCTTCTTCAGAGCAGGTCAGACAGCAGGCCGCAGTTGCACGAATTGTAGAGTTGTCTGAGGCCAGACGTGACGTCGCGTGACGTTATGCTGCACACACACACCGCTGCAGGACTTCTTCCTGGCACTGGTGGTTCTCTTGAGTCTTGTGCACCTAAAAAAAATGGAAGACAGAGGAACATCAGTTCAGTTATAGAGCACAAAAAAATCGAAAAACACTGCAAAATCAGCACAATCCCAATCCATCCATGCCCTCCATAATGTTTAAATTCAAGACAACCCACAGAAAGACTAGGCCCATGCAAGACTCACTACCCCTGGCATAAATAAAGGTTGAAAAGTAGGCAAAATGGTTGGAGGCCTAACAACAAAGCCTGCATTCAAAATGGCCACTTGCCTGCCAGCACATGGCCAGTGCCTGTAGCTGCACTCAAAATGGCCACCAGCCACATGGCATGTCCCTCCCCATGAACACCCCCAAAAATCGAAAAACACTGCAAAATCAGCACAATCCCATTCCATCCATGGCCTCCATGATGTTTAAATTCAAGACAGCCCACAGAAAGACTAGGCCCATGCTAGACTCAAATACCCCTGGTGAAAAGGCCACAAGTACAGGCCCAAAAATCAAAAAACACTGCAAAATCATCACAATCCCATTCAATCCATGGCCTCCATGATGTTTAAATTCAAGACAACCCACAGAAATACTAGGCCCATGCAAGACTCACTACCCCTGGCATAAATAAAGGTTGAAAAGTAGGCAAAATGGTTGGAGGCCTAACAACAAAGCCTGCATTCAAAATGGCCACTTGCCTGCCAGCACATGGCCAGTGCCTGTAGCTGCACTCAAAATGGCCACCAGCCACATGGCATGTCCCTCCCCATGAACACCCCCAAAAATCGAAAAACACTGCAAAATCAGCACAATCCCATTCCATCCATGGCCTCCATGATGTTTAAATTCAAGACAACCCACAGAAATACTAGGCCCATGCAAGACTCACTACCCCTGGCATAAATAAAGGTTGAAAAGTAGGCAAAATGGTTGGAGGCCTAACAACAAAGCCTGCATTCAAAATGGCCACTTGCCTGCCAGCACATGGCCAGTGCCTGTAGCTGCACTCAAAATGGCCACCAGCCACATGGCATGTCCCTCCCCATGAACACCCCCAAAAATCGAAAAACACTGCAAAATCAGCACAATCCCATTCCATCCATGGCCTCCATGATGTTTAAATTCAAGACAGCCCACAGAAAGACTAGGCCCATGCACCACTCACTACCCCTGGTCAAGGCCCCAACAACAGGTCAAAAATCGAAAAACACAAAATTTTACAAAAAAAATAATCGAAAAACACAGAAAAATCAGCACAATCCCAATTCATCTATGGCCTCCATGATGTTTAAATTCAAGACAACCCACAGAAATACTAGGCCCATGCAAGACTCACTACCCCTGGCATAAATAAAGGTTGAAAAGTAGGCAAAATGGTTGGAGGCCTAACAACAAAGCCTGCATTCAAAATGGCCACTTGCCTGCCAGCACATGGCCAGTGCCTGTAGCTGCACTCAAAATGGCCACCAGCCACATGGCATGTCCCTCCCCCTGAACACCCCCAAAAATCGAAAAACACTGCAAAATCAGCACAATCCCATTCCATCCATGGCCTCCATGATGTTTAAATTCAAGACAACCCACAGAAATACTAGGCCCATGCAAGACTCACTACCCCTGGCATAAATAAAGGTTGAAAAGTAGGCAAAATGGTTGGAGGCCTAACAACAAAGCCTGCATTCAAAATGGCCACTTGCCTGCCAGCACATGGCCAGTGCCTGTAGCTGCACTCAAAATGGCCACCAGCCACATGGCATGTCCCTCCCCATGAACACCCCCAAAAATCGAAAAACACTGCAAAATCAGCACAATCCCATTCCATCCATGGCCTCCATGATGTTTAAATTCAAGACAACCCACAGAAATACTAGGCCCATGCAAGACTCACTACCCCTGGCATAAATAAAGGTTGAAAAGTAGGCAAAATGGTTGGAGGCCTAACAACAAAGCCTGCATTCAAAATGGCCACTTGCCTGCCAGCACATGGCCAGTGCCTGTAGCTGCACTCAAAATGGCCACCAGCCACATGGCATGTCCCTCCCCATGAACACCCCCAAAAATCGAAAAACACTGCAAAATCAGCACAATCCCATTCCATCCATGGCCTCCATGATGTTTACATTCAAGACAGCCCACAGAAAGACTAGGCCCATGCACCACTCACTACCCCTGGTCAAGGCCCCAACAACAGGTCAAAAATCGAAAAACACAAAATTTTACAAAAAAAAAAAATCGAAAAACACAGAAAAATCAGCACAATCCCAATTCATCTATGGCCTCCATGATGTTTAAATTCAAGACAACCCACAGAAATACTAGGCCCATGCAAGACTCACTACCCCTGGCATAAATAAAGGTTGAAAAGTAGGCAAAATGGTTGGAGGCCTAACAACAAAGCCTGCATTCAAAATGGCCACTTGCCTGCCAGCACATGGCCAGTGCCTGTAGCTGCACTCAAAATGGCCACCAGCCACATGGCATGTCCCTCCCCATGAACACCCCCAAAAATCGAAAAACACTGCAAAATCAGCACAATCCCATTCCATCCATGGCCTCCATGATGTTTAAATTCAAGACAACCCACAGAAATACTAGGCCCATGCAAGACTCACTACCCCTGGCATAAATAAAGGTTGAAAAGTAGGCAAAATGGTTGGAGGCCTAACAACAAAGCCTGCATTCAAAATGGCCACTTGCCTGCCAGCACATGGCCAGTGCCTGTAGCTGCACTCAAAATGGCCACCAGCCACATGGCATGTCCCTCCCCATGAACACCCCCAAAAATCGAAAAACACTGCAAAATCAGCACAATCCCATTCCATCCATGGCCTCCATGATGTTTAAATTCAAGACAGCCCACAGAAAGACTAGGCCCATGCACCACTCACTACCCCTGGTCAAGGCCCCAACAACAGGTCAAAAATCGAAAAACACAAAATTTTACAAAAAAAAAAAATCGAAAAACACAGAAAAATCAGCACAATCCCAATTCATCTATGGCCTCCATGATGTTTAAATTCAAGACAACCCACAGAAATACTAGGCCCATGCAAGACTCACTACCCCTGGCATAAATAAAGGTTGAAAAGTAGGCAAAATGGTTGGAGGCCTAACAACAAAGCCTGCATTCAAAATGGCCACTTGCCTGCCAGCACATGGCCAGTGCCTGTAGCTGCACTCAAAATGGCCACCAGCCACATGGCATGTCCCTCCCCATGAACACCCCCAAAAATCGAAAAACACTGCAAAATCAGCACAATCCCATTCCATCCATGGCCTCCATGATGTTTAAATTCAAGACAGCCCACAGAAAGACTAGGCCCATGCACCACTCACTACCCCTGGTCAAGGCCCCAACAACAGGTCAAAAATCGAAAAACACAAAATTTTACAACAAAAAAAAATCGAAAAACACAGAAAAATCAGCACAATCCCAATTCATCTATGGCCTCCATGATGTTTAAGTTCAAGACAACCCACAGAAAGAATCAGTCCACCCACCACTGAGTACCCCTGGGAAAAGGCCCCAAAACAGCCCAAAAATCGAAAATCCCAAAATTTTAGTTGCAGCAACTGTAATGCCCCAAACAAACTTACTTGTAAAATTTCTAATCCAACAGTGATCCAAAGAAAGTCAAAAAGGTCTCAAATCCAAAGATCCAGCAGCATCCACAAAAGGTAATCCTTCCAGGTCCACATCCGAATGAAAAGTGACCAGGAGATGGACAAAGCACTGGGAGGAGCCTGCTGAACAGGAACAGGAAGTTGAAGACTATGGGGCACTTCCTTCCTCCCACCCCCCTGCCCCCCTCCCCAAAATGGACTCCTCGCTAAAAAAGTGCAGGCAAATGTCAAACTAAGGAGTTATTCACATAAAAATCATCATTTCTAGAAGGTTTATGCTGCTTGCTGGTGGATTTCTTGTGCAGAATTGCAAATTTATATTTTCGCGCGCCGCATCTCAAATCTCGCAATTGCGAAGTACCGCGAGACGTGATCTCGTCGTACTCGCGTTGACAAACTATCGCTGGCAAGCCGCGATGACGTAATCGCGCTCGCCAATTCCCGCGGGATCACACAGCAAGATCCAAAATGGCGCAGCACTCGCAAACTATCGAAAAAAACAACTCGGCAAACGATGATAAACGCCGCGCGCCGCAAAAATTGTATCACCAACGCCGCGCGCCGCCAAAAAAATCCGCTGCGTGCGAATTTGCGGATTTTGCGGGAAATCCGCAAATCTCGCGGATTGCGGATTTCCCGAAAATCTGCAAAATCCGCGAGCGGAACGGATTTTCCGCCCACGCTTAACCCCACAGCTTAAAGAGAAGGGAGTACGGTGTGTGTTTGAAGTTTGATTGGGTGAAACTGAGAGGAGAATTACTTCTTTGTTTAAATAATGCATTTTACTGGGGTACATCTGTGAGGAGATTGAAGCATAGAAGTTGGGGGTTACACCCCACCAATAGGATTTACCATTGCGCTCCCAGACTCTGGTCACACCCTCCCGTGAGTCTTCCGTACAGTGCTGGGGACACCCTGACGCCTACGATTTGCGGAGTGCGACCAGTTCAGAGGTGAGCGCGTGGTCTGGCCAGCGCGGCCCCGGTAGCCCCGGAGGCGAGAGTACCCTGCAGGAGTGACTTGCATTGAGAATGGGGGCACTCCAAACCAGGAGGAGCTGTACTGAGGAAAGGGAGGACCTGTGCAGGAGACCCGCGGCCCAAAGCGGTGGTAGTTTCCTGTGCCCAGCGGCGAGCGGTACCACTACTGGAGCGGGATCGTGATCCAGGAAAGGCCCGGGCTACCACCACGGACTCTGCTGGCGACTTGAGCATCAGGATCCCGGGGCCAGGCGCTCGGAGCCTGACAAGTGTGGCGACTCGAGCCCAGTGCAGCCATCGGGACAAGGGGACAAGGTGAGCTGGTGGATTGTGGTCCCTGTAGTTTCTCCCTCCAACACACTAACTGGCTGCCTGTTTGCGGAGTGCAACCTACTATGGAGGGGTCCCGCGTGTCCAGCTGCAGCAACAGCCACAGCCAGCAGCCAGCAGCATGTGCAGATCGGGGCGAGCAGAGCAGAGCCAGAACTGGAGTTTTGACCCGGTGTCCTGAGGAACGGATCAAGGTGCGGATCGAGGTGCTGTGATTGCTGAGATTGAGCTGAGGGGGGTTAGCAGGGTCAAGCCGTGCAGGTCAGTGCGGTGGCAGCAGTTCTTCCTGCTCCCCGCTCTCAGTTCCTCAGGCGCGCTCACCATCTCCTCTTCCTCCCCCACACCCATGCAGCGTGTTGGTTGTGCGGTGCAGAGCAGGGATTAGAACCCCACTCCTACGGACGACCCCAGGCAGACCCGGACTGCACTGGACCGGACGCCATCAGAGGGGGGATAAATGCTTCCACACCATCTTCCACACACGAGAGACGCCCAGTTGGGTGGCAATGTGTGGAAAAGGGTGTATTCCATTGCCTTTGAACCCATGCATGTGAAGACTGTTGGGCAGCAAGGAATGCGGAGTGGCTCAACTCACCTAGCTCTGCTCACCTATCAGCAAAGAGTAGAGAGGAAGGCCTTGTAAAACGCCAGAATCGCAACTAGTACCTTCCACTACCACTACCACGTTATACAGACGGGCAGATTACAACTACAGCTAGTTTCCCACCCTCATTGGCATAAGCAATCACTGGACAGTGCGCAAAGGGGTTGCTGACAGGGAGAGCGCAAGCTCCAAGCTTCAAGTCACTAATTTGTAAGCAATACCTCGCGTGAGCTTTATGGAGGGGCAAGTCACTATGCCACTTAGGAAACTTCCCGGGAGAAAGGGTACCACCCTTCGAGCTATCTCCCCGAGGGTGCTCTACAACAGTCGCTGAAATTGCAAGACAAAGTGTCATACACAGGAGGCCAACTGTCACAAGCACGGATTAGTGGGTTTTTCAGTAAGCCCTCTCCTCAAACTGGCTCTGCCCCAACCTTGACATCGCAGTGCGATGCGGAGGCCCAGGACCATGACCAGCTCTCTTCCCACAGCCCTGGTTATATTAAAAGATCACTTTCTGAGAGTCCTCGCTTATGCTCACCTGAGGCTCAGGTTCCACCTGAGAATCACCAGCCGTACAGGCTTTTCCAGGAGGATGTCATCATTTACAGTACACTTTTGTTGACCCATTAAGAGTTCTGAGGTTCCGTGACGATTTGAACCCGTGTTTTCAACATTGTCGGAAATACATAATATTGGTATCAGCGAATCGCAAATGATCCATTTGGTATATCCTGGTGTTTTCGCTACGCTACGAGCAAGAGCACTCCTTTTATAAACACATTTCTGATCTACCCACGGCATCCATCTTAGATCATGGCCGCCATTTTGTGTTTCTTGCCCTCACATACGCAATAACCTCTGATCACTTCATTTCGATTAAGGACACGTAACCTTAGCCGGAGATTCACCTCTTCCTTGACACGTGCACCTTAAACCAGTTCACGCTGTAGCTGCATGACTCGACAAAGGCTGCCTCCTCTGCCCTAGGCCAGTCCTGCCTAACTGGTCTCCGTGTCCATTGTCCTGATCATGATTAGGCGGCCGAAGCCGGTAGCCTTGCCCATTTACAACCCACAAACATCCCTTATCCCACTTTTCTATCTTCCACACCTGGCTCTGATTCTTTTCTTCTGAATCTTTTATTAGGGGGAGGTAACGAACTTTACGATGAGGCGGTCCGGATCCTGAATGCAATATTGACAGGGAATTGTGACAAACTAGTGGGAACCCCTCTCTTCGTAATGTTTGGCCTCAGATATTATCGACGGTTCCTGTGTAACGCCAAATATTTATTGTTTTAGACACAAAGGTTCTGGGAATGTATTACATGTAAAGAATTTGCCCCCCAGCTTAAAAATTCAGTATATAAGGAGCAACCCTCTTTGTACAAATCGAACAGGCTCCTAGTTACTGCCCATGCGTAGTTTCTGTGACTTCTGTGTCCCTGCAGTAATAAACCTTTGGTCTTTGACGCCACCATCGAGAAGCCCGTGTTTCTGTTCATTTGTGCACCAAGGCAGGTGGAACTCCGGGGTCTTTGGGTGTTGTTCCCTGACACCTCTGGACGGAACCACAAAGGTCCAGAACTCCAATTGGCGCCCAACGTAGGGCGACGTCATTCGGTACCGGTCCAAAAGCCTGAAGAGTTCGAGAAGCTTCGTGTGAAGATTCCTGAGGGAGGCGCCCCACTTCATCGATCCCGGCATATCGCAAAAGTGGCCCGAAGTTCTCTTCCACGAGGGTTCCCGCGTTCAGGACGGCTGCAGTGGGCCGTTGCCTTGACCGTCGCCCTGTCTTGGACCCGAGGTGCAGTCCTTAGTACAGCGAAACGTGACGGGTTTCTCCTTGGTGACGTCTTCAGTGCCTCAGTTAAGTATTTAGTGATAGCTAGCTGGTTACTTTGTGAGGGTTACTAAAATCCTTGATCGGTTCTTGGTTTGGTTTGGTTTTGTAAGATTATCACTGGTTGTTCTAGTTACGATAATCTATTTGGTTTAGTTTGGGTATCGATACATCAGTTCGTTTTGGTAGGCCTAAGTTCTTGGTTCGAGTGCACATATCTGTTCCGTGTTTTGTTTGTTTTGTGTTCCGGACTGAAAATGGTAAGTCGGAAAAACTGTATGTTGTCGTGTTTTAGTTGCAACAGTGACTCACAATTGGAGGACTCATGTCTGGTTCCTCCGATTGGGACTCCCCTATATGACTTATATTGTAAACACGGTGTGGGTCCTATATCTTATAATGAGGTGTGGGTCCGTTACTGTAAAAAGGATGGTGTCCTTAGTTGGCCATTACATGGTAGTTTTGAACCCGAGATTCTCGACAACTTAGAAGCGAAATTGTTTAGGAAGAAAGCCCGGCCGGCAATGTTTGATTCTTTCCGTTATTGGCGAAAGGAATCCAAACAGAGAGAAATGAAAAGGTTGAAGAAAGAACAGAAAGAACAAGAAGAATTGACTCTGGAACAAGCGGCTAAGCAGCTGCAAGTGAACGAGTGTGAGAAGGCCATAGATGTAGCCATTAGAGAACATAACTTAGCGATTGACAAGTGCTATCCTGCCTTGCCATCGAAAACAGCTAAAATACTGGAGGATTCCGAAAACGATCCTCTGCTATCTTATTTGTTACGGTCACCTCCACCGTATGCACAAGGTGCTACGGCTCCACTTGTCCCGAATGTTCAATTGCCGGTTGCTGGACAACCTGGTGTTCCTGCTCCTGTCCCTCAGAATCAGGCTCCTGTACCTCCTGTGGTCAATGTAAATGTTCCTACGGCTCCTCCTCCTCCTGGATTGCCGACTTCTATACCTGTATCTGTCTCGCTTGCACCTACTACTCCACAAACTATCTTCCTTGATACTCCTACTGTTCCGCTATCTATTCCTACCTCTACTGTGTTTTCTGTGTCTGCGAGTGTGTTGACTCCACTTTCTGTTCGACGAAGAATCACTGATTCTGTATCTAGCATTCTGTCTCCTTTCTATAAAACTTTAATCAAGACTCCTACTTCCGATTCTGTTCAAAGACGTAGTCAGCTTCCGAGTACTGAGGAACGGGGAATTTTAGATTCCACGGCTCTCAGATGGATTTCGAAGAGTAGGAGATATAGTACGAGAGATGTGCTAGACACCTTTATGCAGTGGAAAGAGCCAACGCAACGGTATGTCTTTGACGAGATGTGCTCGTTGTTACGTGAGGAGATAGAAGAAGATGATGTTGAATCAAATTTAGAAGATTTGATTAAGGTTCAGAAAGACTTTGCTGCAGGAATGATAGTGGATGATAATATAAAAGAAGCGATGGAACTTATTTTAAGTTTTAGGAATGATCCATCTCTTCGTTCGCCGAGAGATTTAGAAAGAGGAAAAATGAAGCTAAGTCGCCAATATCCTATGAGGGAAGTTCCTCCAATCTGGCGCGAAGCAGTGGCACGTGATGATAATGCTGGTATTGCAGGTGCTCCAGCGCAATTCCAGAGAGTGTGGATACACATTCCATGGAAGCGAGCTGAAGTGCTAGCAGTGAAACAGGCCTTGCCAGATCCACGTAAGAATCCTGCTGGATATTACAAGGAATTAACACAGACAGTTGAGGCTTGTATAATGAACTTAGCCGACATCGATATGTTATTTGGCAACGTGGTTCCGCAACCGGTGTGGGCTAAGATTCGTAGAGAGGATCATCAAGTTGCCTTAGGTGGTGACTGGGCAGCCATCACTGCAGCGGATGGTCAGCAAGTAGGTGGTGCGAAACCCGAACCCCTAATTGCTAATCTACCAGGTAGAATAATTGATCTAATGAAGACCTTGATGCCAGCATTACGTGTTAATTGGGACAAGTTATCAGCATGCAGGCAGAAGAAAGACGAAAGTGTCTCCGACTTCTTCACGAGGTTTGAGGAGACTTTTGTAGATCATAGTGGTCAGGACATGAGTACAGAAGGAGGACAAAGACTATTTGTCGATAAATTTGTGCATAATTTGTTACCTGAATTATGCAATAAACTAAAAGATTCAGAAAGTGCGTGGGCTGTTTCCACAACTGCGCAAATACTTGCGACTGTGCAGTACTACGAAAACAGGGATAAAGAGGAAAAGGAGAAATCAGACAAGAAAACGAAGGATTTAAAGACTAAAGTTCTTTTACAGCAGGCGTATCCGCCTCGCACGAATCAGACTAATATGCAGCAAGGTTCGTACCAAAGGACAGATTATAGTGCATCAAGACCTCAATATCAGTGGAACCAGTGTGCGTACTGTAAGAAAGAGGGTCACTATAAAAATGAATGTCCAATCTTAGCACAGAATAATGCAGCAGCAGCTCAGAGAGGTCGTGGTGGTTTTGTACAAAATTCTAGAGGTAGAGGACGAGGTGCTATGCCTCCACAAACGAATGATCGTCCTTCCAATCACTTTGATCAACGAAATGGACAATCCACTCAGCAAAACAGATCTCAACAATATCTTGTTGAGGACTATTGTGAAGTAGATGAGGGTTTTCAGCAAAATGGGTACTAGGACAGCCATGGACAGAGAGAGGGAGTAGTATCAGTTCCAGTGGATCAGAGTGGGCCTTATGTCGCAGTAGCAACATCAGGTGTAGTCGAACCGTTTCTGTTGGATACTGGTGCCGCAAAAAGTTCAATCATTCATGCGAAACTCCCTGGCGCACCTTTGTCCGGCTCAACAAATGTCTCTGTAGGTTTTTCAGGCGCCCCTGTTTACAACCCAATATCTGGTCCTTTGTCTATTTCTGTTGGACCATGTCACTTGAAAGCACCTCTGATTTTGACGACAGGTTGTAATGAAAATCTGCTTGGCTTAGATTTGTTAAAGCGACTATATGCGACATTGTACTGTTCTCCGGAAGGAGTACAGCTTACATTGGGTAAAAATATCACTTCTCCGATGTATTTGTCAATGGATGCACTCCCGCCAGAGCTGCGTTCACTCCCTGATTCTCTTTGGGCGACTGGTCCTAATGATGTAGGTCTCTTAGAAATACCACCATATGTAGTGACTTTGAAAGCAAATGTGAAATTTCCAAGAATTCCTCAATACAAAATATCTAGTGAAGGTGAGCGTGCACTTTTATTGATTGTGCAAGATTTGATTAAAAAAGGTGTAGTCGAAGAAACGAGAGGAAATGTCTGCAACAGTCCTGTACTGCCAATTTTGAAACGAACTGATCCTACAAAGCCTCCAGTTTATAGGTTTGTCATAGACCTTAGAGAAGTTAATAAGATTGTAATTCCACAGTTTCCTGTAGTTCCAGACATTACTGCTTTGTTAACACTGATTCCTGCTACAGCTACTTGGTTCTCAGTCATCGACTTGAAGAATGCCTTTTTCAGCATTCCGATAGCCGAGGAAAGCAGAGATATTTTCGGCTTCTGTCTAGGAGGTCGAAGTTTCAGATTTAAACGCGCTCCACAAGGCTATTGTGAGAGCCCATCCATTTACAGTCAAGCATTGAAAAGCCAGTTAGATTCCTTTGTCCTTCCTCCAGGTTCTGCTCTAGTACAGTATGTAGACGATCTTTTAGTGGCTGCTGATGATAAGGAAACTTGCAAAGCAGCTACAATTTCCTTATTGCATCATTTGTCTAATTTGAATCACAAGGTGTCTCCTTCCAAATTGCAATACTGCTGCCAAGAAGTGACCTACCTAGGTCATCTCTTGTCAAAGGAGGGAAGGAAGTTGACCCCAGAGAGAATAAAAGCAATTACACAAATGAGTGTTCCACGCACACAGAGAGAAGTACGTGCCTTTCTAGGTATTACCTCTTACTGTAGGCAGTGGATCCCAAATTTTTCTCTTTTAGCAAAACCGTTGGTAGCTTTGACTGGGAAAAATGTTCCGAGTCCGGTACCATGGTCTGATGAATGTCAAGAGAGTTTTACTGAATTACGAAAAGCCTTGTGTTCAGCTCCTGTATTGGGTACACCTGATTACAGTAAGCCATTCACGCTCTATGTTCATGAGAGGGAAGGTTGCGCGTTGAGTGTTCTGACACAGAAGTTTGGTGATAAACAACGCCCTTGTGCGTATTTTTCATCAACATTAGACCCGGTAGCTAGAGCGTTGCCTAGTTGTTTGAGAGCTACAGCGGCAGCTGCGGCTTCCATTCGACAATCTGCTGGTTTGGTGATGAACAACATGCTAGTGGTCATGGTTCCTCATGCAGTGGATACACTCATGAATCGAACGAAGACACAACACCTTACCAGTGCGAGACTATCTGGTTACGAGCTGACATTACTAGCGAGTCATATTCAGATCAAAAGATGTAATGTATTGAATCCAGCAACGCTGTTGCCGACTGATCAAGAGTCGAGTGATTCCGAGCCACATGATTGTTGTTTTAAAACGGAGGAAGAGACAAAAGGACGCATCGACCTAAAGGATACTCCGCTATCCGATCCAGATGGTACGCTGTATGTGGATGGATCATGTTTTAAATTGGAGAATGGTGATGTGACTGCTGCTTACGCAGTAACGACTTTGAAGACGATTGTGGAGACTGCAAGAGTGAGTCAGAATTCTGCCCAAGCTGCAGAATTAATAGCTCTAACAAGAGCGTGTGTTTTAGCGGAGGGAAAGAGAGTGAATGTGTTTACAGATAGTCAGTACGCATTTGGCGTGGCCCATAGTTTTGGCCGGTTGTGGAGAGAAAGAGGTTTCATTACGTCCCATGGGACTAAGATCCAACATGGCCAGCTAGTTAATGACTTGTTGGAATCTCTAACCTTACCGACTGAAGTTGCGATTGTGAAGTGCAGTGCTCATAAAGCAATCACGGATGATGTTGGTCGTGGGAATGCTTTTGCTGATGAAATTGCTAAACAGACAGCTAGAGACACGATGAGCAGAATGTATGTTGCTACGTCTGCAAGATGGATTGCTGAGTCTGGAATGTGCGAGGATACTATGGAAAGTGTGAAAGAGATTCAGAGAGAAGCAACTGAGGAAGAGAAACGTGTATGGAGAGAAAGTATGGGCAAGTTGGATTCGAATGGATGTTGGATTGATTTGACGGAACAGCAGCGTTGGATGTTGCCCGATGCGTATGTACTTGCAGTAGTGACGATGGCGCATGGAGTAGCGCATATAAGTTCTAAAGGGATCTGTAAGATGTTGGCTCCGGTCTGGAAGAATGAGGGAATCAGTAAGTGTGCAGAGAGAGTGGTGAAAAATTGTATGGTGTGCTTGATGCATAATCCTGGTAAGGGAACTCCAACTCCAGCTGGTCATTTCGCTCCCCCTTCCTGCCCCTTTGAAGTGATTCAGTTAGACTTCATTCACATGGAGCGCTGCAATAATTTGAAGTATGTCCTGGTGGTAGTTTGTGCTTTTTCCAGGTGGATCGAAGCATATCCACTAAAGGACAATACTGCCCTATCAACTGCTAAGATTCTTCTCAAAGAATATTTCCCTAGGTACGGAATGCCACGGATTGTATGGTCAGATAACGGAAGTGAGTTTATAGGGAAAGTTATGCAGAGTGTGTGTGCCGGCCTAGGGTTGAAACAGAAATTCCACAGTGCAAACCATCCCCAGTCTGCTGGTTTAGTGGAGGGTTACAATGGCACCCTCAAGCTGAAAATGGCTAAAATACAAGCATCCACAGGTTTAGCCTGGCCAGACGCACTTCCTTTGGCTTTGCTATCAACGAGAGCAACTGTACATTCTAGGGTGGGACTCAGTCCTTATGAGACAATTTTTGGCCGCCCGGCAAATATTTGGGGTGTGCCAAGGCCTAAAGAGTTTTGTTCCCTAGAATATCCTATGTTGATAGACTACCTTTACGACTTGACTGCTAAATTGAGTCTTATTCATCAACAGGTTTTCGATGCTTTGCCAAAGCCTCCGGAGAGTCCAGGGCATCAGCTGAAACCAGGCGAGTTCGTTGTCATCAAGAACTTCGCGAGGACGAAGAACCTTCAACCGAGATTTGTCGGCCCCTTCCAAATCCTACTGGCAACGAGGACAGCGGTTCGTGTGGCTGGACGCAAGCACTGGGTGCATGCGTCCCATGTAAAGCGTGTGCCTTTGCCGCTCCCTTACGACGACTGGGTGAAGAAGGGAATTGGTTCCTCTGAATTTGAAAACACGCCGAAATTCATCCCTTTCAGCGATGCCAAATTGATCACTGACACTCCAAGCTCTGACTCTCCTCCAGAAAAGACTCTTTTGAACGCTGAACATTTGTCCCCTGTATCAGAAAGAACTCTGTCATCTGCGAACTTGAACACTGCAACAACTACTAGTGAAACGCTATTTGCTGATCAGACAATACCTGCGAAACAGAAATATAACTTAAGAAGCCGTAAAATGGACAAATAAAGCAGGCAACTGCATTTTGTGATTTTGATATATTGAGCTTTTGCCTTCAGCCAGGAAGTTTGCTATTGTTTATTGTTTTTAAAATTGCCTTGCCGTCTGGGTAGCCGTAGGGTCGTGGCTGTGTGCCTAGTTGAATTTGCAGGGGTCTGACACAAGGTCGATCTTTCTGTTGGTTCTGGGAACTCCCAGGGCTGATAGAGGCATTTTCACCTACGTACACATCATCAGTGGTCGCGAGCGGATTGTAGAAGATGGAGCTTCCTGCGCTGCAACGAGAAAATGTGATTTATGTTCACAGAAACAGACTTTATAGAATTCTTCATAGCAAATGCTTTTTGATGCAATGTGCCATTACATTCTTGATTATTTTTATGACGGTGGTGGGTGGAATCGTCTTCAGTATAAATTTGATTTTTGTGCCAGTTACTACAATACCTCCCCTTGATCCTGCTACTTCTACTGTTTCTTCTATACACTCTTTTCATTCGTTTCCTGAACATGAGCAAGCTCGACGCTCAGAGTTCATTAACAACACTTTTGTACAGCTCTTACACCAACACCAACTGGTAGTTAACACTACAGACTGCTGGGTGTGTGGCCTGATACCCCACACTATGGATAAAGGTATTCCCTACCTGGTTTTGCCTTTCAGCTACAATGGATCATTTCAGGCCCTCCAAACAATTTTTGCTTATGCCCTTGAAACCTATCCTCCACGTCCACCACGTTCCACTAAATATAACTCTGCCAACAAAGCCTTAGTCCAGGGAATTATTGACATGGTCAAGGACGTCAATAATACTCCATCATACCCTAGAGACGAATTGCGAGTGTATTTAAGTTGGAATACTTCAGAGTATCGCCTTAGTTTAGGAGAAAGCAAGCGTAAAAGCTCAACTCCAATCTGGGTCGTACCTCACCGAGGTCAAGTCTGTCTGCAAGGTAATGGGAGAAATCCGAGGGATCAGCTAGGGAGGAGTGAGTGCGTAGAGACTTATGTGTTTCCGGCTAACTCTTCCCCTGCCTTTCTTACTGCTAGGGGTACCTACTTCATCTGTCAAGATAGAGCTTATACATGGTTGCCTGCCGACTTTTCAGGATCATGTTATATTGCTCGATTGTTGCCTCCGACATACACTGCTTCATCTGATTACCACAGAACCAGAGTAGCGAGAGGTGTCTTCAGCAAAGAAGATACTGCTGGTCAGGAGGCTGGAGACTTTTTCAAAGGCTTCCTTCCGTTCTGGGGGCCTATGGCCAATAGTAGAAACATACGTCAGCTAACACGGGTAGTTGAATCTACTATTACCGAAACTGCTGGTGCCCTTAGCAATTTGACAGCTGAGCTTCAGGCGGATAGACTCATGACGTTGCAGAACCGTATGGTTCTAGACGTTATACTTGCAGATCGAGGTGGGGTATGCAGAGTGATCCAATCGAGCTGCTGTGTCTTTATTCCTAATAACGCTCCAACAGTCTATGAGGCGATCTCTAAGCTACATAAGATTTCCGACTCCATACATGTAGACAAGGGAAACTGGTCCTTCATGGAGTGGTTTTGGACTCTGATATCAGCGTGGGGATGGAAGGTTCTGATGGTCATTGGTGTCATCTTAGTATTCCTATTCTCATGTTGTCTGATTATCCAGTGTGGTCCTGCTCTGTGTAGTCTTTGTGCTGCAACTTGTTTTAGGAAACTACCTGCGTTTGGAGAAAAGACACGAGAAAGGATGATGATACAACAGCATGTCACTGACCTGATGAGCATAGAATTAGATTCTGACATAGACTGAGTAATTGCCTATGTAAGGGCAAAAGGAGGGTCTGAGGTTCCGTGACGATTTGAACCCGTGTTTTCAACATTGTCGGAAATACATAATATTGGTATCAGCGAATCGCAAATGATCCATTTGGTATATCCTGGTGTTTTCGCTACGCTACGAGCAAGAGCACTCCTTTTATAAACACATTTCTGATCTACCCACGGCATCCATCTTAGATCATGGCCGCCATTTTGTGTTTCTTGCCCTCACATACGCAATAACCTCTGATCACTTCATTTCGATTAAGGACACGTAACCTTAGCCGGAGATTCACCTCTTCCTTGACACGTGCACCTTAAACCAGTTCACGCTGTAGCTGCATGACTCGACAAAGGCTGCCTCCTCTGCCCTAGGCCAGTCCTGCCTAACTGGTCTCCGTGTCCATTGTCCTGATCATGATTAGGCGGCCGAAGCCGGTAGCCTTGCCCATTTACAACCCACAAACATCCCTTATCCCACTTTTCTATCTTCCACACCTGGCTCTGATTCTTTTCTTCTGAATCTTTTATTAGGGGGAGGTAACAAACTTTACGATGAGGCGGTCCGGATCCTGAATGCAATATTGACAGGGAATTGTGACAAACTAGTGGGAACCCCTCTCTTCGTAATGTTTGGCCTCAGATATTATCGACGGTTCCTGTGTAACGCCAAATATTTATTGTTTTAGACACAAAGGTTCTGGGAATGTATTACATGTAAAGAATTTGCCCCCCAGCTTAAAAATTCAGTATATAAGGAGCAACCCTCTTTGTACAAATCGAACAGGCTCCTAGTTACTGCCCATGCGTAGTTTCTGTGACTTCTGTGTCCCTGCAGTAATAAACCTTTGGTCTTTGACGCCACCATCGAGAAGCCCGTGTTTCTGTTCATTTGTGCACCAAGGCAGGTGGAACTCCGGGGTCTTTGGGTGTTGTTCCCTGACACCTCTGGACGGAACCACAAAGGTCCAGAACTCCAGTTCACCCCATTGGCACTGGAAACCTTTCTGCACCAAACCCTGGCTTAGACTTTACAAAAACTATTGTAACAACTACTGTAATTATAAGTTCAAGCCCAAGTCCAAGAGAGCATCTTGTCTGCCCCTTTAAATCTTCAGGAAAGCAGCAGAGATCCGGCAGCACCTTATTCATTATTGAAGCCTGCACTGCGATGCAGCCCGGGTGCACATCAAAATGAGCCCAGTGACTCCTCACCTTTAAGGAAGAGCCCAAAGTATGAAAGTCCTTTGTCATCTAAAACCTATCCGATCGATTTTTGGCTAGAAGCCCGAAACGAGGATTCCCTAGCCCATACACTGGGCTTCAGCTCTCACTACAATTCTTTAAGCACTGTGGAAGAAGATAAGGACCCATCTGTGCCTACCCCCTCGGGCCTATAAGTCCTTTCTCGGTCTCGTTGACGTCCCTTCAAGTAAAGCAAGATTCAATTGCAACAGCTCTCTTATGGCAATCTCAGAAACTGGAACTACAGATTGACTTAATTCAAACTTTGGCTTCTGCACTGTCTGACCTGGGCTCCAGGCTAAGCTTTCTCGAAAGGTCAGTAGGGCCTCCCAATAGTTAATGGACAGCAGGAACAAGAGTTCGAACTAACAAACTTTCATCCCTTCCAGAAATTCTGGGTTCGCTTTTGGACAGTGTGAAGTTCAACACCAATATATTTCGGAAACCGAAATCCACTCAAGAAGCTCAAACTGTCGTAATTTAGCAGCGATTAGATTAAGCATTAGCAGAAGACATCCTGTATTTAGAGACTATCTTGACCGTTTTATGGAATCCATTTTGTATTTCTGGCAGCCATTTTGTTTGCCATATGCTTACCATGTGCTCTGTCCTACCTTCCTGTTAACTGCTCTTGAAATCTGCCTAGATACGAGATATATTTATCCTCCTCTGCTTTGCACATGCCCAGTAAAGCTTACAGCTGTCCCTAACTTGTAAATGTCAGGATGTGTCCACCAGAATTAGCTTACTGTCAGCCCTTCCCACTTGTTACTAGCACACTCTCTGTATGACCTTATATGTATTTGAAACCAACACTCTGTGCCTTGTACCGTCTTCATTTCAGCCCCTGTGTGGGTATAAAAGAACCAAGCTCCTTCCAGTCAGTGTGCTACTTCATACACTACCGAAGGGTGTTGTGTGAATGTAGTTCCACCTCATGAGGTTTAATAAACTTTGTCTTTTCTATTCCAGTTTCTGTGCCAACTTCTTCCTATTGGTCTAAGGACTCTGTGCAGAGAAGGGCGAATCCCTTGCACTGGTAGGCCTTGCTGAGGCTCACCACCACAAAACCAGTTTTTCCTCTGAAGTGTCCTTGTGTGTAGCAACATTGGATGCCGTATCATCAGCGAGAAGAACTATCTCCTCCTCCTTGGAATTAGACTTCAAAATTCCCCTTTTTTGCCTTGCTTGTCATTGGCGATCGGCCCAAGTGATCCCAAAGCTGGCTCGAGTCCACTAACATCAGCAGTCTAATGACCATTCCATCAGCGACTACGCAGTCTGATCTCACTGACCCAGCCCATTTAAACATCGCCTACCTGCTATCTAATCTTCCCCAAAAACCACCACTGTCCAGGAGGGAGAGAAAGAAACTTATAAAACAATCCAAAAAACAACGTCTTGCGAAAAGGAGATCGGGGTTAGACGGGTCAGGGGCATCTAGTATGCCATCTTCTGAAGCGAGGGGCACTCCTACTTCCCCATTTTTAACCAAGCCTCAAAACCTAAAATAAAAACCCCTGAGACTAAAATGACTTTCATGGACAATAATGACGCCACCGATAATCTCCGGTCATTAACACAGGAACTGCCTAAGGGAACCCCCACTGGCCTCCTGAATCACTGAACTATACTCTACAATTGCGAAGCATGGATCTTTGGCAACAAAAACCAAGGGGACAGCCTCTCAAGGCCAAAGCCTGGGCAGGCAAGACAGCATAGCTCAGCCCCTAAGCACATGGAACCCAAACAAGTGCTCAGAAAAATGCAAAACAAACCAAAGTATATTTCCAAACTACAACAGAAGGTGTACTGACGGGCCCTTCTCTGTGTCATTCGTCAAGTGACCCAACCAAAACTCTTCGGAATCACCCTATACAAATGCAGAGGCTTTCTCAGTCTCAATTGATACATGTATCGGGAGGGCAAAGTCAACTTGTATGGAGTTATTGTCTATCTGAAGTTGGACCCCAGCATCACAAGTTCCCCTTCGCCTCTACCTGAAATAGCTAGGAGACAGAAATGCCAAAGTCCGAAAAAAGATGCAGAACGTATTTTTTTTCCCTCACTTTGTACACAAGAGCTCGCCCGACATCCTTTATAGAAACAACCTCATCTGCTTATTCAACCATGTTCCGGCACTTTCTGGGGTTACTTCTTCAGCTCTTACATCGGTAAAGTTTGCCTCAATACCAGGCAAACGGGGTTCAGAAGCAACTGTTACAACGTGGTCTCGAGAATCCCTAAGGGATGCAATTTTTGGGGAAGCCAGCCTCTTTGAAGACTGGGGCATAGAACTGTGGGTCCCTCTACAACAAAAATATCCCCACGTTCTTCTTCAGGATGACCCAGTGAGGCTGTACATCAGTGTACTGAAGGGGACTCGGGTGCAACTCATGTTTGGCTTCCAGACGCTTCGAAAGCGGATAACCTCATATACATCTCATGTAATAACATTCAACGTCTGGTGTCTCCCTGTCTCCCACAATACTAACAGCTGCTATGGGTACTTCCATCAAGAGCCTCCAACTGTATGCTCCCAGCAGTACTCCTCCTAACAGGGAAGCCAAATGGTCAGACTCCAAACTAACCATTTCTTCTGGGAATGCGGCTGGGTTAAAGTCAACCCTCTCATCCAAATTAGCAGTGGAATATCTAAATAAAAGTGACATCATTTGTTTTCAAGAGACTTGGTCTCTATCTCCATCGGCTCTCCACAGAGTATGAACTCTTTCAATCAGCCTCCCAGCCCAATTCCTATGGAAGACCTTCTGGGGGCCTCTCCATTTTCATTAAACACAGGTGCAAGATCGCAGCTACTCCCATCTATCGGAACTTAACGGCAGGGCAAACTTTACTAATTACCGATATTTCAACTTCAAGCAGGGCCTTTCCCTTGCTCTTAATTAACTGTTACCACAACATAACTAAAACATCAAAATCAATGGCAACAGTCCTATTGGTCAAACATCTGGAAGAACTTTTATTGGAATTCGCCTCTGCAGAAGTACTGTTACTAGGGGATTTTAACATCAGAGACCTGGCTTCCAACGCCCATTCAGTCACCAAAACTAAAGAGCAAGAAGTCATGACCACTTTTTTAACCAATTACATTTTACGTTCTGCGAAGCAAATCACATTGAAACAGGATCCTGGTGCCCCTCTGTCACCAATATTAAAGAATCTTTCGACCATTGACTAAATTTTTTTATCACCCTCTCTGGCAAATAAATTAATCATGATGGAAATCCCCACTCGTACCGAGAGCGACCATAACCCTTTGACTGTAACAATGGACCTGCAAGTGCCCGCCGCTGCCGAAATAACTGAAGTGGGGCATTCAATGCAAGTCGAACACCACACTCTCGTCAGACAAATTAAATGGGATGCTTCGGGTTCTGAGAAGGTGAGCACTTGGCTCATGGGAACAACTCCAAAAATTATGCACAATGCTCCCACAAACTTCCTTCACTGGTGAGACAACGCCATTGTCAAAGTACGAGACCTCTAAACAGGCCCTGAAGCTCACCACAGACCCCCCAGGCCTCGCCGAAGCAGATTTTTGACCCGGTATTAGCCATCCAAAGAAGAGCCCTAAGGAGGGCTGTGGGCCTGCACATCGGAAGGCACAGAGCACTCTGCTAACAATATGGCCTTACTGTGCAAAGCCTACAAAAAATCATCGTGGGAATCCAAGAGACAAAAAGAACAGAATGACTAGATAAAAATATTTGCCCTGTTAAAGGAAAAAAGCCTGACCCAGTTTTGGAACCATATAAACAAACTTCGTTCCTCCAATAAGAGCAGGGGGAACGCAGTCCCCGAATAAAAATTGGTCACAGCATGTGATTCAACAATACTGCTGTGGTACCCTGGACCCTGTGGAGGGCGAAATTAGAGATTGTGTGGATACTACGCAGACAGAAACCGTTGAGCTGACTACTCCGGCCGAGGTCTGAAGTATTTGAAAAGCCATGAAAAACAATGGCGCTCCCGGGCCCAACGGCCTTCCATCTGCGGTATTCAAATGTGCGCTGGAAGATTGGGCTAAGCTTTTAGTCCCCTTTACAACAACGCATTTACTACCTATCGGTTACCAGACTCATGGAAAGGCTCGATCTTATGCCCAATTTTTAAGAAAGGAGATCCCTCTCTCCCAGCTAATTATTGGCTCATTGCCCTTTTAGATCTTGAGGCCAAGGTATATGCCCGGTGTCTTCCTGGGGCGCTTGAAAAATGGGTAGCGGAAAACAACATTCGACCATACTGAAGAACTGTTTATACCCACTTACTGGGTCTCAGCGGCGGGGGAATCGCCCAAGTCTTCCATTCCCTCCTTATATAGAAAAAGGAGACACAGAAGCCTTTGTCTGCAGGAGGAACCAAGTTTTATTCGAATGGCCCGGACTATGGAACAGAGTCCAAAGTTCGTCGGAGACAAGACAGAGGAGGCTGCTACTTCACTCCGCAGCTTACAGTCCTTATATACACATTTCTCACCTTAAGAAACCAGCTTGGCCTGGCACCCCGAGTCAAAATGCAGTTACACCATTCTTTGTTCAGGCAGGACAGGGCTGCAACAGATGGTACAAGATCTTGAACAACAGGATATGTGAAAGAAACAAGTTCTGGGACGGTGGCGTGACCAAATCTTGCAAAACAGGGTGGATGTGTGCAGGAGTTCAGTCCGAGGGTGGTGAGGCCAATTCTTTGTTCCCTTTTTTTAAATTGCTCAACCGCAAGGAGCAGGAATGGCAGGGTGGCCATGACAGTTAGAATGTCATCAGACATCAGCAGAAACGACCAGGAGGGTTGTGCAGAGGTGTTTGACACGAAATGGCAATGCAAAAATAATTAAGTCCTGACACAAAATAAATGCCGACAAGGACACTTTTCCTCAGACCCCCCTTTTGCCATTGAGTGGCAAATACCCTTGGAAACGTCAATATTCATGAGATCATCTGTTTCTTGTTGGAGCATCATCTTCATATTCGTGTCGTGAATGTTAGAGGGTTGAGGCTTGAGAGCCTGAACACACGTTGCACAGAGCATTGGCAGGCACTGAATGCACAAACAGCAGGAGACTAGGGCAGCCACTCCCAAGGCAAGGAAGATGAGGACCCTCCATCCCCATTGGGAAAGGAGGCCCCAGATCCAGCCTGTGAGGGACCAGTGGCCTTCATCCTGATGAATTTCAGAGGAAAGGTGATGCAGACGTTGGATGGCATCATATACTGTGGGTGCGTGATCTGGAATATACACAGAGCAGCTGGAGCCAATCAATTTACACACACCACCACGATCAGTGAGGATGATGTGAAGGACCATACGATTTTGATGTGTTACAAGGCGGTTTGCCTGCATCTCTGTAGTGATGTTGGAGAGGGCACCAGCTGTTTCCGTGATGGAGGCCTCAAGGACCCTGGTCAGTCCTCGTATAGTCGGACTGTTTGCCATGGGGTCTCAGAATGGGAGGAAACCCTTAAAGAAGTCCCCGGCTTCCTGGCCTTCTGTATCCTCAGCCGATATGACACCCCTTCGTGAGCGGCGCTAAGTGCCCTTCATTAACAGGTGGTCATTTCCATGGGTAGAATACGTTGGTGGAAGAAGGAAGGTCAGATAGCAGGTAACAGACCAGTTATGGGGGATCCAAGTGTAGGCTGCTGTGCCACAGACAAAATAAGTGTTGGGGAACGCCACCAACTTTGGAGGAGACGTAGAGTTTAAAGTTTTAATGATGTCACAGATACTATTACCAACTTTCTTAGTTCCCAAGCCATGGATGCAGACGCAGCCCGCACATTTATAACATTCAGAGTGTTTCATACATCAGGTAGTAGCCTTCTGGCGTGAAATTTGGTAAATGTTTGTCGAGAAGTTGAGTTAAATACCACAATCTCACCGAGTTCATCCGTTGGTAATAGCAATGTTGATGAGCCTGACGGGCAAAAAGGGGTGTTGGTATTGCCAGACCTGTTTCGCCATAAGTCATCTCGAAATGTTCCAAGGACGGAATTGGCAGTACAATTGATAGTATAGGCCTCCTACATCAACATCCACCATGCAAGACAGGACCCAGAAATGGAAAAAGGATAAGGAAAGAATGGGACAGGTTGTGTCATAGCATGCGGCATCAGTCCACATACCCAACAGTTGGAAGTATTTATGATCAGCTGATGATGATGTAACATCTGGACAAAGGTGTTATTGAAAAATTCTGCCCGGCGGGATAATTCGTGGGCGGGGTAACGTGAAATACTGATACTCTGCAGGAGTCGGGGTAGGAGTTGGTTGGGTAACAGGATAGTAGATCAGTAACATCCAACCGATGATAGACAAGAAGATTGAGACAAACAGCGTCACCACGGGGGCCACAAAGCACTTACCATGTAGGAAACTGACTTATCGTTTCTGGACTTGGGTGTATTGGACGGCTGCCATTGTACTAAGCCAGGGACCAGTAGCGGCTGTCTGTGATTGGTGGTTGCTTCACTGGATTCAGGTGCCAAAATCCCTAGGGGCGTACCTTAGTCTGACATACCAGCAGTGGTCTTAGCCGGGAGACCACAGCCCTACAGCCTATAGGTACCTGAGCGAAGTCAAGGGCAAGCCTTCTTTCTAGAACGCAAGTTATATCGGGTAGAAGTAGGATCAGTATGGTCAGGGAATAATTGTTCTTGATGCTGAGCAGAATGAGGGGAGTGTTCCACCTTTCCCTTTAGTATACTGTCACTCTCTGCTTCCGTAGATATGAAATGTAAACTTGCGTCGCTGAATGGAACAAACGTCGGGACTATTTCTGTCTCCGAGTCTCCTGGTCCTTCTCTCACCAACTGATCATAGGGGAGAGGCAGAGGCACTCGTCGGCAGTGCGTCTCGTGGATCCAATTCTTCCGACCTTCAACTTTCGCGGCAGTGCGGGTGGCCAGTAACACCTGACAGGGCTGTGTCCAGCGGGGCTCAAGGCTCTTAGTACTTTGAAAGTTGCGAATCAGAACCCAGTCACCAGGTTGGATAACGTGTCCTGGGCCCTCGCTTTTATCAGGTATGGCCTCATGCACCTGGTGGTAAAGAGTACAAAAGGTGTTAGTCAAACTGTACAGATAATCAGTCAACACAGGGTATTCAACATCAGACAGTTTCTGGGGCCGTGGAACACCCCACACATTGGCAGGCCTCCCAAACACAATTTCATGGGGAGACAGTCCTATCCTGGTATGGGCCTTGTCCTGACAGATACAGAGCCAGGGGCACAGCATCAACCCAAGTGACACCTGTCTTGGCTACAATCTTGGCCATTTTAGTCTTTAGATGCCATTGTACACCTCCACTAGACCTGCTGACTGGAGGTGGTTAGCTGCATGAAATTTTTGTTTCATACCCAGTGCTGAACAGACATACTCCATTATTTGAGCCGTAAAGTGTGTCCCGTTGTCACTTCAGACCAAACGAGGCAAACCAAATCGTGAGAAGTATTCTTTCAATAGTACTTTGGTGGTAGTGATAGCGGTGCAGTCTTTGACAGGGTAGGCCTCCACCCATCGGCTAAAGGTACAGACCCCCACTAGGACATATTCTGTCCATCTGGATATAATCCATCTGGAGGGTTTTGAAAGGAAAGGTAGGGGGGGAGAATCCTCCTCCAGGGGTCACTGTACCTTTTCCCGGGTTGTACATAAGGCAAATCATGCATGTTTTGACCATCCTCTCAGCATATGCTGGTATCTTTGAGTTATACCAGGTGGGTTCCAGCAACTTACATATCCCTTTCGCGCTATTGTGAGCAGGGCCATGGGCCATCAATACTACCGGTAGCACATGACTGTTGGGCAACATCCATTGTCTCTCCATAGTGATACGGGCCCAACAACCATCTATTTCCTTTACCGCTAAATGCTCCGTCCACATCCTCAGCTCCTCAGGGATAGCATAGGACTGAATATCGATCACACTCTGTACTGTATCTTCAACCATGCCCCCTCTGCCACCCACTTGGCAGGACCTCCCACATACATTCCTTCCTTTTTCTTAAGAGCTGTCTGTCTGTCTCGCTGGTCAGCCAGGGCATTGCCTTTTCCAACATCATCCGTCACTTTCTTATGCGCTTTACATTTTATAATAGCTACCTTTCTGGGAAATGTCAGGGAGTCTAATAATCGGTGAATTAGGGGGCCATGTTGAATTTTCGTCTCATGTGAAGTAAGGAAATTCCTTTCTTTCCACAGTCTCCCAAAGTTGTGAGCCACCCCAAAGGCATACTGACTGTCAGTGTAGATATTAACTGTTATTCTTTTGCTTAACTCACAGGCTTTAGTGAGGGCCACTAATTCTGCAGCCTGAGCAGAACACTGTGGAATCTGAGCTGTATCTACTACTTGCTCCAATGTCGTGAGGGCGTAGGCGGCTGATGTGTTACCATCTGGCCCTCTGAGACATGATCCGTCCACATACAATGTACCTTCTGGGTCTGCTATCAGGGTATCCTGTAAGTTAACCCGTTCCTTCGTCTCCTCCTGTGTCCTCAATATACAGTCATGTGGATCTAAACCATTGTGTGGCAAGAGATGTATCTGTATTCGCATTATGTGAGAGGTAGTCAGTGATGGCGGCATGTATGTGCTTTACTACCTCAGCTCTATGTAGGAGAGTGTCCCTTAGGCGCCAAACCCTGGAAGGTCGTAATGTGGGTGGAAGGGAGAGTGTTGCAGCCACTGGAGCGTGATCCGATAATGATGCCACCCCTATTTCAACTGAGGTCGTGAACGAGCATATCGGGGCTGAGACTAGTAGATGGTCCGGTCTTGCGTAGGTCTTATGAGCATTAGAATTGTAGGAGTATTCCCTATCTAGAGGGTGGAAAGTATGCCAAAGGTCATAGAGCCCCAGATCGCGCAGTCTCCCCCACCCTTCTGCAGAGATCTCCCCCACCTGGTATGTGCGCTGGCTGGATCTATCCAGTTGGTTATCAAATACCAGATTGAAGTCACCCCCCAAAATGATATTATGATCTGGCGTAGCTGTGATCTCATTTAGGGCAGAGTGTAGGAACTTTACCTGGTCCTCATTTGGAGCATACAAGGACCCAATAGTGAACGTTATTCCGCTTACGGCGAAACTGTAGACCAAAAGTCGCCCTTGGATCTCTGTGCTTTTGTGTATAATCTCCCCCTGAAAGCGCTTCGCCACTAGTATCGCGACCCCAGCCGTTTTAGTAGAGCATGAGCAGAAGATCTGAGTGTGGAACCTGCACGCTTTTAGTCTATGCAAAACAACAGTTGATGGACAGAATGCAGAACAATGTCATACATTCACCCCAGTACAGAGATCTGGGCCTAAATCCATTGTTTTTTTGCACTCCACACCACCCCAGTTCAGACATGGCCATATGCAAATCAGCCTTGACCCAGTGCCTCATGGGAACAGTCCAGCCCGAACTGCCAAGCCATGTCTTTCCTGGACCGGAATCAAGCATCATAGGACCGGTTTCTGGCTATCAGCCGTCTTCAGCCAGGATAGCTTGACTCCAGTGGTGTGGAGAGCATGGGACTCACGTCTGAGCATACCCATCCCACTCGGGGTAACAAATGCAAAACAACAGTTGATGGACAGAATGCAGAACAATGTCATACATTCACCCCAGTACAGAGATCTGGGCCTAAATCCATCGTTTTTTTGCACTCCACACCACCCCAGTTCAGACATGGCCATATGCAAATCAGCCTTAACCCTGTGCCCCATGAGAACAGTCCAGCCCGAACTGCCAAGCCATGTCTTTCCTGGACCGGAATCAAGCATCCTAGGACTGGTTTCTGGCTTTCAGCCGTCTTCAGCCAAGATAGCTTGACTCCAGTGGTGTGGAGAGCATGGGACTCACATCTGAGCATACCCATCCCACTCGGGGTGACAAATGCAAAACAACAGTTGATGGACAGAATGCAGAACAATGTCATACATTCACCCCAGTACAGAGATCTGGGCCTAAATACATTGTTTAGTCTATTACAGTCTCCCCCCAGCAGGTGAGTTTCCTGAAGTACACATATATAAGCCTGGGTGTGTTCTAGGCATGACAACACTGCTCTGCGCTTTACAGGGTTATTTAGGCCCCTCAGATTGAGGGTTAAGACCTTAAGGGTGGTGTTGGGCATGACAGGTTAGTGGCAAGGCCATGCTGAGGAAAGAATGAGCCACCTGGGTCGGCCCCAGCAATCAGGAGTGCCAGACAGGGAGGGATCATACTGGCCGGGGAATCTACACGAGCACTGGAGTAGAACAGGACTTGGAGCACTGAACCCCCTCCCTCAAACCCCACCACAATTCTCCAACTACCAAACAATGTAAGTAAGAAAAGAGGAGCAAAAATAGATAGTCCATCAACCATGGTTGATCAGTCTGGAATTATTTGGGGTGAAAAATCAACAGAGACGATGTCTCCCTCCCGCCAACGTCCTGGGCCATAGAAAATCAGGCAGACTGTGAGGTTTGTGTCCAAAGTCAGCCAGTGGGCCCGCCTGAGGGATCTGCCGAGACAGCCTCCAGCACCGCTTTCCTGCCCTCCATTACCTCTGCAGCTCAGGGTTTACGGAGTCAACGCCTGTGTCCTTGCATGCGTCATCAGGGCCTAGAGTCCTCAGCCTCGTCTCTTGGGTCGGCCTCCCCGCTCTCCGAGTCTGGCAAATCCACTCCTAACAACTTGCAGGCGTCTGATAGTGAGCGCAGCTGGTACAGTTTATTGTCCATGCGGAACACTAGTCGGAATGGGTGGCCCCAGCTGTAGGTAGTGTTGCGTTGCTGTAGATGCTGAGTAATTGGCTTGAAGGTTCTTCTTCTCTGGAGGGTGAGAGCAGATAAATCCTGGTAGAGCACCGGAGTGTCGGACCAAAACTGTATAGGGTGCATTTGTCGGGCCTTCTGCAAGATGTCCTCTTTGGTGCGAAAGTCCTGCACACAAACCAGTATATCGGGTGGCAGTGCTGACGAGGCCCTCGGGGGTCCCACCCTGTGAGCTCGATCCAACCTCAACTCTGTCTCTAGTGGCCTGCCTAGGATGTGATTGAAGAGCTCCTTGGAGTAGGTGAAAAGGTCCTTTGAGCTCTCGTCCACTCTCACCCCTCTGATGCGTATGTTATGGCGCCGAGACCTATTCTCCAAGGCCTCGACATGAGCTTGGAGGTCCACTTGCTGGTCATGGATCCTGAGAAGCTCCTGTTGCAGAGCTGCCATTTCCGTGTCCCTCCCGTTGCTCTTCCCTTCCAGGTCTGCCACGCTCTCGGCAATGCCATCCATTTCACACCTGACCTCCTGGATCTCAGATGTGAATTCTTCTTTCAAGGTATGGATGTCCTCCCTCAGGGCGGTGAACATAGATTCAAGAAACGCCTTTGTGATGGGTTCGGTTCCGTCAGACCTCCCAGATTGCGGATCCGAGGGCCCCGCTTTCCCATTAGAGGCCATTTTGTCCACTTGTGCTTTGACAAATAAATCCTTGATAGTCTTGTCCTTCCGAGTTCTGGAGGACATAACCCACACCACTCAGGGCTTGGGAGCGTCGTATTGCGCTCCCCCTTGGCTTCAGGGCCGGCCTGTCGTCAACAGGTTGCGACCGTGAATGTCTCCCCGGCCTCGCTAGGGAACCGGCGTGGGGAGTACTTCTGTGGTGATCTCCGGGGGCACTCCTGCTGTCACACTTTAGATCCCTCGGGTATTCCCCACGATCACTCAGTAA
Source organism: Lissotriton vulgaris (assembly GCF_964263255.1). NCBI lineage: Eukaryota > Metazoa > Chordata > Amphibia > Caudata > Salamandridae > Lissotriton > Lissotriton vulgaris. The sequence continues at coordinate 1,838,465,941 of NC_141691.1, read as the reverse complement.
TGCCACTCTGGTCGGCTGTACTCTCACGTTCCACCAGTGTGTAGGCTGCGGAGCCCTCCTCTCTATCCACTCCTCACCCCTTTATTGCTGGTGGGGTACACTCCCGGCGCTCAGCTTCGCACAATCCGTCCCGGGGCACGTAGTTATGAAGGCCTGAGTGTGAGCGACATGCGGGTCTCGACCGCGTCTCCCCAGTCACCGCTGCACTGCTGGAGCTCAGGTTAGGCCCTCGGGGAATCCTCCATGGATCGTTCCGTCCCTGCCACCACAATCGCCAGCCGTCTCTACGTTCACCAGGGGACGGAATCCCAGTAGGGTGCCCTCAGGAGTAGCAAGTCCTCCCCTCCAAATAGTAAGGAGTTCCGGTGATGTCCCTCTGTCCACCGCGACGGCCCACAGGTAGCCAACGATGCCACACCTGCCTCCTACGCCACACCACGTCCGCTCACCTTCCTCTCTGCAGCGGCCGCCAGATCCGGGCGTCTCCACCGCCACACCTCTCTGCCGCCTGGGCACTTCAGAAGAAAAGCTTAGGCCCACCGCTATCAACGTTGCAGGGCCTCTCCCCATCTGCACGGAGGCTGGGCAATGCGCTGTCTCAGGATATTCCAGTTGGGCACCAGGGGACCCTCTGCAGCGCCCACCGGTCACTCTCCCCTTCGGTGGGTCCACCTCCCGCGGCCTGTGGTGTCCTAGCCACAAAATGGCAGTAGCGCTGCCCCCTCTCGGCCGCGTTTCCGAGTCTCTCCCTGGGCCTGTTATTAAGTCGGGGCTCCGTTGCCCCCCATGGCCAAGAACCACGGTCTCCTTCTGCCGTTCCTCCCGTGGTGGGGTTACTGTGCGGCCCTTACCGGCAGGAGATGCAGCCTGGTCCCAAACCAGGATGGCGGCCAGCCCGATCTCGTTTTTTGCTGCCTCCTGTGAGCGCCCCGGGAGGGAAGCTCACCCGCCTGGCGTGGTTGCGATACAGCGGAGCAGTCTACTGTGCCGTGGATGGGTTCCCGAAGCACACCGACTCCGCTGGGGCGAGGGGCGGCGCAATCCACCTCACACTACGCTGCCGCTGCACCAGGCCACGCCAGACCGCCTCCGGTTGCTGTGTGGTTGGCCTGTGGGATGGGACAGATAGCACGCCCGGGGTTACTGGTCGCCTCCGCTCCATCGCCGCTGGGTCCTGGCAAAGTCTGGCGTGGATGGGTGCCGACTTGTCACAGGAGCGGCCGCAAGGGCCGGTGCTAATGCTGGCCGTCGGCGGGAGCTCCGGAACAGCACGTCTGCTCAGGCAGCCATCTTAGCCATGCCCCTGTGACAGAGATTTTAAAGGGTAGAGGAAGGTTCCAGAAGACAGGCACCTCTGGCCAATCCTAGGGTGCAACGTCACCTCTCTTCCCCTGTCTCAACCCACTGGTACAGCATGCTGAGGCAGTTCAAAATTGCTCCACCCAGGAGTTACTGGTCACATCTGTTCCTGGGTTCTCAGCTCCACCCCTCACTGACATCACTGCCAGGGCCTTTCTCAACAAAAGTTCAAAGAAAGCCCCTTCCTGAGTTGCCTCCAGATGTCTGGGCTTCCTCCTTTGTTCAGTGGGCCTGGGCTGTCCCCAGCCCCTGGGGCAGTGTGACAAGTAAAAAATAAATGCATCTTTTCTATAGCCACCCTTTCCTGATCAGGAGCTGAGAGAATCACTGTTAATTACTCCTTTTGTGTCTGGTGGACTTTGGTCCTGCTGCTGGAGAGGAATGCAATTAACCTGACACAGCAGGGTGACAGAAGACCCGGGCTCTGATCCTGAGCTCAGCAAGAGAAACATCAAAATTTTGGATGACCCATAAGTCGTACAGATATCATTGTGGAACTTGTCACACATTACTGGACAATAAAGTGCTTTAATACAGTGACATTGTAAGGATTTTAGGATCCCTTGGCAAACATGTTTTGGGGGCCCCCTGTTTGGAACAGCTTTGAATTTATGAGCCAATTACAGCTTTTTTCTGCCCTCTTTGGCCAGGCCACTAACAGTACACAGGCCCATTGGTCCAAATTCTAAATGTGTTTCTATCAGAGTGAATGAAGACCAGCCATCTGAAGCAGAACTCTAACAAGACGGAAGTCTTCATCCTCGGCTCCACCCCGTGCACATGGGATGACTCCTGGAGGCCGGCCGCGTTGGGAGCTGCCCCGGCACCCACCAACCATGCACGCAACCTGGGGTTCATCCTGGACTCAATGCTCTCTATGACCTAGCAAGTCTACGCTGTCTCCTCTTCCTGCTTCAACAGCCTCTGCAAGATCTACAGATGGATCCCCACCGACACCAGGAGGATAGTCACCCAAGCCCTCGTTAGCAGCAGGCTAGACTACTGCAACGCCCTTGTGAGAGGGATGGGCGGAAGAAAAAACAAGGAGGCCGGATTATGGGCTCAATTATGGTATTTTGTTTTATTTACGTGGACAACACTGGGAAATCAAGTTATTTGTAGAAGGAAAATAAAAAGTATTTTTATCCCGACTGGCGATTGGGTCGTCTGATTCTTGAGTATTGGGGGTCTTCTGTTGACGACGATGATATCCCAGGAGGCTCGCAGGAGAGGGAAGAAACATACGTAAGAAAGAAGCGGTTAGTTCTCTGTCCTGATACTAGTATGGTAGGACAGAACCCTTCACCGTTTGTAAAGAAGCCCATAGGGGTGCTGCATTTTCAAAGTAAAGAAAAGAAGGATGTTTTTGAATGGTAAAGAAATCCCCCCAAAAATACAGAAGACCAATATCTTGGCTGACGGTTGTATAACACCGTGGGTTACTTCTGATCCAGCGAATCCAGATCAAACCAAGGAAAATATATATATATAACAGTGAAGAGGTTATCTAGTGTGATAGTATGGGGCAGTAATATGGTGTGAGGGGGCAGGGTAGGTGTAGGAGTTGGTGAGCGACACAAGCACACAGTGGACACACGTGGTGAACCCTTGAACTACCCTCCCCTTACTCCCTCCCTGTACTCCCTCCCAGGCCACGTACCGCGTCAGCCGCAACTCTCCTGAGCTGCGGCGGCTCTCTTGCGTCCTCCGGGGGTGTCCACCACTACTCCGTCCAGGCGTCGAGTCCTTTGTCTTCCTCGAGGTTCTGGATACCGGAGCCCTCTGTGGCGTCACTCGCGTCACTCTGCCACCAATATGGTTCCTGCAGCCCGGCGTCTTCCTTCTCCTTCGCATCCTCCAAGCTCACCAACGCCACTTCCTGGTCTCCCGGTCCTTCCAATAGTGGGCGTGGTCCCACCCCTCTGTCTCTTGATTGGTTTTCCTCACTCAGCTGCTCATGACATTCCTGTAAGCGAGGAGAAGCGGACGGCATTAACTCCTGCTTTCCCGGTTTCAGCGTCTTGCTACAGGTGTCATGGGGGAAAGGCAGGAGTGAGAACGTGGCGATCTAGTCAGCCCCGTCGGCCCTCTCACAGCCCTCCACACGGGAACCATGGCCAAACTCCAGAAAAGACTTCAACGCTTACAAAACGCCTCTGCACGCCTCATCCTAGGAATCCCCCACCACAGCCACATCACCGTCCACCTGAGAGACCTGCACTGGCTCCCGATTAACAAGAGGATCACCTTCAAGCTCCTCAATCCTGCCCACAAAGCACTCCACAACGTCGGACTGGCATACCTCAATGAATGACTCACCTTCTACACCCCGGACCGCCAGCTTCGCTCCGCAGACCTCGTCCTCGCCACCATCCCATGCATCCCCAGAACGTCCACCGGCGGCAGATCACTCTCTTACCTCGCCCCTAAGACCTGGAACATCCTCCCCATCCACCTGCAACAGACCCAGGACCTGCTGACCTTCAGGAGACTCCTCAAGCCCTGGCTGTTCGATCAGTAGCTGCTTCACCCCCCCCCCCCCCCCCCTCTAGCGCCTTGAGACCCTCACGGGTGAGTAACGCGCTGTATAAATGTTCTAATTGATCTAATATTCAGGGATAGCTGGCGCGTGTTTTCAATATTGTAATATTGCAGCAGCTTACTAATATTATTGCAAATATTATCTGTAGATGTTGCATAGTGTTGAAAAACACACATTTCCCAGCAAAATATCTGTAACAGACTCCCACACCACTAAAAATAAATGAAAGGAAAATTGTAGTTAAAACAATCTATGTTTTAGAATCATTCAAAATCATGAGGTCAGGACTGTGTGGTGAACAGAGCCAGATCAATCAGGAGGCCCCCTGACAGGCTTAGGGCCTGGGCTAGAGCCTACTTTGCCTATGCCTTAAAATGTCTCTGCTTTAATATATACCATTCACTGCAGGTCCCAAATATCAATACGATCGGCCACTTCTGTACATTTCACAAAGACACTCAGCTATGAGATGATAGTGAAAATGTCCATCCCAACAGATCTCTCCATCTCTCTCTCCCCCCAAACATGCCAGCTCAGGGCCACAACTATACACAAAATCGCAGAGTGGACAAGCCAGCACAGTAATCATATAAGCAGAAAATATCATATTAAATGCTATAAAGGATCTGCAGAGCTTTTCATAGCTGCCAGCATAATGAAAACCATAAAAATGTGCATCTGTCTCATACACTTCATGATCCAACACACTGGCTGCGCGCTGCGTCCTATAACATGATAACTGCACCTCGGTGGTCACCATGCACAACATGGAAACACTTCCCACATAGGATCAAAACAAAAACAACACCCTTCCAACCCAGGCATGCAACGCCCATTGAGCTGAATGCCTTCAGCCCCCTCCCCCCCATTGTGTGTCTCAGCTGGGGCTGCAGCAGCTGTGGGCTCGGCTGGGCAGTGTCTGGAGTCTTATCTGCGGCACACCCGAGTTTTTCATAGATCTTCAAAGACCATTTGCATATTTACATACCTTTGTAAACTGGTTACAAGGCTTAGAGCCTGCAAAGTATGGTTTCCAAAAGGAAAATACCAGCCATGCGTTGTTTAAAGAGCCTGCAAAAACCTCGTCTTGGCACTAAATAGGGTTATAAATAAAACAAGTATGTATTCATTTGTAATGTGACTTCTCTGTCTTTGTTCCCTTTTTATTATTAGTCATGGATCATTCAGGCAACCCTAGAACACAATTAAAAGTGCTTTCTCTTTATATTTGCTGTATGCACAGATAAGTGCTGAAAATACAGCTTTAGGGGGCTGTTTATTTTAATACCCTCTGGGACATTAAAGTAATAAGCTGACAACTCTAATCATAACACTGGAAGTTTGTTGCAAGATCAGCACCCTCACCCTCGATCCCTAATTAATTTCTTGCTAGCAGGGCTTTAAGTGTGTCCTGACTAGTTCAGAAACGGTCGCTCCCTGTGTCCTGCTCCTGCGAGGTATCGGTTCCTCAGCTGCTTTGTATTTGTGCTCTGCCTCACTAGCGCCTAAGCTCTCTACATAGCGCTGCAGCGCGAGTGCCATTGCGACGCTACTGAGACATTTAAAGAGCTCCTGGGGGACTATTTACACGGCGCTTCTAGATCTGGGCATTGCAACGCTCTGGGGGCATTGTAGTCACGGTGCTTTGATTTTGAACCCTGATTCGAGGAGCGCGATTGTGCAACTAGCGTAGTCAATTTCCTGAGCCCCAGCCTACCTCCAGTTTCGTTTTTCCCTACGCTGACGCCATATTACGCTTGTTGTTGTTGGTGCCTCAGAGCCTGGCCCCCACAGCCCGCCCCGCCTCCCTGCTGACCCTCCCTCCCACGAAGTACATTGCCTGCTCTGACCCTGCCTGCGCTGTGACCGTCCTGACTAGTTCAGAAACGGTCGCTCCCTGTGTCCTGCTCCTGTGAGGTATCGTTTACATTTAACTCCTCAGCTGCTTTGTATTTGTGCTCTGCCTCACTAGCGCCTAAGCTCTCTACATAGCGCTGCAGCGCGAGTGCCATTGCGACGCTACTGAGACATTTAAAGAGCTCCTGGGGGACTATTTACACGGCGCTTCTAGATCTGGGCATTGCAACGCTCTGGGGGCGTTGTAGTCACGGCGCTTTGATTTTGAACCCTGATTCGAGGAGCGCGATTGTGCAACTAGCGTAGTCAATTTCCTGAGCCCCAGCCTACCTCCAGTTTCGTTTTTCCCTACGCTGACGCCATATTACGCTTGTTGTTGTTGGTGCCTCAGAGCCTGGCCCCCACAGCCCGCCCCGCCTCCCTGCTGACCCTCCCTCGCCCCTCCCTCTCCTCCATCCATATATGACAGATGCTTTCTCGCGCAGCGTTCACGCGCAGCGGCCGCGCCCCAGTTGCGCCGAAGGTGCGCCAAAGGTAAGCCCGTCTACGCCCGTCCGCGCCTGGACCGCGCCCAGTGCCAGACCCCCTGGTCCACGCAATGCCCAGCCCTCTCGCATCTCTTACGATGCCACCACCCTCCTAGCCCTCAACCCCGGCCGTTCCCCCAACTGCGTCCAAGCCGCTCCTGGACACACCCATGGACCCTTCTCATGCAACTCCTGCAAGTTCGACGGCACCAAAACTAACTCCTCATCCACCAACACCAATCAGAGACCTGACACCAACCACCTAAAATGCATCCTACTCAACACCCGCTCGGTCCACAGACACGCCATCGACCTCTGGAATCTACTAGACACCATCTCACCGGACGTCGCCTTCCTAACAGAAACATGGATGAATGCCTCTTCAGCCCCAGACATCACCATTGCCATCCCGGAAGGATACAAGATCATCCGTAAGGACCGCATCAAGCAAACAGGAGGAGGCATCGCTATTGTCCATAAGAACTCCATCCGCATCTCAACCAGCTCAGACGTCGACCCTGCCAACGCCGAACACCTCCACTTCCAGATCCACACCGACCCCAAGACCACACTCAGAGGCACCCTCCTCTACCGGCCTCCAGGCCCTCGTGCACAATTCAGTGACGACATCACTGACTTTATCACCCCACACGCCCTCCCTTCCGAGGACTACATTCTTTTGGGAGACCTCAATTTTCACCTGGAAAAGAACAACGACAGCAGCGCCACCACCCTTCTGGACAATCTTGCCAACCTCGGACTCAAACAAATTGTCACGACCCCCACCCCCATTGCAGGTCACACACTCGACCCCATCTTCACCTCCAGCAAACATGTCTCATTCAGTCACACCACAGTTCTCCATTGGACGGACCACAGCTGCGTTCACTTTACCCACAAGAAGACCACAATCCACAACCATCCTCAACCCACCCTGCGAAGAAACTGGAACAAAATCACCATCGACCAGATCTCCTCATCGCTTCTTCTAAACCCCCCCGCTCACTCCTCAGATCCCGACCAAGCAGCCATCAACTTCACCCAATGGCTATCCAACAGCGCCGACATCCTAGCACCGTTCAAAAAACGTCAAAGCAAACTAGGCAACAAAAACGCCTCCTGGTTCAATGATGATCTTAAGAAATCGAAGAAACTCTGTCGCTCCCTCGAGAAGGCCTGGAAAAAAGACCCAAACACCAGCACCAGGGACGCCTTCAAAAACGCCACCCGCTTACACCACCAACTAATCCGGTCTGCCAAGAAAGCCGCATTCAAAGACCGACTAGATAACAACGCCCACAACAGCAAAGAATTATTCAACATCGTCACAGATTTTACCAACCCATCTGCCAACTCCAACGACATCACCCCCTCCCAAGCCCTCTGCGACTCCCTAGCTTCCTTCTTCCACAACAAAATCGCAGACATCCACAACAGCTTCGACAACCGACCCGGAGACCAACCCACCCAACCTTCTGCAGAACCATCACCCCCCTTGAACATCCTTAACGACTGGAACCCAATCTCCACTGAGGACACCATCCGCCTGATGAACTCCATCCACTCAGGATCCCCAACTGACCCATGCCCTCACCACATCTTCAACAAAGCAGATTCCATCATAGCACCACACCTCCGAGATGTCATCAACTGCTCCCTTAGCTCCGCCACCTTCCCGGAAAGCTGGAAACGCGCAGAACTCAGCGCCCTTCTGAAAAAACCCACAGCTGACCCCACCGAACTCAAAAACTACCGCCCCATCTCGCTTCTTCCATTCCCGGCCAAAGTCATTGAGAAAGCTGTCAACAACCAGCTCGCCACCTTCCTCGAAACCAACAAATCCCTCGACCCCTCACAGTCCGGCTTCCGAGCCAAACACAGCACTGAGACCGCACTCATCGCAGCAACAGACGACATTCGAACCCTACTGGACAATGGAGACACAGTCGCCCTCATCCTCCTCGACCTCTCCGCTGCCTTCGACACAGTCTGTCATAGCACCCTTCTACAGCGCCTCAGAAACGTCGGAATCCAAGGAAAAGCACTGGAATGGATCACCTCGTTCCTCACCGGAAGAACACAGAGAGTCCGCCTCCCACCATTCAAGTCAGAGGCCTCTGAAGTCATCTGCGGCGTGCCACAAGGATCGTCACTCAGCCCCACCCTCTTCAACGTATACATGAGCCCCCTTGCGGCCATCGCTTGCCAACACAATCTCAACATCATCTCCTACGCTGACGACACTCAACTGATCCTCTCACTCACCAAAGACCCTAACACCGCCAAAACCAACTTACACGAAGGAATGAAAGAAGTAGCCGAGTGGATGAAGCACAGCCGTCTGAAACTGAACTCAGACAAAACAGAAGTCCTCATCTTAGGCACCTCCCCATCCACCTGGGATGACTCTTGGTGGCCAGAAGCCCTTGGAAAAGCACCCATCCCGACGGACCACGCACGGAACCTGGGTGTCATCCTGGACTCCTCACTCTCGATGAAAAGACAAGTCAACGCTGTTTCATCATCTTGCTTCAACATTCTTCGCATGCTCAAAAAAACATTTCGCTGGATCCTCACCGAAACTAGAAAAACGGTCACCCACGCACTGGTCACGAGCCGCCTGGACTACGGAAACACCCTATACGCAGGTACCACCGCAAAACTCCAGAAAAAACTCCAACGCATCCAGAACGCTTCAGCCAGGCTCATACTAGACATCCCGCGTAAAGAACACATCTCTGGTCACCTGAAAAACCTCCACTGGCTCCCCGTAAATAAGAGGATTACTTTCCGCCTCCTAACCCACGCACACAAAGCACTTTACGAACTTGGACCCGAATGCCTCAACACACGACTGTCCTTCTACACCCCCTCCCGTCAGCTACGATCCTCCAACCAAGCCCTTGCCACTGTTCCTCGCATCAACAAAACCACCATGGGAGGTAGATCCTTCTCCTACCTCACAGCTAAAACCTGGAACTCACTTCCCACTCACCTTCGCCTCTTCGCCTTACTCAGAACCACCTAGCATTCAGAAAGCAACTTAAAACTTGGATATTCGACAAGTAATTCCCCACCCTTCCTCAAGCGCCTTGAGACCCTATGGGTATGTAGCGCGCTATATAAATTTCTTGACTTGACTTGACTTGACTTGACTGCCGGTGCTCAGCACCAGCAGTTCGTAAAAGCAGGTGCTGTGACGGGTACCTATCGGGCTCTCCATTTTCCCCCTCACACTCACACTGGAAAAAAAATCTTAACTCTACAGCAGTTCACTGTTTTGATGTAACTTTTCTTTTTTTGCAGTTCTGTATTGCTAAACTTTACATGTTTTACATGAGCACCAACAAGGACACCTTCATTTATTTTTTGGCAGGCACAGATGATTAAGTGATTTGCCCAGAAACACAGGCTGTTGAGCTGACGCTGAGACTCAAACCTGCTTCCTAAACTCCAAAGTTGGCAGCTCTAGCCATTACGCCACAACCTCTTGCACAAGAACCAAAGCATTTTCAATATTATATACAACGAAGCCATAGTTGTATGTATGCATGTAGTATATTTATCTTATGCAACTAACAACCTTTGACAAAGCCAATAGTCCTGGCTTGTTGTAGGTGTAATGTTACTTATGTGGAGGCAATAACAGAAGCAGCGAAATACCAGTTGGGCGGCACATTATGCTGAGCGCAGATTTTTAGCCTAAATGTTTTAAGTCACCCCCTTAATTATATCGCCCCTTAGAGAGACCCCCTGTAGGAAGCTGGCTCTGTATATACTATACCAAAACGATGTATAGTGTGCACTGAGTCCAGTCGAACTCCAAAGGTAGGCAGAGGTAAAAGTAGATAGCACCTTACTTTCTATTTGTGGTAGTGTGGCCGAGCAGTAAGGCTTTAACAGAGGGTAGTGTTAAGCATTTATTGTACATTTATTGTGACAGGCAAGAAATTATGTCACACACTCAAAGACTGAACTCAGACCACGTTGTTTGTATAAAAATATTATTTAGCTATTTTATTTCTTAACCAAGCCAGATCTGGTGCAGGTAAGTGAAATAAAACTTTGCAAAATCTTATGCAGTAATTTACAGTTGAATGCAGGTTCAAATGCAGTTGGTTGATTTACATTTAAGTAAACAGTTCACAATTGCTTTTCAGTTACTTTACAGATTACTGTACATTTTACTTTTTAGATTACTTTTAAGTTACTTTTGCTAATCAATGTGATATGCCTAGATATCACACTGAGACATTTCCTAGACAAAAGGTAAGTAATTCAGGGGCATATTACCAAGCAATAGCGATAATTATCGCTATTGCTTGGTTAGAGACAAAAATGTACCGCAGCGCTGCGGCGATTTTTACCGCAAATAAACCTTGGTATTACCAAGGTTTAACGCAAATGCGGTAAAAATCGCCGCAAAGCATGAATATCGCTGAAAAGTCAGCGATATTCATGCATTAGCGAGCTAATGCTCTTAGCCATGTTATCCACCTCCCATTGGATAACATGGCTAAGAACTGCTCAGGGTAGGTGTTAGCTTTTGGAGATATTCCCGCTTAGCGCGAATATCTCCAAAAGTTGGTAATAGGAGATAGCGATGTTAGCGACTGTTTTCAGTCGCTAACATCTTGGCACGCCCACTTTGCATCTCATTAGTGATAAATATCACTGACATGCAAAGTGGGGCCCAAGATGGTCGTTATCTCCTACTAGCTGTCGCTAACTGGTGTTAGCGGCAGCTAGGTAATAGGGAGATAATTTTATCTCCGCTTTCTTGGCTTTAAAAGCCAAAAAAGCGGAGATAAACCCCCTTGATAATATGCCCCTCAGTTTTTACACAAATGCAGTTTTTCAATGTTTCATACAAACCAACTCCACACAAAAGAATTTCCAAGGAAAAGCAGTCAATGCAATCCTACGGGAGGAAATAAAGTTATTTGTTTGCAGGTAAATACTGGTTTGTGGGAGTTGGTATTTGAGGATACACTCTCAGAACACCCTCAGCGGCACTAGGGCGGCCGGGTGCAGAGCCCTGAGGCCCAATGTTATTCAATAGGGGATAGGGAGGCCGCCGGTTGGTCACTGCTCACAAGCAGGCCACAAGGTTGTGGGAGCTAAGCTTCTGGTGTTCAGTTCAGGACAAAGGGGGGGGACCGAGTTAGCATACAAGGTGTACGCACAGCGGCACAGGGGCAGCCGGGTGCAGGGGGCTGTTTTGGCATTGGGTGCCCTGTTGTTTTCAAAAAAGATTGGCGGATTTGGTTTTTGGCTGCACGCTCGGTCCAGGACGACTTCCGGGAGGAACCAACAGCTGGACAATTAAGTTTGCAGAGGTGTCTTTTGAGGTCAGATTACACCTTACCGGGCCATCCACGGTTGAGTGGGTCTCCGTGCAGAGGCTGCAGGTGACGTTGGGGAGTCCTGGAGGGGTCAACCCACAGTGAAGTCAGACTCTGGAGCACTGGGGGACCTCGCTGGGACCGGTGGGCAACCCATATTTGGGCCGTAGGCATTGGACGCCTGGACCCATCCGTGCACCCAACCCCTACGGCCCGAATATCTTTGTCCTCAGCAGGCTCAGAGTCTGTCTTGGGAGTTTATTTTGAACAGAGATGCTGTTCACAGGAGATATGGTCTTTGTTGAAGGCAGTCAGTCCTCTCAAGGGTTCTTGAGGTCAATGACTGCAGGACAAGTTGACTTTTGGCGCTGGAAACTGCAGATGGGCCGGTAGGGCTGTGGCCAACTCAGATCTTCTCTTCAGTCTCCTCTGCTGGGCATCTTCTTTTGTCCTTCTTCTTTGTAGTTTGCGGTAATCTGTCTTCTTGGCTCAGGGCTGCCCCTAAACACTGAATTTAGGTGGTGTTTTAGGGGTCTCGAGGTCAGTAGCCAATGAGCTACTGACCTTAGTGTAACTACACCCTTGGTGTGTTCAACCCTGGTGGGTAGTGGGCACAATCCCTAATCCTGATTGGAGAGTGCCTGCTATCCGCAAGATGGCGAGCATTGAAGAGTGGGCGTCACCTCGTCTCCCCCCCCTGAGGGTGGGATCGGCAGAGGTGGGCACACCTTCTGGGTTGAGGTATTTTTCCCGCCTGTCTTTCTGCCGAAAAAGAGGGGAGACAAGAAGGGGGCCTGCTCCTGATAGCAGGAGAGGCTGGGTGTTGTGTTACAAAGGCAGCAAGGCCTTTGAAGCTCCCCTGCCACAGATGGCTCTTCCTGGCCTGGGGGAGGCGTGACCACCTCCGCCAAGGAAAAGCTTTGTTTCTGGGCTCAGGGAGTGAAGGCTCCCACCCCTGAGGTCCAAAAACCTGTCTCGTGGTGGCAGGTTGGTGTGTACCAGTCAGGTAACCCATAAGAGGTTGGTCGTTTTTCAGGGGGCATCTTTAAAATGCCCTCTGAGTGCATTGTATAATTGTTGGACTTGGCCCTCTTGGCAGGTGTGAGAAGTTGGCCTGATATATAATGTTCACTATTCTAGTGAGCACTTTGTATCAGTCCAAACAACCCTTATGGTGATTGGTTGTAAGTCAACCTTATAGACCAGCTATCCTAGTAGCGTGGATACGAGCAGTCTTCGGGCTAAACTCTAGAGGGCGTGTTAAGCCAGCTGTTATACCATCACATATACCCCTTGAACACCAAGTGAAAGGACACCACACAAGTGTTATGAAAATAAACAGTGTATTTATTAGAATCACAACAGCCCTGTACTCTTTATGAGGACAGGGTACTAAGCACACAACAAAACTCTTACGAAAATACTTGAGTTCGCACAATTTACACAAATGCCCGAGGGGCACGGCAAACCATATACTCTAAAAGTGGAATGCGAAATTACTAGCAGGTAAGTACTGTACTAATAGGATTTGGAATCGCTAGGACTTGACTACTGAACCTTCAGATTACTAATAGGAGGCCTAGGGGACTCGGGTGCAAAGTGTGCACTCTCACGCGTGATGCAGGACAAAGTCTATGGTAGCTAGATTTCACAAAGTTAGTGTTCTCGGGCGAACCCGACCTGGTAGGAGGAAAACGAAAGTGGATTCTGACCCTTGGATAGTGAGGCTATGCTGGGGCACCGAAATGCCGAAGTTACCTAGCCCAGGGGCTGCAGCTGCATAGGTCTCAAAAGACGTCGGGATTCCTCGTAGACGAACCAGGAGCCTGAAGAAAAGAAGTTGCTGGCAGGCGACCAGTGAAGAGAGTTCGAGTGATCCAAGCCTGGATCGAAGATGGATGACACCTGAAAGCAGAGGGGACCAAGTTCGTGACTACTAGCCAGTAGTCAGGTGGCACCAGGAGGGCACCGGATGGTAGTCACCTCGACTAGGTGAGTGGGCGACGCTGTGCTCTGCAGATCTCACGGACCAGGAGGCGTTGTCGGCGACCAGGATGGAGGGGCGAGCTGTCCCAGGATGGATGAAGCTGTCGACGTCGCTGGACCCAGGATTGGGGCAACAAGTCTTGGCTAATTCAAGCCCACGCGGTGGACCTAAAATGGCGTCTTGAGTGGACCAGGAGGGTCCGGGGTGCTCCTCTTTTGGAAGGGAGCAAGGGCCAGTCTGGAGCAACCAGACCAGCAGCAGTGATGTCGTCGGGCGTCGTTAAGAAGGCCACAAGCCAGCGGGCTAGTAGCCAAACAACGCGGTGAGCAGCAAAAAGCAGAAGGGCCCCACGCAGATCGTGGAGATGCTGGGAGGCTGAACTTCGGTGCTGGAGCTGCTCAGGGTCGGGGCTTCTCGGACCCCAAAGCACTCACCAGAGGATCCCTCGGCAGTCGTGCTGGAAAGAAGTCGTGCAGTCTTGAAGATGGCCGGTCCCTCGAGGTCTCGTCGCACCCACGGTTCTCAGCTTGGCTGTAGAGGTGGGTAGAGGTCAGAGGTGCCAGGGAAGCCGGTTCTCGTCGAGCTGGGCAGTCGGATTCCGTAGGAAGGACTTGCAGCAGACCGCAGTGTTCTTAAGATGGTGCCTGCGGATGCAGGGTGACTACTCCTTAGTCACAAGGGAGAATCTTGAAGAAGAAATCTTGAAGTCCTTTCGTAGAAAGTCGTGTCTTGATTCCAAAGATGATCTAATTTGGAAGGGTCCCGCTCCTGCCTTTATCCTAAAGAAAGGGGTGGGTACGCGACTAGGTCCTGCCCTAGGGGTGGGACCAAGAAGGGGGGTGGTTACACCCCTCTCCCATGCCGGACTTTCCCCAGGCCAGGGGCTGGTGTGCCCCTGGAACTGGTTCTAGCCGGCAGATGCGTAGTGAGCACCGGGGTGCCACTCAGCAGTCACCTTCCTGTAAAGCCCTGCCTACCCAGGATACACAAAACCCTGTCTGGGATGCTGCTAGCACCGCCCCTGACAGGAAACCCTTTGTCCAAGCTCTCCTCGCTGGAAGGACTCCCAGCAGCAGGAGGTCAGACTCGTGTCTGTGGTGGCAGCATCCATTTTGTGGAGCTGAGGCTTCGTTTAACTTTAACAGGGGTTCACAGTTACATACATGTCGTGTCCCTCTAGAAGGGTGGAATGCTAACCCCGTCGCCAGAATTGGCGAGGGGTTAGTATTCCAATTCGTATGACACCTTACTCGACATGTTTTGATAAAGCAAGACCAAAGATAGCATTTAACCGCGAGGATTATAATGCACTTAAGAGTATATGGTATGCGTTATCATGGAACAGCTATTAGGACTTGGTTCCGCAAGCTGCAAATGGGCTCAGCTCATGCCAGAGCACCATTTCACACGATTCCAAGCACTCTGCCTTCAGGATTGTCAAGGCCTGCCATAGGAGTGACTGATAGGAATCTGTGTGTCCATTTTTAGGGTTAGATATAGGTATACTATATCTATAGCAAAGGGTGATTACACCACCTTGCCCCAGCTGTCGTGCAGCCAGTTGTGTCAGATTTAGATGGCCATCCAGGGGTGGCATAATACATGCTTCAGCCCCTGGTAGGCCCTGGGTACACCTATGCCCTGAGTTACAGGGTCTGATAAGGTGGCCCAGTACCAATTGGATAATGCACCTAAGGTACACATGTCAATTTAGTGAGAGAACAGCTATGCTGTGGGTCTGATTGGCAGGCCCACAGCCAGAGAAAGTCGTAAACCAGTAAAACAAAAGCAAAAAATCTGGGTGATCATAGGATTGCAGACCCTACTCTCCTACATGACCCCCCCCCAAACTTTGGGACAATAAACTAACCTTGACCAGGTGAGTCTTCTTGCTCTAAGTGGAAATACCTGGAGAGCCCATCTGCATTGCCATGATCAGTGCCAGGTCTATGCTCCACTGTAAAATCCATCCCCTGTAGGGAAATGGACCACCTAAGCAGTTTGGGGTTTTCACCCTTCATCTGATTTAGCCACAAGAGAGGCTTATGGTCGGTCTGAATCTTGAAATGAGTGCCAAACAAGTATGGCCTCAGTTTCTTCAGGGCCCAAACCACAGCAAAGGCCTCCCTCTCAATAGCTGACCAATTTTTCTCTCTGGGGGTCAGCCTTCTGCTTATAAACGCAATGGGCTGGTCTTGACCATCAAAATTCAGTTCAGATAGAACAGCTCCCACACCCAACTCAGAAGCATCTGTTTGGACAATGAATGGTTTGGAGTAGTCTGGACTCTTGAGGATAGGTGCTGTGCACATGGCCTGCTTTAGGTCATCGAATGCTTTTTGACAGCCTGCTGTCCACTGAACCTTTTTTGGCATTTTCTTACTTGTCAGTTCATTAAGTGGAGTCACAATTGATCCATAGTTCCTGACAAACTTTCTGTAGTAACCAGTCAGGCCCAAGAAAGCTCGAACCTGAGTCTGGGTGGTTGGAGGAGCCCAGTCCCTGATTGGCTGTATTTTGCTCTCCAGTGGTTGAACTTGGCCTCCACCTACAAGGTGGCCCAAGTACACAACCTGTGTCTGCCCTATCTGGCACTTTGTGGCCTTGATAGTGAGACCTGCTGCTTGCAGTGCCTCTAACACTTTCCTCAGGTGGACCAGGTGATCCTCCCAGGTGGAGCTAAAGACAGCAATATCATCAAGATATGCTGCACAGAAGTCATCCAGCCCAGTGAGAACATGATTCACCAACCTTTGGAAGGTGGCAGGTGCATTTTTCAGACCAAAGGGCATTACCACAAACTGATAATGCCCACCAGGGGTTTAAAATGCTGTCTTGGGCTTGGCATCCTCAGCTAACCTGATTTGCCAATACCCAGCTGTCAGGTCAAATGTACTTAAGTAGTTGGCAGAAGCCAATCTATCTATAAGTTCATCTGCCCTTGGTATTGGGTGGGCATCAGTCTTAGTGACTGCATTGCGACCCCTGTAGTCTACGCAGAACCTCATCTCTTTCCTACCACCCTGGGTGTGAGGCTTTGGCACTAGAACTACTGGACTAGCCCAAGGGCTATCTGAGGGTTCAATGACTCCCAACTCCAACATTTTCTGCACTTCTGTTTTGATGCAGTCTCTAACATGATCAGGCTGCCTGTAGATTTTACTCTTAACTGGCAAGCTGTCACCAGTGTCAACCTCATGGGTACACCAATTGGTCTGACTGGGTGTTAGAGAGAACATATGTCTGAAGGATTGAAGAACCTGTTTACAATCCTTCTGCTGATGTTCAGAGAGGCTGCCACAAAAGACAACACCATCTACTGACCCATCATCAGGATTCTGAGTGAGCAGGTCTGGGAGAGGGTCACTCTCTTCCTCCTGTCCCTCATCTATGGCCATGAGCAAGCTCATGTCCTTCCTGTCGACATATGCTTTGAGCCTGTTAACATGGAGTACCCTGTGGGGGCTCCTGGGAGTTCCAAGGTCCACCAGATAGGTGACCTCTCCCTTTTGCTCAAGAATTGTGTGGGGCCCAGACCATTTGTCCTTGAGTGCTGCTGGGGCCACTGGCTCCAACACCCACACCTTCTGTCCAGGCTGATAAACAGTCAGGACAGCCTTTTGGTCATGCCAAGCTTTTTGAAGTTCTTGACTGGCCTTAAGGTTTTCAGATGCCTTCTCCATATACTCAGCCATCCTGGAGCGGAGACCAAGTACATAGTCCACTATGTTGGTTGCAGGCTTTTTGAGAGGTCTCTCCCATCCTTCCTTCACCAAACACAGGGGGCCTCTCACAGGATGCCCATACAAAAGTTCAAAAGGGCTGTAGCCAACCCCCTTTTGTGGGACCACTCTGTAAGCAAACAGAAGGCAGGGTATCAGGACATCCCATCTACGCCTGAGCTTTTCAGGTAGTCCATGAATCATCCCTTTTAGGGTCCTGTTGAACCTTTCAACAAGCCCATTGCATTGTGGATGATAGGGTGTAGTGAACTTGTAGTTGACACCACATTCCTTCCACATAGCAGTTAAGTAGCTTGACATGAAGTTTGCACCTCTGTCAGAGACAACCTCCTTAGGGAAGCCCACTCTGGAGAACACTCCAACTAGGGCTCTTGCCACAACAGGTGCTGTAGTGGTTCTAAGGGGAATAGCTTCAGGATACCTGGTGGCATGATCCACTATCACCAGTATAAACTTGTGCCCTGATGCTGTCTGGGGTTCCATTGGACCAACAATGTCAATCCCCACTCTTTCAAAGGGCACCCCCACCACAGGCATTGGTATAAGGGGGGCCTATGTTGTGCCACCTGACTTACCACTGGCTTGGCAAGTGACACAGGAGCGACAAAACTCCTTGGTATCCTCATTCATGTGAGGCCAGTGAAAGTGTGAGACAAGCCTGTCCCAAGTCTTTGTCTGGCCTAAGTGACCTGCTAAGGGAATCTCATGGGCCAAGGTAAGAAGGAAACCTCTCTGAGTCAAGGGGATAACCAGCCTCCTGGTCATGCCAGGCTTGGGGTCTCTTGCCTCAGTGTACAGGAGTCCATCCTCCCAGTATACCTTGTGGGTACCTGTGGCGTTCCCAGCAGCCTCAGCAGCAGCCTGCTGTCTGAGGGGTTCAAGGGAAGGGCAGTCTAATTGTTCCTTCCCCAGGTCTTCTCTTGAGGGTCCCCCTGAGCCCAGGAGTTCAACTTGATCAAGTTTGAACTCTTTAGGCTCAGTTTCCCTCAGTTCCTGTAGGTCAGCCTCCTCTGAGACTTGATCCTCAACCTGGGGCAAGGGGGAAGGCAATGCCTTAACCCTACTGCTCTTCTTCTTGGAAGGTGTCTGGTCCATTGTTCCAGGATCCAGCACCTGTTCAGTGGGGCATCTTCTGGCCTGTGACTTAGTCACAGCAAGCACATGTGCTGGCAAGCCTAACATCTCCATGTGAGTCCTATGCTCCACTTCTGACCATTGTGATGACTCCAAATCATTGCCCAACAAACAATCCACTGAGAGGTCTGAACTAACTACAACCTTCTTTTGGCCAGTTACCCCTCCCCAGGAGAAAGCTACAATTGCCATACTATGACTGGTAGTGACATTGCTTGCATTGGTCACCAGGAAATCTGTACCTGGCATGATCTGTCCAGGGTCCACGAAGTTAGGTGTCACCATTGTGACACTGGCACAAGTGTCCCTATAGGCCTGAGCCATTTTTCCATTAATAAAAGGTGTCTGTCTGTATTTGCCCAAAGTATTGGTACTGACGTCAGGGGATATATCCACATCCCCTGTACAGACAAGGACAGCCTGAGTGAGTGTGCCAACTAAGTTGTCATACCCCTCAGAACCCAAGGTTAACCCAACTAGTCCCTTGGGAGCTGCACTACTACTGCTGGCTGTACTAGGGGGCACAGGTGCCTTAGGGGCTGCAGTAGTAGGAGTCTGCCCTCCTTTCTTGGTGCACTCACTAAACCAGTGAGTTTTACTTTTACAGTACTGGCACCACCTTTTAGATTGGCCTTCTTGATTCTTCTTTTTCTGGGAAGCCTGACCCCCACCCTCTTTGGGTTGTTGGGGACCTGTTGAAGACTTCTGGTCATTTTGTTCACCCTTAGAATCTTTACCCTTCTGGTCTGCTTTCTTCTGACCACCCTGGTTCTGGCCCTGGTTTTGCTTAACTCTTGTTCTGACCCATCTGTCTGCCTTCTTTCCCAATTCTTTGGGAGAGGTCAGATCTGAGTCAACAAGATGCTGATGCAACAACTGGTTCTGACAATTGTTTAAAATTTGTTCTCTCATGATCAAATTATACAATCCTGTGTAATCAGTAACCTTACTGCCCAGCAACCAGCCCTCCAAAGCCTTAGTGGCACAATCTACAAAATCAGACCAATCCTGAGACTGAGTTTTCTGGGTTTCCCTGAACAGCAACCTGTACTGCTCAGTGGTTAGGCCAAACCCATCAATCAGTGTACTCTTCGGGACCTGGTAATTATTAGCATCCTCAGCTCTAGTAGTGAGGAGCTTGTCTCTACCTTTACCTTCAAAGGAGAGCCACAAGATAGCTGCCCACTGACTCTGGGGGACACACTGTACAGTGCAGGCCCTCTCCAAAGCAGTAATCCATTTGTGGATGTCATCCCCTTGCTTAAAGGGGGGCACTATCTTACTCAGGTGCCTAGTGTCTAAACTCCTGTTTTCCCTTGGGGGAATGCTGCCACCAGTGGGAATTGTCCCACTCAATTCTTGCTCTCTAGCAAAGGCAAGTCTTTATTTGGCCAGGGCAAGTTCTTCCCTTTCAATCCTCAGATTGACTTCCCTTTCTTTGGCTTCATATACTCTCCTCTGAGGGGATGTCATCCTCCTCTGAGCAGAGGCCTGAGAGCCATTGGTTTGAATGGATCTGTTAGAGCCTCTTGTTAGAGACCTAACTCGTCCACTCCCAATGTTAAGCTGGCCTGAGAGGGGTCCCAGGGGTCTCCTAGTACCATTCTCATGCCTGCTTAAGTTGTCCCTAGTTAGCTGGCTAACTACATCTGGACGTTTGTCTGCCTCATCATCAGATGGCTCCAGATCCTCATCCTCCTCTTCACCTTCTGCAGAGAGATGGATAAGGTCTGGGTCACCTGTGGTTCCCTCTAGGGGAGGCATGTTCCCATCTGGATTAGAAGGGTCTGGGTTACCAGCCCTCCTGGCATCATAAGTCTCTAAGAGACCAATCAGAAAGGGAATTGTGGGGTTAGACCCCTGTTTTAGTTTCCTGGAGGTACACACTTGTCTCATCTCCTGGAAGCTAAGAGCAGCATATCTGGAAGTGACCTGTGGAGGGTCCACTGACACAAGGGGAGACTCAGAGTTTCCTCCTTTCTCTGACATGCTGATTCTAGTGTGGTGTAAGTGATGCACCTACCTACACTATATGTTTGCCTACTGATCCCTTGCTAAGAGTTGCAGCCAAGGTGTGCTAAGCCTTGAGGAGCTACAACAGCTGGTTCAGTAGAACTCAGAGTATTCTAAGCTAAGTTATATGTACCTGAAGTACTTATGTGATCTTTCACAAGATATTCTTAGGATACGTGTGGTAAAACAACAGCAAGCTCAAATCCCAACCGCTGCTCACCAATGTGAGAAGTTGGCCTGATATATAATGTTCACTATTCTAGTGAGCACTTTGTATCAGTCCAAACAACCCTTATGGTGATTGGTTGTAAGTCAACCTTATAGACCAGCTATCCTAGTAGCGTGGATACGAGCAGTCTTCGGGCTAAACTCTAGAGGGCGTGTTAAGCCAGCTGTTATACCATCACATATACCCCTTGAACACCAAGTGAAAGGACACCACACAAGTGTTATGAAAATAAACAGTGTATTTATTAGAATCACAACAGCCCTGTACTCTTTATAAGGACAGGGTACTAAGCACACAACAAAACTCTTACGAAAATACTTGAGTTCGCACAATTTACACAAATGCCCGAGGGGCACGGCAAACCATATACTCTAAAAGTAGAATGCGAAATTACTAGCAGGTAAGTACTGTACTAATAGGCTTTGGAATCGCTAGGACTTGACTACTGAACCTTCAGATTACTAATAGGAGGCCTAGGGGACTCGGGTGCAGAGTGTGCACTCTCACGCGTGATGCGGGACAAAGTCTATGGTAGCTAGATTTCACAAAGTTAGTGTTCTCGGGCGAACCCGACCTGGTAGGAGGAAAACGAAAGTGGATTCTGACCCTTGGATAGTGAGGCTATGCTGGGGCACCGAAATGCCGAAGTTACCTAGCCCAGGGGCTGCAGCTGCATAGGTCTCAAAAGACGTCGGGAATCCTCGTAGACGAACCAGGAGCCTGAAGAAAAGAAGTTGCTGGCACGCGACCAGTGAAGAGAGTTCGAGTGATCCAAGCCTGGATCGAAGATGGATGACACCTGAAAGCAGAGGGGACCAAGTTTGTGACTACTAGCCAGTAGTCAGGTGGCACCAGGAGGGCACCGGATGGTAGTCACCTCGACTAGGTGAGTGGGCGACGCTGTGCTCTGCAGATCTCACGGACCAGGAGGCGTTGTCGGCGACCAGGATGGAGGAGCGAGCTGTCCCACGATGGATGAAGCTGTCGACGTCGCTGGACCCAGGATTGGGGCAACAAGTCTTGGCTAATTCAAGCCCACGCGGTGGACCTAAAATGGCGTCTTGAGTGGACCAGGAGGGTCCGGGGTGCTCCTCTTTTGGAAGGGAGCAAGGGCCAGTCTGGAGCAACCAGACCAGCAGCAGTGATGTCGTCGGGCTTCGTTAAGAAGGCCACAAGCCAGCGGGCTAGTAGCCAAACAACGCGGTGAGCAGCAAAAAGCAGAAGGGCCCCACGCAGATCGTGGAGATGCTGGGAGGCTGAACTTCGGTGCTGGAGCTGCTCAGGGTCGGGGCTTCTCGGACCCCAAAGCACTCACCAGAGGATCCCTCGGCGGTCGTGCTGGAAAGAAGTCGTGCAGTCTTGAAGATGGCCGGTCCCTCGAGGTCTCGTTGCACCCACGGTTCTCAGCTTGGCTGTAGAGGTGGGTAGAGGTCAGAGGTGCCAGGGAAGCCGGTTCTCGTCGAGCTGGGTAGTCAGATTCCGGAGGAAGGACTTGCAGCAGACCGCAGTGTTCTTAAGATGGTGCCTGCGGATGCAGGGTGACTACTCCTTAGTCACAAGGGAGAATCTTGAAGAAGAAATCTTGAAGTCCTTTCGTAGAAAGTCGTGTCTTGATTCCAAAGATGATCTAATTTGGAAGGGTCCCCGCTCCTGCCTTTATCCTAAAGAAAGGGGTGGGTACGCGACTAGGTCCTGCCCTAGGGGTGGGATCAGGAAGGGGGGTGGTTACACCCCTCTCCCATGCCGGACTTTCCCCAGGCCAGGGGCTGGTGTGCCCCTGGAACTGGTTCTAGCCGGCAGATGCGTAGTGAGCACCGGGGTGCCACTCAGCAGTCACCTTCCTGTAAAGCCCTGCCTACCCAGGATACACAAAACCCTGTCTGGGATGGTGCTAGCACCGCCCCTGACAGGAAACCCTTTGTCCAAGCTCTCCTCGCTGGAAGGACTCCCAGCAGCAGGAGGTCAGACTCGTGTCTGTGGTGGCAGCATCCATTTTGTGGAGCTGAGGCTTCGTTTAACTTTAACCGGGGTTCACAGTTACATACATGTCGTGTCCCTCTAGAAGGGTGGAATGCTAACCCCGTCACCAGAATTGGCGAGGGGTTAGTATTCCAATTCGTATGACACCTTACTCGACATGTTTTGATAAAGCAAGACCAAAGATAGCATTTAACCGCGAGGATTATAATGCACTTAAGAGTATATGGTATGCGTTATCATGGAACAGCTATTAGGACTTGGTTCCGCAAGCTGCAAACGGGCTCAGCTCATGCCAGAGCACCATTTCACACGATTCCAAGCACTCTGCCTTCAGGATTGTCAAGGCCTGCCATAGGAGTGACTGATAGGAATCTGTGTGTCCATTTTTAGGGTTAGATATAGGTATACTATATCTATAGCAAAGGGTGATTACACCACCTTGCCCCAGCTGTCGTGCAGCCAGTTGTGTCAGATTTAGATGGCCATCCAGGGGTGGCATAATACATGCTTCAGCCCCTGGTAGGCCCTGGGTACACCTATGCCCTGAGTTACAGGGTCTGATAAGGTGGCCCAGTACCAATTGGATAATGCACCTAAGGTACACATGTCAATTTAGTGAGAGAACAGCTAGGCTGTGGGTCTGATTGGCAGGCCCACAGCCAGAGAAAGTCGTAAACCAGTGAAACAAAAGCAAAAAATCTGGGTGATCATAGGATTGCAGACCCTACTCTCCTACAGCAGGGTCATCCCTGAACTTTTTGCCTTCCTCCAATATTCTCTCTGACCTGTTTTTGTTGGTTTAATGACTCTGGGCACTTTACCACTGCTGACCAGTGCTAAAGTGCATATGCTCTCCCTATATAAAGTGTAACTGTGATTGATACTCCTGATTGGTTCATTGGATTTACTGTCAGTCCCAAGTAAAGTGCACCAGGAGTGCCAGGGCTTGTAAATGCCAATACTGCTAGTGGGAACAAAAGGGGTTAGGTCCTTTATGTGGTGAGGGCTAGACCTAATATCAATAGTGAACAACACAAAGTACCCAAACCACAGTGACTCAATACCTTTTTTTGATACAGGGTAAGAAACCAATTTATTGTCGCTTCCCTAGACACCATTATTTTGTGTCAATCATTTTGTATTTTTATATTTTCAAAGAATTGCTGACCGAAAAAGACATTGATTGCAAACAAACTTTAACAAACATTAGAGGCAAAGACTATTTACACATTTAGAAACCATTATGTCACACATTAGAAAGTATTCTCACATCAGACATTAAATAAAACAATTATTGAAAAAATAATACAAACATTTTTATCACAAACAACAAAAAACTTGCAAACACTGAATGAGAGAAACTAGGGGTTGGGAGGATAGAATATAAGTAATTAAATGAATTATATATATTTTAATGCTGGACCAGCCGGTCCTAGCTTTTGTACAACAATGATACTTTGTATCTCCCAAACAACACTGCCGACGCGTTTCTAGACCAGACTGGAGTCACTGGTCTGTCATCAGGGCTGTATGTGTCTTGTATCTGTAGGATACAAAAGCAATGTTTTGCTTAGTCTAGTGTGTGGGCTCCTTATTACCATGAAGTAGCTATAATGACGGTGTGCGCTACATACCAAGGCTGCTCAATGTAGAATTTCAGAGGAGGTCTTTTGGAGGTCCGTTTAAATGAATAGCGTGGCCGAACAGAGAAGCCTAGAAAGATTTTAAGGATGTTTTTTAATTACATGATTGATTCATTCAATGTGCTAGTGGCTGAGTCAGTTTGGGGAAGTGAAAGCGTACCTTTTACTTTGGGTAGTGCCGAGTGCTGGCAGGATCCATTAGGAGCGGCGTAACCATCAATTTGGATTCTGAGATATGGGAGAGATTGACATTCAGAGGCTTAGCAGCGTGCAAATGGTGTTTCACACTCGCTTGGAGAATACGAAGAAAGGTTGCCTACCCTGATTTGATCTCTCGTTTGCGCATGAAAGGGGTTGTTAATTTCAGCGTTCTAAAGGGAAAAACAAAGCGCAACCTTAGTGGGATGTTCTTGCTAGTTCAGCGATAGGCGAGCTCGTATTAGTGCAAGTGGGGCAAATACCTGTAGCTGGAGCTGCTGCTCTGTGCTGCTGGATTCGAATTTCTCTCAATAAAGATGGCTGCCGCTGTTTCCTGTTTGTTATATGCAGAAACTGTGCTGATGCATTATGGGGCATGTAGTCCCATAAATCGCAGTTACTTAAAACATTTTTTTGTTATTGTCAGAAAAACCATGAGTAGGTGCTGGGCATATTGTCGTCAACACCTTATCGTAGTTTGGAAGTAATAGGTACATCACTCCCAAATATTTGATGTATTGTTTTTTTAAGGCAAAGAATGACTCTGCTAGGATGTGCTAGCGTTTTGGGTGGCTTCTCGGGGCCAGGGACCTATTCTCATGAGATAGAGGACCAAGACCAGCGGGCAAACCAGGGATGTCTAACCGGTGCAAATCAGGACAGATGTAATTAGATATGCGCTATCTCAGACAGGTTATTCAAACCAGTCTGTGCACTGTTAAATTTTAAAATCAGATACGCTTCCTTTTGTAACAGAACGCGCTCGACGTCGTGGCATTTTGACCAGGAATTCATAGTGTACAGAACAGACCATTTGAATTCTTGTTCATTGTGGGACTTCTCACAGAAATGCTCCACCATTGGAGCAGACATCACCTTTTTCTTAATTCGCGATCGGTGCTGGCTTATTCTTTGGTTGACTTGCTGACTGGTTTTTTCAATGTAAATTAATTGGCACGGACATAGAATCATGTACACAAAGTTCTTTGTTCTGCAAATAGAAAATTCTTTGTGCTTCCACTTGATCGCATGATGTACAAACTTGTCGCCTTCTATTGTGCTGGAGCAGGCAACGCAGTTACCACACCTGTGGTGGCCCTCGATAGGCTTGAGATTCCATTTCGCCAATAAGTCGCTCTTGGGCTTAGGAATTACCACATCAGCTCGGATGAGTTCCTGGCCAATGCTGCGTTTTTTTCTGTAGGCAAAAATGGGTTTGGGGAACGGGCAGCTCAACCCCTCCAACAAATGCCAATTCCTTAATACAGCCTGTATTAGTTTGTGTGTGTCCGGGCAGAAGGTGGTGACGCACACGAGTTTCTCCAAAGGTGCGCGCTGTTTGGTTTGTAATAAACATTCTCTAGGCGTATATTTGGCACGCTTAAGAGAATGTTTGAGGAGCTTCCGTGGATAACCACGCTCTTGCATATCACAGCAAAATGCTTGGGCATGCAGCTCATAGTCTGTATTTCTGAGCAATTCCGTCTTATTCTTAATAATTGCCCATAGGGTAAGTTAGCTTTTAGACTGCGGGGATGTGCACTCCTGTGGTGTAAAATCGTGTTTCTGTCGGTGTCTTTCCTGAACAATGATGAAACCAACCGACCGTCCACACACCTTCTTTCAATATCCAAGAAAGTCATCCGGCTAGGGCTATTTTCTATCGAGAATTTTATATCTCTGTGCCTAGTGTTAAGCCATCCGTGAAAGGCCATTAACTCGGTCTGGCTCCCCTGCCACAGGAGCCAGACGTCGTCTATGTACCTGTACCACTGTAGTATTTGATGTTTAAAGGGATTATTCATGTCCACAAACCTTTCTTCATACTGCGCCATGAAGAGCACCGCCATTTCTGGAAACTGCAGACGGGCCGGTAGGGCTGTGGCCAAATCAGATCTTCTCTTCAGTCTCCTCTGCTGGGCATCTTCTTTTGTCCTTCTTCTTTGTAGTTTGCGGTAATCTGTCTTCTTGGTTCAGGGCTACCCCTAAACACTGAATTTAGGTGGTGTTTTAGGGGTCTCGAGGTCAGTAGCCAATGAGCTACTGATCTTAGTGTAACTACACCCTTGGTGTGTTCAACCCAGGTGGGTAGTGGGCACAATCCCTAATCCTGATTGGAGAGTGCCTGCCATCTGCAAGATGGCGAGCATTGAAGAGTTGGCGTCACCTCGACTCCCCCACCTGAGGGTGGGATCGGCAGAGGTGGGCACACCTTCTGGGTTGAGGTATTTTTCCCGCCTGTCTTCCTGCCGAAAAAGAGGGGAGACAAAAAGGGGGCCTGCTCCTGATAGCAGGAGAGGCTGGGTGTTGTGTTACAAAGGCAGCAAGGCCTTTGAAGCTCCCCTGCCACAGATGGCTCTTCCTGGCCTGGGGGAGGCGTGACCACCTCCGCCAAGGAAAAGCTTTGTTTCTGGGCTCAGGGAGTGAAGGCTCCCACCCCTGAGGTCCAGAAACATGTCTCGTGGTGGCAGGTTGGTGTGTACCAGTCAGGTAACCCATAAGAGGTTGGTCGTTTTTCAGGGGGCATCTTTAAAATGCCCTCTGAGTGCATTGTATAATTGTTGGACTTGGCCCTCTTGGCAGGGTCATCCCTGAACTTTTTGCCTTCCTCCAATATTCTCTCTGACCTGTTTTTGTTGGTTTAATGACTCTGGGCACTTTACCACTGCTGACCAGTGCTAAAGTGCATATGCTCTCCCTATATAAAGTGTAACTGTGATTGATACTCCTGATTGGTTCATTGGATTTACTGTCAGTCCCCAGTAAAGTGCACCAGGAGTGCCAGGGCTTGTAAATGCCAATACTGCTAGTGGGCCTGCAGCGCTGGTTGCGCCATACACAGAAGCAGCCTTTTAAAATGTGTCTAGGGTCTGCCATTGCAGAACCTGCGTGCAGTCTGGTGCTGTCATGCTGGCTGGGCAAGTGCACACACTTGCCAGCCTCTAAACCTTCCCTTAACTTCATATTAGTCACCCCTATGGTAGGCCCTAGGGCAGGGTGCATTGTAAGTGTAAGTTAGGACAAGCCCTGATGTGTGTGGCATGTCCTAATAGTGAATTACAGCCAAATTCGTTTTTCACTATTGTACGGCTACCTGTTCCCTTTAGGCCAGATGGGCTGCTGGAATTATTACACTCTATAATCCCAGCAGGCTCAGGGAACATGGTAGAGAGTCATGTTTAGTATGCCTGAACTCAGAATAATAAAATACATCTTTTAGTAAAGTTTATTTTAATATCCTGTGTTTGCAAATGCTACTTTTAGAAAGGTAGCATTTGCTTGCCTAACCATTTCAGCCCGCCTCTGCTTGGATGTGCATCTGACTGTCTGGGTTGTGTGAGTGACAGGGCTGGGGGATGACAGGTGGTGAATGCAAGGATTACACCTTAGTGGGAGGTAGGAGTGCCCCTGGACTCTTAATCAGGCTGTGCTCTGCCACCACAATGCTGGCTCCGCCCCCTGGGGAGCGACTGATGACTCAGCCGGCACCTGGCCCAGGAAAGGCGAAGCACTGTCATCAAGATACTCCTGGCTGCCCCTGTCCACACAATGCTGGCTCCACCTCCTGTGGAGCATCTGATGTGCCTGCCCCTCACACTGAAGGCAGAAGCCAGAGTACACCAAACAAGGTATTCAGAGACTGAATGAAGCTATGCAAAGGCCCCCCTGGCCTGAAAAGACAAAAGAAATGCTGTATAAAAGTAGGAGCCCTGCTCCTTGTAAATCAGAATCCTGTTCCCACAAAGAACCTCTGCCCGACTAGAAGGAGAAGAAGACGCTGGAAGGACTGGCCTGCTGCTTGCCTTGCTGATAAAGGAGAGGAGAAGACTTTTGAAAAGACTTTGCTGACTTGTGCTAGAAACATTCTCCAAGGGCTTGATTGAGCTTGCCCCCTGAACTGAACCCCAGGACCAGTGGGTTCTCCTGTGCTTTGGCTCGTCCCCTGCCTGAGGCCGAGTATTTCCTCCCGCCGGAGGTGAAGTCTGCCCCCTCTCGCCCCCTCCTAGGGCCGTGGTACCCGGGAGCCAGCCTGCCCTCTTGCCCTTGAAAGCCTTGCTCCGTTGGAGTCGCTCTCTGCCCCAGGGCTAAGGCGGACGCTCCTCTACCCCCGCCTGCTTCACGGAGCACTTGAGTGAGACTTCAGCCCCTCCCACCGGAATCCTGGGGACACGAGCAGCCTGCAGCCTGGACAGCCGCCCGTGCATCTGATTGCACCCGGCCGCCCCGCCTTGCTCTGCCCCCCCCCCAGGAGAAGACGCGCCGCACTGTGAAGGGAGCCCCCCCTCTGTGCCGTCGGTACTGAGGGCTCCCGTGCTGTGCCTTGCCTCCTGGAGATCCTCCGCTTTGAGAAGGGACCCCTCTGCACTGATCGAACCGAGTCGCACTGCTCGTGCCCGACTCGGCTCAAATTCCTGAAAGAAAGAAGCATTCCTGAAGACGACATCAGGCTAGGGGCCCGCAACGTTTTATTTCCCCGTCAGCCTTCCCTGTGCCTTGGCCCAAGAGGCTCCTCTCCCTGCTCCTCACTGCAGCCAGGAG
This sequence comes from Lissotriton vulgaris, assembly GCF_964263255.1. Lineage (NCBI taxonomy): Eukaryota > Metazoa > Chordata > Amphibia > Caudata > Salamandridae > Lissotriton > Lissotriton vulgaris. The sequence goes on along the minus strand of NC_141691.1, from coordinate 1,838,436,845 downwards.
CCCCCACCTCTGGAAAAGGCCCAGGGTTCCTCCAGGCTCCTCTCATCGCCTGCTTGCTGCTCCACAGCTCAGCCCCCACCTCTGGAAAAGGCCCAGGGTTTGTCAGGCCCCTCTCTGGTCTCCATTCAAAGCGCATAGCGAGTTGAGTGAGCATTGGTAGGGCCCGGGCTTTGCGCTGCGAAGCCCACAGAGGCGCTTGGGAGCGCCATACCTTCCAGGAACAGGGCAATAGGCCCCATTATTGCATAACTGGAACTGAGAGAACTGTTTTGGAGGTGAATTGAAAATAAACCCTTTTTTTGAACTATAAACAGAAGAAAAGCTTGCCTATTTACAACCTGTGGCCCAATAAAAACGTTATTGGTCTTGTGATAAGTCTGATCTGATATATATATATATATTTTTTACATAAAGGAACGTATTTTTATATATTCACAGCCTGGTGTCATTTTGTGGGGGGATTGGTACATTGTTACTGTGTGTGCTATTACAAATTCTTAACTCCATAATGCCTGAAGAATAGCCTTGGCTGCTCACGCCACGCACCTAGAGGGTGAGCAAGGGTAATTCTAAGGGGTCATCCTTCGCCCTGACTTAGAGGAGAGGGTCCCTGCTTGTCACAAGTGAAAACTTGCGCCAACCAGAGACCCCCAATTCTAACAATAATAAATCCCACACTGGCATCAGTGTGGGTTTATTATGCTGAGACGTTTACTACCAAACTTCCCAGAATTCAGTAATGCCATTATTGTGCTGTAGAGTTCGTAATGACAAACTCACAGACCATATGCTCTTTATGGTTTTTCTGCACTTACAATGTCTAAAAATTTACTTAGACACTGTAGGGGTATAGTGCTCATGCAACTGTACCCTCACCAGTGGTATTGTGCATCCAGCTAGAGGGGTGTCTTACCTATACCATAGGCAGAGGGTTGCTGACATGAAACATAAGAATGTGTTTTGAATTGGAGAAGCACTCCTGTCTGTTTTTTACTGAAAAGCTTTAGACTTTCAACTAATTATTAACTTTTTTTAAACTAAGCGTGCTGCGGAGGTAGCACGTTTGTCCCAACCGTGCCACTGCTTAAACCTCCTATCTTAAGTGAACAGAACACTTAACCTCCGTGCACTGTTGCTGGTGTGGTTCTATCTCTAGAACAACACTGGGAATTTTAAACAGTTTCACAAAATAACACACTAAGCACATAAATATTGCTTATGTTTTTCGTATATTTTCCAATTTTCACAATGACTTTTGTTTCAAAGGCATTCCTATTTGTAAACAAGGCTTAACATAAATGTACAAAAATTATCGAAATTACAATGATGTATACAGTTTTAAAGAACAGAAATTCTTGTCAACGTCCTAGAAGAATCTTCTTTATGCCCGATGCATTTCGAGCTCTAAGTGCTCTTCCTCAGGGGCCTGTAAACTGAATATGTCAATCAATTACTTAAAACTGAAGTGGTAAATGTTCAAGACATCTTTAAAAATTCACTCTGTGCAAGGCTTGAATTCGACTTAAGTCGTGAAAGTTAAAGAAAAAGAAAACATGGAAAGAGTGCACAAAATACCCCTTGCCACACCGCTGTGTTTGTGCTCGAAAAGAAATGAAACTCACTATTTCTGTACTCGCTTGCCGTGTTCATTCTTCTTCAAAACACCTATATACAAAAAACGGGTTCAGTGAGAAAACCTAGAATTTAAGTTTCTTTACACTTATTCTAAGTTTTCTCACTAGGTCCGGTTCAGTTTAGTGATAACGAGCCCCATTCCAAGATGGCGCTTGCAATAGTGCAGTTGGAAGTCCATTGTTGGTTTCTTAAATAACTTGTGAAGACGGATTAGCTTTGAGCGGCAATGGCAGCAGTTTGTTGTTGAACACTGGGTGAGGTGGAAAGTTGGAGGAAGTTGTACCGTTAATAGAAATCTAGAGACGGAGGTAAGACGAGAGCGTAGCACGCTCGCTAAGTGAGCGGTAAATCAGTTTTGAACTCCGATGTTTTAGAGAATGAGTTTAGTGTACATATCATTTCTATCATGTTTCAGGTGGCAGATTCAGCACGAGGTTGGGGTTTTGAAGTTATGAACAGCGAGTCTTAGTTCCACTCAGAATAAGGTAAGAAGGTCTTGACGGCTGGTCTCCGTAGTGTTCGTAGAGCAAAATTCATTGGAATGGTCACACTGAACCCGTTTTTTGTATATAGGTGTTTTGAAGAGGAATGTACACGGCAAGCGAGTACAGAAATAGTGAGTTTCATTTCTTTTCGAGCACAAACACAGCGGTGTGGCAAGGGGTATTTTGTGCACTCTTTCCATGTTTTCTTTTTCTTTAACTTTCACGACTTAAGTCGAATTCAAGCCTTGCACAGAGTGAATTTTTAAAGATGTCTTGAACATTTACCACAGCAGTTTTAAGTAATTGATTGACATATTCAGTTTACAGGCCCCTGAGGAAGAGCTCTTAGAGCTCGAAATGCATCGGGCATAAAGAAGATTCTTCTAGGACGTTGACAAGAATTTCTGTTCTTTAAAACTGTATACATCATTTTAATTTCGATAATTTTTGTACATTTATGTTAAGCCTTGTTTACAAATAGGAATGCCTTTGAAACAAAAGTCATTGTGAAAATTGGAAAATATACGAAAAACATAAGCAGTATTTATGTGCTTAGTGTGTTATTTTGTGAAACTGTTTAAAATTCCCAGTGTTGTTATAGAGATAGAACCACACCAGCAACAGTGCACGGAGGTTAAGTGTTCTGTTCACTAAAGACATAAGAATGTGTGCCATGTCAACTCTTCCCTTTTTTCTGCACCAAAACACGCAGCCTGCAATGCTTCGAGTGTGTCTCCATCTACTTATAAAAGCAGCTTATTAAAGCGTTGTTTAACCTTGGAATCCTTGGACCTTCCTTGTCTTGCTGGTAGCTGCAATGGCGGTGTGTGTATGTTAAGGCACAGGAACGCTAAGGGTGACACAATATGTGCTGCAGCCCTTCGAGGCATTCCCTGGTCACAGTGCACTTGGTCCCCATGGTACCTTTTACAAGGGACTTGCATGTGGCCAGAGAGAAGCCGATTAAGGGTACAAAGGTACAGTTTTGGGAATGAACACAACCTGATTGGCAGGTACCCAGGGCACATCGAGTCAAAGCGCATTTGCAATCTAGCAAAAAGTGGGGTGGTTAGTGCAACAGAAACCCAGCTTCATACACTCCCCAGTTTATTCATCCCACTTAAAGCCCTGCAGAATAGCAATAGTTTAACTTATATCTGAAATTCTATGCTGCCGTCAATAGCATGCTGAGTTACTTCAAGTGTTTGGGAATGCACCCTACATTCAGACAACTCACTCCTCATTCTCGCCCTTCACTTTATTATTATTATTATTATTATATTTATTTTTATAGAGCGCAACAGCTACCCTAAAGTTTCCCGGCGCTAGGAAAGAAATTAAAACAAAGTAATAATGGAGAGAAAAAAATGAGCAGGTGGAATCTGTTTATAGGTTGAACAACCATGTTTTCAGGTATTTACGGAATTGCAGATGGCATTCATTTTTACCGAGTTGAAGTGGGAGCGAGTTCCATAATGAGGGGGCCAAATAGGAAAAAGAACGCCCTCCCTGTCTAACTCGTTTAAACCTGGGTACCTGGAACTTGTGTTGAGTCGAGGAACGTAGGGTTCTGGAGGGGACGTATTTCTTAACCAAGGAGTTCAAATAGGCAGGAGCCTTATCAGCTTTGATTCTATGCATGAAACACAGAGCTTTAAATTTTGCTCGTTGTTCGATCCGGAGCCAATGGAGATTCCGGAGACCAGATGATGTGGGGGATCTTTTTGGTAACATGCATATCAGTCTCACAGCTTCATTTTGCACTGTTTGTAGTTTCTTAATAACATCCTTGCGAGCTCCCAGGTATAAGATGTTACCGTAGTCCAGCCTGGATGTAATTAACGCTTGGACCACGGTTTTTAATGTGTCCTGGGGGAGCATCCACCTGATTTTTCTAAGCCACTTGAGTATGTTAAAACACGTGGCTGCCACTCTAACCGTCTGTTGTTTCATGGACAGGTCTTCATCAAAAATTATGCCCAGATTGCGGGCGGTGCTAGAGGGGGTGGCTGTGGGCCCCATCTGAGAGGGCCAATGTTGTGGGCCCCACAAAGAGGCTTGTTTTCCAAACAGAAGTAGTTCCGTCTTTCCTCCATTGAGTTTTAACTTATTCTCATGCATCCAGCTGGCAATATTGGTAAGGCCCAAGTGGAGGGAGGACGGGTTAGAATGTGCATTTGCTGAGAGAGAGTACACAATCTGGGTATCGTCAGCATATGAGTAGATTGTCAACCCAGATTGTTCGGCTAGGAAGGCAAGGGGACTGATATATAAATTGAATAACAGAGGACTAAGTATTGATCCCTGAGGCACTCCATATGGTTGATTGTGGGTTTTAGATGAGGTTGTGGCAGAAAAGACTTGAAAAGTTATGTCAGAAAGAAAGCTTTCAAGCCATGCCAGTGCCGGTCCTGTGATGCCACGGGTTTGCAAGATGTTAAGGAGGATGGTGTGGGAGACCGTGTCAAATGCGGCACTTAGATCGAGTAGTATAAGTGCCACGGTCTCCCCATCATCAACTTGCCGACGTATGGTTTCAGAAACCCCAAGAAGGGTGGATTCCGTTGAGAATCCTGTCCTAAAACCAGATTGGGATGTGTGAAGGAGATGGTTGGTGTCTGTAAAGTTTGTAAGTTGGAGGACAATATGTTTCTCCAAAATTTTGGAGAATAAGGGTAGCAATGAAATTGGACGGAAACTAGATGGATCCTGTGGATCTGCAGTGGATTTCTTTAAAAGGGGTGAGACCATGGCATGTTTCCATGATTTGGGGACAACAGCCTCTCTCAAGGAGGTATTTAACAGCTCTAAAATGAGCGTTAGTGAAGGAGTGTCCAGTGAAGGGAGGATTTGGGGAGGGAAGGGGTCAAGGGGAGAGCCGGATTTAATGGTTGTTATAATTTTTTGTAGTGAATGCAGGTTGAGGGGGTCCCAGTTGGTTAGAAGCTGGGAATTGGCATCTGGGACAGGAGTTGTTGTAACTTTTTCAGATTTGGACAGGCATACCGAGGAGTCCGCAGCTGATGGAAAAATAGCTAACCCTGCACTCACAGTGATCACAATACACTCACACTGATCCCCATGCACTCACACCATTCACCTGCTCACCCTGCACTCACAGCGATCACTCTGCACTCACAATGTACTTGGGCTGTTCACCCTGTACCTCACCCTGTAGTCACACAAACACACTACTCACCCACAATCATGTGACACTTCACCCACCTGTCCCCCTCACTGTTCAATCTGCAATCTCACTCAAACAAGCCCATCACTAACCATGCATTCATTAATCCCGCTCTGCACTTCAATCCGCACCATATGGTCACCTCACCCACCCTGCAGTCACTCTTCTTACCTAACTCTCACACGGTCGCATCGCTCATAATGTGCCTGCTACAAAGAATGTGTACCGTCAGATCACAGAAATGAGTGTACTATGAGTAGTGCTGTAAAAAAAAATCCTTGTCGGAAAGGTGTGATAGAGAGATGAGGTGCATTGTTGGTGAGTGGTACTGAGGGAATTCATGGAAAAGGAGAAAAAGGGGTATGGGCGCCCCAAAAAAAGTTGCACCGTGTTCGACCACTGCTAAGGCCAACCCTGGCTGGGAGTGTTAGCCCCCCCAGAAGTTTGGGTCTATTTGTGCCCCTGCTCCAACCACACACCCAACATGGAGTAGCATGCTACTCATATAGGCAAGTGCTTTAGCGCTTCCCATAGGGGGAGTAAGCACTATAAAAATGCTGTAATGCAAAACTGCATAATACTGTCTGCAAAGCCCATCACGCTGGCGACGTCTTTCAAATGACCTGCAGGCAGGCTGGAGTATGTGTTGACTGGCACTCTAAATCCTGTCACCAGGGAGTCTTATTTACTGACAGAAGCAGTAAGCAGGGCCTTGATTAGTGCCTCTTGATAATGAGCATGGGTGTTTATTAACTTCCAGTGATTTAAAAGTGCTGATCTGCAAAATGCAAATGCAACCTTGGCTTTTACAGCAGTCATTAGTGGCTGGTGACACTGCTGGGATAGCTTTAGTCTGCCACATGACTCTGGCATACAGAACGGTATCTAAAGGACAGCGGCTGATTCCAGGTTGTTAGGGAAAATGGTCCAGCTCACTTGTTCCTTCTACAACCGACGGTAATATGATATCATTGGTTAAATTAAGGTGAATCAGGACTACAATTCCCTGAATGCGTTGGATTATTGAATGAAGGTCAAGAGTTGGAACATAATGTGACATCGGATGCAATGCTGAACTCAGAAACAAACAAGCAGAAGTATATATCATAGAATCTTGTTTATAACCTAGACATAAGAGCGCTTAAGTACTTCATTTTCGATAGAAAATGGAAACTGTTCAAAGCTACGGCCTGCACATCTCGGATCTGTCTGTTCGTTATGCAGAAAGCTGCCCGTGCTAGCAGTAAACCCATCTCTCTGCCTCTGTGCTTGCGGGGGGTAGCGGCTGTCATGCGCATTGCAGCGTCCACTGGCAGTGAGAGGATGGAAGACAGAGTATCTAGGTTACAGGGCCCAGAGGCCCGCGATAGTACCAAAAAAGACACAGGAAACAGCATAGGGCGCCTAAAATATTGACTGACCTGAGCGTACTACGCCCCTTTGCGTCTCTCCAAGTCAAATTATCTTTTCACATTTCCATTTTGTTGCAGTTTCAATTTATTTTGGGGCTGAGTTGATTTCATGTCAAGTGTTTTTGTACTTTTTGTTGTTGTTGCATGAAACGCGTCCTCACATGACACAAGGTTGCAGTTCTCATTAAAATATGGTGCGAACGGATGGATTTTCATTTTGCAGGATTGCGTATAATTTTGTCGAAATGTGACGCAATTACGCAAAAGCAAATTATGTGAATTTCACACCCCTACTCTTAGCCTGCAAATTGTCATGAGACAAGACTTTTTGCGGGTTAAGAGGGCTATTGGGGACAATAAGGAAACTGTTGCAAGGAGTACAGTTATTCTGCTTGAGCCAGGGCAATGGAGCCATCAAAAGCGACTCAGAAGCGCCACCATGTGGAGGAGGACATACACAATTCAGAAGCTGCTAAGATTCGGACAATTACAAGAACGGAACTCAGTCTGATTGAAAATGTATAGAGGTGTGGTTGTATTAAATAAAGACTACCACAACTTCTTTTGCTGGAACGTGTGATCATTTATTCCGAGCGCTGGGAAATTGCCTCACTAGAGCGCGTCGCCAAATATCTCCCCCCTTTGCATACACACACAAGATTAACACATGAATAACAACATTGGTACATACAGTCTTACTTGACCCTCCTGTCAAAGTCCTCGAATCTCTTTGGAATCTTGACCAGCTGGCCCAGCCTTGTTTGAGGGGGCGTCGGGACAGTGGCCGCACTCGGTTCCCTTGCTGGAAGTCCTCCTCCTACCTTCGCTTCTCCTTGTCGCTCTCTCTCTTTTTCCCTGAGGCCTGGGCTCCTCGGTACACGCTGACATGTGTCTTCTGCTCCTTCGCTCTCCTCTGGGGTGTGTTGGTCTTCCCTACCTCGTTTAGCAGTGTGGTTGCCCTGCACAGTGTTCTCCATTTCTGAGGCCATCTCAGTCCCATTTCCTTCTTCTTGGGTGGGCAAATTCCCATCCTCCGGAACTTCCCATTTCATAATCATGTTGCATCTCGCAATCCTATCCTGCACCCATATCTTCCCATCACTCAGCAGAGCTGACCGGGCGTAAGGTTCCACGACTTGTAAAGGTGCACTGAATTTATTGTCTCCCTTCTTCTTTATAACTGCTTGTTTCACCCTAAGCCAGTCTCCTTTTTCTAGGGTTACTTCTTTGACATTTTGACGTTTGTTGTAGTATTCGGTGTACAAGGCTTGCGCTTTGTCGATGTTGCAACGCACAATGGCCGGAGACCACCTGCTTTGGACAATTAGTTGTTTCCATGCGAGATTGTCCCTCGTGAAGGGGTCTCGCCCTCTGAGTATTTTGAATGGGCTGTACCCAGTGCTCGACTGGGGTGATGCGATAAGCCCATAGCATTCGTTGGAGCTCTTTTTCCCAGTCTTGTCCAGCACTTATTGCTGCTTGCACCGATCCCATTATTACACGATTGAATCTTTTGGCCAGTCCGTTTCCGCCGGATGGTACACCGGCGTGTGTTTGACCTCAATTCTGTTGTGGTCCATGAACGCATTCCATTTTGCTGAGGGGAATTGAGGTCCATTGTCACCCTTGGGATCCCTTCCCTCAAGAATGTGGAGGTGAAGAAAGATAACACTGCCTCGGTGTCGGCCACTTTGCAGACCTTCACCTCTGGCCACTTAGAGTACCTGTCCACCAATACTATGGCATATTTGGGCACCCCTTTGGTATCCAATATGGGACCTAATATGTCCACTGAAAGTATTTCCCACGGGCTGGAAGGGCATGTGAACTTTCCTAGTGGTGGGCGTAGTAGTATTTGGGTCTTATCTGCTCGGTTGCATTGCTCGCACGTTCTGACATATTTCTCTAGTTGACTGTCCATGGCAGGCCACCAATACGCCTGCTTTGCCCTTGCCTTAGTCTTCATGATCCCTAGGTGCCCTTCATGTAGGATGGTTAAGAGATGATTCATCAATGGCTGGGGGGCCACTTTGTCTCCTCTTAGTAGGAACACTGGGTTGTCTCCGACTGACAATTCTTCCCACAATTCCCAGAATTTCCTTAGAGTGCTATCTAGGTGTCTCTTTTCTGGCCACCCTTGCGTCACGTAACCCTTCACTGCTTCCAGGGTATCATTCTTGCAGTATGCTTCTTCCCACTCCTGTGCACTGATCACTCCTTCGTGGTCTTGCGTGAGTGCCACCATGTAGCTTTCCCATTCCGGAGGTTCTTGATCTGCTGCTGGTTCCATCGCGGCTGCTCTGCTCAAGAAGTCCGCTACTTTGTTTTTGCTGCCGGGAATATACTCCACTTCGTAGACAAAATCCAGCAGTCTCAGGGTCTTCTTTGCTATACGTGGGGTCGCATGGGCATGTCCACTAGATGTCAAGACTCTCACTAGTGGCTTGTGATCCGTGCGGAGCAGGAATTTCGAACCCCACAAGAACTGCATGAACCGTTCCATGGCCCAGACCGCCGCCAACATTTCCTTTTCCACCACACTGAATTTTTCCTCATTGGGTGCTAAGGACCTCTGCATCAGCACTGCACCCAGTCCCTTGTCGCTGGCATCGGTGGTAAGGATGGACAGGGCCGCTTGGTCGAGGGATGGCAGCACAGATATCTTGCTTCAATAACTCAAATACCTTTTGCTCTTCTCTTGCCCATTCGAAGGTGTTCTTCTCTTTCAGGAGTTGTCTGAGGTGGTGTATTTTGGATGCAAAGTGCCATGCCTAAGAAGGAGCAGACATCTTCCTTCCTTTGGGGTGTGGGTGCCTCTTTGATGGCTGCCACGTTGGCCCGTTTCGGTTCTATTCCAAATCCGCTGATCTCATGGCCTAAGTATGTCACTGATCCCACACCGAACTTGCAATTTTTCCATTCCACTGTAAGTCCATTTTGCACTGGGATGGTCAGCACCGCGTGTAGCTTGGCGTCATGGTCCTCCTTCAATTTTCCCATGATGAGGATGTCATCCTGAAAGTACTGCACTCATTCCACCTTCTGGAACAATCGTTGCATTAAGTTTTGGAATACCCCGGCAGAGGATGCTAGTCCGAATGGCATCCTGAGGAACTTATAACATCCGAAAGGTGTGATGAAAGACATCAGATGGTTGCATGATGGGTGTAAGGCGATTTGATGGTACGCTGAGTTGAGATCCACCGTCAAGAACCACCTGATTCCTTCCTTTTTGCTAGCGTTTCGTTTATCCGGGGAAGGGGGAACTTGTCCACAATGATGTTCTTATTGAGTTCCCTCAAATCCATGCATAGGCGCACCTTTCCGTTGGGTTTCTGTGCGACCACTAATGGCTTGAGCCATTCTGCACTTTCGATGGCCTCTATGACTCCGTTTTTCTCTAGGCGATGAAGTTCTTCTTTCACTGCTGCCCTGCTCCTGAAGGGAATGTTGCGAACCTTGTGGCTGACTGGTTTCGCCCTGGCCTTAAGGCATATTTTGTGTGTGAATTTTGTCATACGACCATCATCCCAGTGAAGACTTCTGGGTATTCCTTCTTCCACTCGTTCTCTTCGTATGCTTGGACGGTGTCTGTCATCATCACCTGGGTGGTCCCACCCAGATTGAGTTGGATTCCTAGGGCTCCTTGATCCTTCCAGCCTAGAACGGAGGGTCCCTTCGCTGCGACGTACAGCTTTTCTTCTGCACTTCGCCCCTTGAATTCAAACATCAACGGTCGATAATTCACCATGGGTATTGGTTCTCCGGTGAACGTGACTGGGTGTATGTCCGTGGGATGCAAGTCCCCACCCACTTTGGGTTCAAAGTCTTTTTCCCATATGGTTTGTTGAATAATGGTGTACGAAGAGCCCGAATCTGCCACCATATTTATTTGTACACCTCCAATCGATAATTGTAACGCCGGTTTCTTGGACCTTGTGCAGTTTACTCCCAGAACTTGGTTGTCTATACATAAGACTACGTCCTCTTCCTCTTCTCCATCCTGGACTTCTTTGTCTCCGTCCAACTCTTGGGTGACGTACTTCTCTTCTGTCCTTCTCAGCCTACGTCGGCACACCTTTTCATAGTATACCATTATTCCACAAAAGGAGCACTTGGCTCTGAACGCCGGGCATCCTTTGTAGTTGCTTGTATGTCTTTGTTTACCACACCTGTAGCATAAGTTCCTGCCTTCTCCTTGTGTTCTCTGGGTTTTCATGGACCTCAGAGGGTATTTCTTCTGGTATCTTGAGTTTTGCGGAGTATGTTGCTGCTTCGTTTCTGGCTTGGCTTTGTCTGAAACTTTACATACTGAGGTTCTGTTGATGGTCTCCCTCTTCGCCGCTTCGGCACACCTCTTCGACAGTTCTGCTTTCTTCACAAGCGCTACCACTTCTTTGAGGGGTGCGTCACCTTTGACCCACAACTTCTCTTGGATCGCTATGTTAGCAGTGTGCATTATGATCTGATCTCTGGTGATGAGTTCGTCATGCAGGGTACTGAATTTGCACGTCACTGCCAAATTCTGTAGTGCAGCCACATACTCGTCTATCGATTCTCTGCTGCTTTGTTTCCTTTGGAAAAAGTTGCACCTATCTATGGCTGTGCACACTACCGGTCGGTGGTGAGAGTCAAGGTCTTCGAGCGCTTGTTGGAACTCATCTGTGTCATTTGGAAGTCTGGTCTTTTTCACTAGGTTATCATACACTTTGATGCCTTCTGGACCTAGGTTGTGCAGGAGTGTTTTCTTTCTCCTTGAGCTGGAGAACGCTCCTTCTCCTTCTTCTTCTAGGGCTGCTAGGTAGTTTAAGAAGTATCTCTTCCAGTCCTCCCATGGCATGGCTGGCTCACCCCTCTTGGGTAAGAAGGGGACTAGGTTGGTGAGTGATGACGACTGCGCGCACATTTTACCCCATTGCGTTGAGCTTGAACTTGTTGTGTGGCAACCCCTGGTGGGCTCCCTGGGGCTTGCCTCTCCGCTGTCCTCCTTGATTGTGTGGGTGAAGGGTCTCCTCCCCCCTCTTACGATGAGCCTGCGGTATCCAGTGCTATGCTCCCCAATGGCGTATTGCTGATCTCCGTGGTTCCCTCTTGGAGAGTGTGGGGCGTGCTTATGTGGCTTGTGGTGTAATGTTGCGTCACAGGTTACTCACTGTGATGGTGATGGGCCCCTTAAGCTATTGGGCTAGGATCTGGTAAGTGCAACGGCCACCAGCGTGTCAGCGTAATGTTGACTCCTGCCTGACTTCAGGCGATGCCAAGGGACTCTTCTCCCCACCTTGTGCAGCTCACTCGGGCCGCGATTCTGTCTCCTGCGCCGGTTGGGTGAAGGCGCAAGCTGCTGGATGAAGCGGGTACTGGTAGCGGTGCCCACTAATGGGAATGTGGTGCACCGGTGGGGTGCGCCCGTGGGACCTCGCTTGGCTCCTTGCTCACAGCGGGGCACTCCCCACTGCTGCGCTCTGATTACACGGTGGTGGGGGGCGGTGGGTTCTAGATGTGCGCCGCACCGCAGTCGGTGCGGTGCATCCCTTTCTTCGTCGCCACTTTATATAGAGGTGTAGTTGTATTAAATAAAGACTGCCACAACTTCTTTTGCTGGAAGGTGTGTGCGTTTATTCCGAGCGCCGGGAAATTGCCTCTTGCTTTCATGTTACACTTGCGCCATCAGGAAATGGCCGCCGGCGTTCCCAGCAACCCCTGGGTGAATGCTAGAGACACTAGAGCGCGTCGCCACAAAATGCTGTCAGTAAAGCCTTCAGTGAAGCTCCTGCAAAAAGGAAAGTCTTGCAGCGTGATTAGGATGAGAATCAGCGGCAATATTACACATGAGGAACACTTTCCCTGTTTGCGCCTCGCATATTTCAAAAGGTGACCCGGCCCCAAACAGCGTCAATGCGCCATATTACAATGAATTAGGGCAGTCATAAAATCCTGCTGGACTGGAAGACCGCATTCCGTGAAATACAGAGCAGCTGCTTCAAAATGCTCCATGTTTCTCTGTGCAGCCCGCTGTTCTTTCCAGTGTGTTTAGAGATCCCAGAGAGTCAGGGCCGGACTGGGAACCACAACCAGCCCTGGCAAAGTGCTCGGGGGGGTTGGAGGTGCCGCCGAGCTGTTTGCCGGGCCCGGTTTTCGGCCGATTTTGGTACAGAGACGATTTTGCAGCTATGCTGCAAAAACGGTCCTGTAACAAAAATGCCCCTCAGGGGCCCAAAATCGGCCCCCACCAGTGCGGCGCACCGGGGGATTGCCCAGTGCCCGGCTATGGCCAGTCCGGCCCTGCAGAGAGTGACTGCATCCACCTACAGAGGGATGTCTATAACTCCACGAAAGGCCTGCGTTCAGGAGGCGCACAGACAATGCTCTAGCTTTCTGTGGCACAATAGCCGTGCGTCTCTTAAGGGCATGTTTGCCTCTGTGCCCATGTCTATAATAAGGCGCAAGTGCAAAGGCAAAGAGATTCCTTAATTTACATAGGCCATGCCCCCATGCAAATAAGGGAACGCTCTCTCATGATAGCACTGGTGCTGCATGTGTGCCAGTATTACAGAAGGAGCCGCACATGCGTCTGCGGCCCCTTCTGTACTTTCATTGTGTTGCAGGGGCGCACAAAGTGGGCACACACACCTGTTGCTTGCCGGGGCACAGTGTATAATATGGCCCTACGAGGGGCCAAAAGGCAAATATATTTATGGTTCACAGCTGCAAGAACTCTTAAAACACAGAAGAGAAGTCTTAGATTTTGAAAGCACACCTCAAAATGGTGGAGAGTGGAAAGGTATTGATAAAAGATAATTTCCAAGTTTTTTTGTTAAAAGATGCCTTTTGAAGGTTTTTGAAGAGGACTTTCTTTAGGTCCAAGAGTGAATTACATTTTTACAACTGTGCCATTGACTTCATCCTTAGCATGTGAGGAAGCCACTATACCTCTTAATGTTGTTTAAAAACTGGAGGAATTGTTAAAAAGATCATATGCTGCTTCAAACTTTTCAATAAGAGCTGGTGCCTCTGCTGCCTAAGGCTCCCAAGACTAACAAAAAAAATCAGTTACTCTTTGCTAGAAGAGGCAGACCCAAAATGGAGTGCTGTGGAGCTTACATTTATCCTCCATATTAGCTTATTGTTTTTGAATTAGTATCTTTTTCTAATGGTAATTTGGACATTTTCCCCAAGTCGAGAATGTTCCATGCATGCATTTATTCCTGTTAGATATCGTTGCCTCGTAGTCTGTACAAATTAGTTCCAGGGTCGCACTATGCTTTGTTTTATTTTCTGTGGTTGTGTGAGACGACTCTTCTGCTTCAGATTAATTTAATATATTCTTCTGACCCCCTGGCAGAGTGTGATAAGCTTGCTCTTTTATTATTTAATCAGCGCCCATGCTAAAGTCAGAGATAGGTTCACTTCCCAACAGAGTTATCATGGAGGCTGCCTGTTAGCTGTGACTGAGATGCAGTTCTGCTGTCCCCGACCTTCATCCTGAGAAGGAAGATAACTGTGCAAGAGAGGTGTGCAGACCTGCTCACTCAAGAAGTGTGCATTTGTTAATGCACTCAGGAGGGCTTCTTCACTTACTGTACCAGATATGGGGTTAGGTCATTCCAACAGGACTGACAGAAGGGTATTACCAAAATACTCTCTTTAGCATGGCGATATTAGTGATGGATAGGAGTAACCTTAGCATTATTATGGACAATTAACACAGTTGAATTGTTTGTGTTTTTCACCATTCGAATAATACTTATAACAATGATGTGTCTCATTTTTCTAATAATCACAGTTCATGTTTTACTTACAATGATTAGAGTTTTTCAAAAAACATTTGAAAATGCCTTATTGTATATTTTCTCTGTGACACCTTGGGCATGTGAAATTGACAAACAAAAGGGTTAGATCTTTTTCCATGATTTTGTTGGGAATCTGAGTGATCATTTGTGAGGTTTCCGATAACATCTATAACTCTGTAAGGTTACGGGTGTAGATGTGGTACTGTTAGCTAGCCGAACAAACTAGCATTCACTGATTATATAGGAAAACTCAGTCTCTATATTACAAAGAGTTGTTGATCTGAATACACAGTCCTACTATATTCATAGAAACAGTATAGCAGGAGTTGTTAGCCTAATTCCTCTCCTATAACAATTTTTTAACTTTGTGGTATGTTACAAGAGTAGTAGGAGCCTTGGTAATGGGAAGATGACTTCTGATTTAACAAGCATTGGAAATGCAATAGGTCTCGCATTAAAAAAGTAGGAGCTATTGGTCTTGTAAATGAATTTTTTTTGTGTTGATTTTTGAAATAGCTAAATTGATAGCTTTGTCATTCACAACGCCAATAGTTTTAACTTTTGTGAATGTGACACCTATAGCATTTGGAATACAACATGTTTTGTATTTACGTGACTTTGATGGCAGCTCTTGTTATTATGCCACATCTCTAGAGAGCAGGAGACTGCAGCAGGGGAGAGAAGCACAGCCCTGCATGATGAGCGTCCTCCCATCGCACACCCATCTGTGGCTTGAGTGGTGTGAGTGTGAGGGTGAGGGGTGTGAGGGTGAGGGGTGTGAGCGTGAGGGGGTGTGAGGGTGAGGGGGTGTGAGGGTGAGGGGGTGTGAGGGGGTGTGAGTGTGTGTGATGGTGAGGGTAAGTGAGGGGGTGTGAGGCTGAGTGTGTGTGAGGGTGAGTGAGGGTGTTTGATGGTGAGTGAGGGAGTGTGAGTGTGTGGGTGTGTGATGGTGTGAGGGTGAGGGTGTGTGAGGGTGAGTTAGGGAGTGTGAGGGTGTGTGAGTGGGTGAGTCTGAGAGTTAGGGGGTGTGAGGGTGACTGAGGGTGAATGAGGGTGAGGGGATGAGGGTAAGGGTGTGTGAGGGTGAGGGGTGTAGATGGTGAGAGGTTGCGAGGCTGAGGGTGGGTGAGTGTGTGTGAGGGTGAGGGTGTGAGGTGTAGTGAGGGTGAGAGTGTTGTGAGGGTGTGAGGGGAGCGAGGGTGTGTGAGGGTGAGGGGGTGTGAGGGTGAGGGGGTGTGAGTGTGTGTGAGGGTGAGGGTGGGTGAGGGGGTGTGAGGCTGAGAGTGTGTGAGGTGTAGTGAGGGTGAGAGTGTTGTGAGGGGTGTGAGGGGAGCGAGGGTGTGTGAGGGTGAGGGGGTGTGAGGGTGAGGGTGTGTGTGTGTGAGGGTGAGGGTGAGTGAGGGGGTGTGAGGCTTAGGGTGTGTGACAGTGTGTGAGGGTGAGGGTGTGTGAGTGTGAGTGAGTGTGAGTGAGTGTGAGTGAGGGTGAGTGAGGGTGTGGGTGTGTGACGGTGTGTGAGGGTGAGGGTTTGTGAGGGTGAGTGAGGTAGTGTGAGGGTGTGTGAGTGGGTGAGGGTGAGAGTTAGGGTGTGTGAGGGTGAGGGTGTGAGGGTGACTGAGGGTGTTTGAGGGTGGGGGGATGAGGGTAAGGGTGTGTGAGGCTGAGGGGTGTTGATGGTGCGAGGGTGAGGGGGTGAGTTTGTGAGAGTGAGGGTGTGCGGTGTAGTGAGTGTGAGAGTGTTGTGAGGGGTGTGAGGGTGTGAGGGGAGCGAGGGTGTGTGAGGGGGGTGTGAGGGTGAGGGGGTGTGAGTGTGTGTGAGGGTGAGGGTGAGTGAGGGGGTGTGAGGCTGAGGGTGTGTGACGGTGTGTGAGGGTGAGGGTGTGTGAGGGTGAGTGAGGGTGAATGAGGGTGTGTTAGGCTGAGTGTGTGTGACGGTGTGTGAGGGTGAGGGTGTGTGAGGGTGAGTGAGTGTGAGTGAGGGTGAGTGAGGGGGTGTGAGGGTGTGGGTGTGTGATGGTGTGTGAGGGTGAGGGTGTGTGAGGGTGAGTGAGGGAGTCTGAGGGTGTGTGAGTGGGTGAGGGTGAGAGTAAGGGTGTGTGAGGGTGAGGGTGTGAGGGTGACTGAGGGTGTGTGAGGGTGAAGGGATGAGGGTAAGGGTGTGTGAGAGCGAGGGGTGTTGATGGTGAGAGGGTGCGAGGGTGAGGGGGGGTGAGTGTGTGTGAGGGTGTGTGAGGATGAGGGTGTTAGGTGTAGTGAGTGTGAGATTGTTGTGAGGGGTGTGAGGGTGTGAGGGTGTGAGGGGAGCTAGGGTGTGTGAGGGTGAGGGGGTGTGAGGGTAAGGGGGTTTGAGTGTGTGTGAGGGTGAGGGTGAGTGAGGGCGTGTTAGGCTGAGGGTGTGTGACGGTGTGTGAGGGTGAGGGTGTGTGAGGGTGAGTGAGGGTGAGTGAGTGTGAGTGAGGGTGAGTGAGGGTGTGTGAGGGTGTGGGTGTGTGACGGTGTGTGAGGGTGAGGGTGTGTGAGTGTGAGTGAGGGAGTCTGAGGGTGTGATCTATTACTCGCTGTGTATTCAGATGTTTCCATATTTTGTTTGCATTTATTGTTTTTCTTAAAAAATGTTATATTTTACAATCCATTTCTGCATTTTTATGTATTAATTGGTGCACTGTCCTCGCGATTCATTAAGTTTTCATTTTTGAATACCTACAAGTGTGTAATCCGATGTTTAGTTATTGAATTAAATGTTGCCTAATGCTATTTACGTTTGGAGTTGGAGGGTGGATTAGTAGTTGGAGGGTGGATTAGTAGTTGGAGGGTGGAGTAGTAGTTGGAGGGTGGAGTTGTAGGGTGGTGTTGTAGGGTGGAGTTGGAGGGTGGACTTGGACGGTGTGAGTGTGAGGGTGAGTGGATGTGAGGGTCAGGGGGTGTAATGGTGTGTGATGGAGTGTAAGGGTGAGTGAGGGTGACTGTGTGAGTATGAGTGAGGGTGTGAGGGTTGTGAGGGTGAGGGGATGAGGGTGTCTAAAGATGAGGGGGTGAGGGTAATGGGGTGTGAGTGTGTGTGATGATAGGTGTGGGTGAGTGAGGGTGAGAGTTTGAGGGTGAGTGAGGGTGAGTGTTGTGAGGGTGTGAGTGTGTGAAGGTGAGTGAGGGTGTGCGAGTTTGAAGGTTGAGTGTGTGACTGTGGGTGAGGGTGTGTGAGGGTGTGTGAGGGGGTGTGAGGGTGAGGGGGTGAGGGGTGATGGTGTGTGATGGTGAGTGGGTGAGGGTGATTGAGGGTGTGTGAGGGTGAGGGTGTTGAGGTTGTGGGTGATGGTGTGTGAGGGTGAGGGGGTGAGGGGGTGAGGGTGAGTGAGGGTGTGTGAGGGTGAGGGTGTTGAGGGTGAGGGTGTGTTGGTGAGTGATGGTGTGTGAGGGTGTGAGGGAGGTTGAGGATGAGTGAGGGTGTGTGAGGCTGAGGGTGGGTGAGGGTGTGAGTGGGTGTGAGTGAGAGTTGTTGTGATGATGCCTATAAGTGTTCATTTTTTCTCTGTGAATATTGTACACTTCAAATGTATTAATGTTGTGAAGCGTTGTTTCAGAAGCTAAGAGACCTATGTAATGTTGATTGATGCTGTTGTTAGCGCTGAATCAAAAAACAAACACATCAGTAACTTTTTTTATATTATCCATGTAAAAAGTTTTCTTTTTTTTTGTAAGGTACACATCAATCCGCACTGCAAAAGCTTTGCTTGCATTAACATAGATGCACAGTCATTTTGGAGGGTGGAGTTGTAGGGTGGTGTTGTAGGGTGGATTTGGAGGGTGGACTTGGACGGTGTGAGGGTGAGGGTGAGTGGATGTGAGGGTCAGGGGGTGTGAGGGTGAGTGATGGTGTGTGAGGGTGAGTGAGGGTGACGGTGTGAGTATGAGTGAGGGTGTGAGGGTTGTGAGGGTGGACCTGGACGGTGTGAGGGTGAGTGGATGTGAGGTTCAGGGGGTGTGAGGGTGTGTGATGGTGTGTGAGGGTGAGTGAGGGTGACGGTGTGAGTATGAGTGTGGGTGTGAGGGTGAGGGGGTGAGGGTGTGTGAAGATGAGGGGGTGAGGGTAATGGGATGTGAGAGTGTGTGATGATAGGTGTGGGTGAGTGAAGGTGAGAGTTTGAGGGTGAGTGAGGGTGAGTGTTGTGAGGGTGTGAAGGTGAGTAAGGGTGTGCGAGTTTGAAGGTTGAGTGTGTGACTGTGGGTGAGGGTGTGTGAGGGTGAGGGGGTGTGAGGGGGTGTGAGGGTGAGGGGGTGAGGGGTGATGTTGAGTGATGGTGTGTGATGGTGAGTGGGTGAGGGTGATTGAGGGTGTGTGAGGGTGAGGGTGTTGAGGTTGTGGGTGAGGGTGTGTTGGTGAGTGATGGTGTGTGAGGGAGGGTGAGGATGAGTGAGGGTGTGTGAGGCTGAGGGTGAGGGTGGGTGAGGGTGTGAGTGGGTGTGAGTGTGAGTTGTTGTGATGATGCCTATAAGTGTTCATTTTTTCTCCGTGAATATTGTACACTTCAAATGTATTAATGTTGTGAAGCGTTGTTTGAGAAGCTAATAGAGACCTATGTAATGTTGATTGATGCTGTTGTTAGCGCTGAATCCAAAAACAAACACATCAGTAACTTTTTTATATTATCCATGTAAAAAGTTTTCATTTTTTTTGTAAGGTACACATCAATTCGCACTGCAAAAGCTTCGCTTGCATTAACATAGATGCGCAGTCATATTGGAGGGTGGAGTTGGAGGGTGGAGTTGGACGGTGTGAGTGTGAGTGGATGTGAGGGTCAGGGGGTGTGAGGGTGTGTGATGGTGTGTGAGGGTGAGTGAGGGTGACGGTGTGAGTATGAGTGAGCGTGTGAGGGTTGTGAGGGTGGAGTTGGACGGTGTGAGTGTGAGGGTGAGTGGATGTGAGGGTCAGGGGGTGTGAGGGTGTGTGATGGTGTGTGAGGGTGAGTGAGGGTGATGGTGTGAGTATGAGTGAGGGTGTGAGGGTGGACTTGGATGGTGTGAGTGTGAGGGTGAGTGGATGTGAGGGTCAGGGGGTGTGAAGGTGTGTGATGGTGTGTGAGGGTGAGTGAGGGTGACGGTGTGAGTATGAGTGAGGGTGTGAGGGTTGGGAGGGTGAAGGGGTGAGGGTGTGTGAGGGTGAAGGGGTGAGGGTGTGTGAACATGAGGGGGTGAGGCTAATGGGGGGGTGGACTTGGACGGTGTAAGTGTGAGTGGATGTGAGGGTCAGGGTGTGTGATGGTGTGTGAGGGTGAGTGAGGGTGACAGAGTGAGTATGAGTGAGGGTGTGAGGGTTGTGAGGGTGAAGGGGTGAGGGTGTGTGAGGGTGAAGGGGTGAGGGTGTGTGAACATGAGGGGGTGAGGCTAATGGGGAATGAGAGTGTGTGACAGGTGTGGGTGAGTGAGGGTGAGAGTTTGAGGGTGAGTGTTGTGAGGGTGTGAGGGTGTGAAGGTGAGTGAGGGTGTGCGAGTTTGAAGGTTGAGTGTGTGACTGTGGGTGAGGGTGAGGGTGTGTGAGGGTGAGGGGGTGTGAGGGTGAGGGGGTGATGTTGAGTGATGGTGTGAGGGTGATTGAGGGTGTGTGAGGGTGTTGAGGTTGTGGGTGAGGGTGTGTTGGTGAGTGATGGTGTGTGAGGGTGTGAGTGTGATTGAGGGTGTGAGGGTGTGTGAGGTTGTGAGAGTGTGTGAAGGCGTCTGGGGAGGGGGAGGGGAAATGCGAGCCTGGCTGGTGCGTTGAGAAAGAGGGGAGGTGCTTGCGGCTGGGGGCTGGGGAACAGATGGTGAAGGCTGGCGAATTGAGTTGTGCATGCTCGCTTGGAGTCTTGGACTTTTGCAAGTTGCAGCCCGTTCCTTTCTGCTGCTACTCCGTTTGTATCGAGTGCCGAGGCTGCATAGTTAAGACCAGGGCTTCAAACTGAGCCTGCAAATGGAAGCCGCATTGAAAGCCCCCTCAGCCCCCACCCCATCAAGGCACACGAAACAGATAGAGGGCTGCCATTTTATTTTGATTTTGTTGGGCTCACCAGCATTGGAACGCTGCCGTTCACTACCACACATCTAGGGTAGTGTATTTTTTGTTTTCGGTACAAGGCTAATTAATGTGTGTTAGTTAATACAAATTCTTTTAAGAACATGATGCTTCCAACATCTTTTAGTATTCAATGCGAAGATGTCAAATGCTGGTTTAAGACGAGACACGGCCGTGAAACTGCAGGGAGAGAGAGAGAGGGGAGGTGCTGGCTGCTGGGGAGGGGGAGGAGAAATGCGAGCCTGGCTGTGTGCAGTGAGAGAGAGGGGAGGTGCTGGAGAGGGGAGGTGCTGGCGTCTGGGGAGGAGAATTGCGAGCCTGGCTGTGTCCGGGGAGAGAGAGGGGAGGTGCTGGCGGCTGGGGGCTGGGGAACAGATGGCGAAGGCTGGCGAATTTTGTTTAAAAAATAGTCTGTTTCAGTGGGCAAAAAATGAGTTGTGCAGGTTTAAGGGTTTAAGACGAGACACGGCCGTGAAACAGCAGGGAGAGAGAGGGGAGGAGCTGGTGGCTGGGGAGGGGGAGGAGAAATGCCAGCCTGGCTGTGGAGAAATGCGAGCCTGGCTGTGTGCTGGGAGAGAGAGGGGAGGTGCTGGCGGCTGGGGAGGGGGAGGAGAAATGCGAGCCTGGCTGTGTGCGGGGAGAGAGAGGGGAGGTGCTGGCGGCTGGGGGTGGGGATAGCTGTGGGAGGGAGCCTTGTCGCTTTCTTGTGCACGTGCTTTTAATGTCAATGCGCTTGCGCATTGAGCTTCAATTTGACGGGCACTGCAAGGAATCGCCATGGAATCGCAAGTTGGTTAAAGTCTGTTTAAGCCCCCATAGTCTCACAAGCTCAATGCGCATGCGCATTGACAGGCGAGACCTAAAAATGGGGAAGCTGGACGTGATTCAAAGGCTTTAATACACCATTCTTGGGGTCAAAACATTTTGGTTCTCAGTTGAACGATTTAATGCAAAAACCTGCAGTCGAAAAGATGTTTTTGCAGGCTTGTAGAATTTCTTCAGGCTAAAAAGTCTTTTATTCAGAGGTGTCTCATTCAAAATTTCAAACAAAGGAGATTTCTCATACATGGCGGGATGTGAGGCCAGGATAAGTGTGCTATCTGATAAATCCTAGCTCCAACCAGCCCTGCTGCAGCCACAGCCACAGCAACATCCAAAATCCTGACTATCCTAAGAGTCTTGTGAGGGGAAATTTGAAGGAATTCTAGAGCTAGAGGGTGGAAATAAATCAAGACATCTGGGTGTTAAACATCATAAAAGATGCGTATTCTAGTTTCCAGCACATCTGCAAGTTGCAACGGAAGGGAAGTCTCATTTCTTCGACACACCTGGAGAGGTCTGGGCCTGCCTGGACTCCACAGGATGCTCCATAAGCAGCAAATCTACACACACAGACAACACCAATTGAGATGGAACGGAGATGCGGCGCGATACTGGCAACCCAAAACACAGCATCCTACCCTAATGGCTGTCCCTGACTTGGAAAAAATGTTGCAGGAACGTTTTCAGGCACTACAAACTGCAGCAGCAATGGGTGAACAGGATAGGAACTCTGGGATATATGATGACTCAGTCTCATCACTCAGTGATGATGGCTCTTCGATTACGTGCCCTTCCAGGACTGACTCAGCCACGCCACCCCATCCCTCCCCCGGGCATTTCCCCGCAGACAGCTGATTACATTTGTGGACACCTGCTGTTAATGCTGATAACATTCTGCAGTCCTACTGCTACTCCTACCTACAGGTATGTACCTGAAACTGTCAACCTCGTCTATATCCATCTGGTTTGTTGTACCCTGCAGGTTTGATATGAATTATCCTGTCAATTGGGACTACAACCTCAGGTAGCCATTATCACTTCTGACTGTCCCTTGGGGATGGGGCAAAGCTTGTATACCTATGCGCTGTGTAGGTCGCGGGACATAGCGTTTCACTGTACCTGTGAGACTGCTTGCTGGCACCTTAGCTACCCCCGATAGATTACTGCCTAGTTGCCTTTTCTCACTTGAAGTTGTTACTTATTTGGGTGGACATATGATGTGTTTCTGCTCTTTTGGTATTTACAATTTTGTGATTGTTGTTAAATTGTGTTTATTTGTTCGCTATGACCCACTCCGTCACCAGGCTCTACCTCACACATTACATAACATTTGTTCCTTGCCCGAGACTCATCGATCTTACTGCCTATACACTGACACTAGGCAGATGACCCACTTCACATACTACTCATAGCACACTTTCACATAATGACGTGGAATGTCAGAGAGATGCACACACCATCAGGTCGCTACTCAGTATATGCTTACTTGAACAGGCAATCAATACACATGGCACTATTGCAGGAAACACAGCTAATCTCAAACGGAAACCAAAAGACTACAGCAGCAATGGAGTGGTCAGGTCCATGCCACCATATTCTCTAGTTACGCCCGTGGTACACTACTTTAGATCAGATCAGGTATCACATTAACAACCGACAACACAATTATAGACGCTGTGGGCCATTATGTGTTAGTACAGGCATGACTAGACGGCCGGTATGTACTGTTGGGTCCTATCTATGCACCAAATACGGACCAGGTTGCCTTTTATCATGCACTTTCACACACTCTCTCTCAGAAGAATGGCCTACCATGGTTACTTGAAGGAGACTTTAATAGTGTTTTGGACACTACTATGGATCGATCCTTTCCTCCACTGCCTCGCACATCAGCCACCACTAATGCTCGCATGCTAACTGATTGACCCCAGCAGTGGAAACGTGGTGGCATTGCAACCAAGTGCTAAAAGTCTATTCCTCTTCCTCTGCTCCACACAAGT
The DNA here is from genome assembly GCF_964263255.1 of Lissotriton vulgaris. Taxonomy (NCBI): domain Eukaryota; kingdom Metazoa; phylum Chordata; class Amphibia; order Caudata; family Salamandridae; genus Lissotriton; species Lissotriton vulgaris. The sequence goes on along the minus strand of NC_141691.1, from coordinate 1,838,413,471 downwards.
TACATGTCTGTATTGACAGGACGATAGCCATCCCGTCACAACTCCCCTCCATTACAAAACTTTAATATTGAAGGCCCTCACACTCTGATCGCAATATACAGCTATTATATTTGCACTGGGAAACCATAATCCCTCCTATTCCCACTTGGAAGTTTCGGCCAACGCTACTGGAAGACCCTCCCTTTCAAGACTTAGTGGGCATGATGATTGGTGACTATTTCCAACACTATGCAGATACGGCTTCCACTAGCTTGGTTGAATGGGTTGCATTTAAGGTGACGCTGAGGGGACATTGTTTGGGCGCACAGTGTAACATGAGGTGCAAACTTGATCATGACATCACTAGTTTAGAACGCAAACCTTTCAAGCTGGAGACCCGTGCTGTAGACAACCTGAAAAACCTTATTACCCTTACTGATGCCCGGCACGACTATGCAGCCTTACTGGAGCGTCTGCACTGTCTAAACTATGCTGCACATTCAGCACGTAAGCATTTCACTGCTGAAAATACAGGACAGTTGCTAGCATGGCTTAGCCACCATGATCAACCCCACAGGCCCATTGGAACACTGTGATCCAGTACAGACACACCTCTATACACCCAAACCGACATACACGATGAACTGACCCATCACTACACTAGAGTCTAACAGTCAGCCAACCCTGACAAATACAAATCATTCTTCACTAATCTCACTGTTCCCACCATTCTGGCTGCAGTTTGACTGACATTGAATGTACCTATACCCTTGACTGATATCCAAAATTCAATTAAGACACTTGCAAACGGGAAAACCCTGAGACCAGATGGTTTGCAGACTGAATTTTCCAAGATGAACATGGCTCTACTCGCCTGCAACTGATCAAAATGTATGGGTATCACATGCTTTGGGAACTATTTCAGACTCTTAAAGACCAGCAACGGTCATGTCTTTGCCTAAGACCAGTACAAATCCTGAACTTGCTGGCTCATATAGGATGCTAACGCCAGTTAACACTGTTGACAACATTTTAGCAAAAAGTATTGCAGATAGCATGGCACCCCAAGCCCAGACCTTGGTGCACCCTGATCAGAATGGCTTTGACCCCACAGGTAACACTACCTTGAATCTCCGGTATTTCTTCAGGATCATGAAATTTGCCCCCAATAACCGGCCATGGTCTGGAATTCTGGCACAAGACCTTGAAAAGACCTTTGACTCCCTAGAATGGATTTATTTATTTGCTGATTTCGCCCAATATGGAATTGGTGATTGTTTCCTTGGGGTGGATTATACATTAATCCATCAATTAGAGCCAAAACAGGACCCGTGATATCGACAAATATCCCTATTCACAGAAGCACATGCCAAGGCTGCCCGCTATCCCCAATACTGTTCTCACTAGCCATCCAACCATTGGCAATAATGCTATGTCATCAAGGGGCCCCATGGGGAGTTACCGTCGGCGATGGCCGACATTTTACATCTTTTACGCTGATGACATGTTATTGTACCTCTGAGATGTCTGCGATGTTCCCAAATTGATTGATTCCATACTAACACAATTTGCTGATATCTCAGGCCTCAGAGTCAATTGGGCAAAATCGTGCATATTTCCCTTCCTCCCGAATATAGACAACCCTGTCTTAGAGATGGGAGGTGCAGGACTGGACAGGCAGCAGCACATCTTTAGGTATCTAGACATACAGATATACCATGCTGCAGCTGATTTGTTAGACAGTAACATTACGAGAGTGGTGACGATGCTTCATGCGTAGATGGAGTTTTGGCCCACACTGCCATAAGCGGTCATGGTAAAAGTGTCTTTACTTAAAATGCTGGCATTACCTCGCCTCCTCTATATTTTGTACTAACCAGCACCTTTATATACCAGGCGTGTTCTTTCGGGAATGTGAGTAACAGACCCGAGACGTTATCTGAAACGCATCTAGATGCAGACTGGCCTAGTGGTCCCACAATTGAACACTATTATTTGGCCTCCCAAATGCAATGGATTGCGCAATGGTTTTCGGGTCAGCCACAGCCCGCACTGGCTGGTCCTTATGCCAAATAACAAGCTTATTCCATCTTTGTACACAACTACAGCCACCAGAACCGCTATTATTGGATGTAGCACACAAGTGTTATCATAAGGGTTTGCGCATTACCAGACACGTTCTACCTTATGTGCCAGGACTGGCATTACTAGGCCCTTCTAGGACCCCAGGTCCAATCACAACAATGGAACTGATGTTATGGCTCACTGCAGGTGGGGTGGGGGGGAGACAACAGACGATGGGAGAGGTAAAATTAAATACAAATATAAATAAAACCATCTACATTGCACTAAGTCAGCGATGCAGGTGGTGGAAGGTAAGTGTTTCTTTTTAAAAATTTTATATTATATTTATTATCCCTTCTATCTGTCGTTTTCCACCTCCCATACGGCAAGTACCCACTGCCCACCACTCTTACCTCTGCCAGCCACCACTGCCTGCATGCCTCTCTTAAACTGTATTCTGTATCATATGTCATGTCTCTCTATGCAATAACGTACGCTGTATGATACACTTACCCTTTGCTTGTATGTGTCTGTATGAAGACCTATGACCCAATTCATCATAAAAACAAGAAAATGTTACTCAATAAACAGTTTCGAACAAAAGAAAAAGATGCTTATTCTATTTAATTCAAACTCCTCCTCTAGAGGCTTTTTATTAAATAGAAGCAGAGAACAAGAGACAAGCCATGAAAGAAGGGGTTCAAGTTCTGATGCAGAAAAAAGCAACCCTACAGGCCACACATCAGAAAAGGGCAAGGTGTCTATTATATCTTCTTGTTTAATACTTATTTTTATTGTCATTTAGCATGAAATAATAGTGTACAATTTTTCCAGTGCATAAGCGGGCATTTCCTTGCCCCTCTCCCCACCAGTTGAGGCCTAAGTATACTTCAGGTAAACCCTGATACCTTATGTGTGAGGTATAGTTGTGGCTGGGATGACCTGGTCTCCCGGCTAGTCCGTGGTAGATCGCAGGCGTGGGAGATGCCTTTGATGTATTGCCCGTCCCTTCTCGGGGTATCTGGGCCAGGTCGTTCATCACAGATTCAGCTTTACCAGTGCAATGGCCTGTCCCTCTTGTGTGCCTGCATTATATATAAACCCCTTCATGCATCCCACTAGAATACCCATAACAAACTATAACCTTCTAACCTCGTCCCATGGGAGTTTACTGTCAGCACCATAGTCAGGTAGGAGCGCAGCGGGTCCACACCCACGTTGGGCATTGGAGGAACCAAGGATAGAAGAGTGGAAGAAGGCCCCCGGGGGCCTACTAGCCACCTCACTTCTTGCATTCACCAAAATCAAATTCGTCAACCAGCAGGCGGGGGCTCACCAGCATCCCACCTGTCGACAGTCAGAACTATTCATCGCTCAGCCTTGTATCGCACCTCTCTCTGTCCCCCTCCCTGCTCATGTCCCCACTGTCGTCTTGAGGTCTCTCTGGCTGAGTCTCTGCTTCCGATTGGTGCTCCCATTCATTCATCACATCTGAGCACATGTCTGCTATGGGACATCTACTGACCCCCTTGGCTTCCTACTTCTGCAGTGCCCTCTCCTCAGCTCAGGCCCACAGGGTGGGTCGGAGTAGCTTCGTGAGTAATGTCCCCCAGTTTGGTTCAGTTGCTATTGGGCCTAGCTCCGGTCGGCCGGCCCGCCGCCCCATCAAGCTACCTTGTAATCCATTAAAGTTGTGCTGCCATGTGGTACAGTTCAAAATTAGGAGCAGGAGTACCCTTTCCAAGAGTGGGTGGCAAAGGATGGCAAGTGAGACCGGCTGATGGCCTCAGTCCTAGACTAACTCCTGCAAGAGTGAATCCAGTTGATGTAACCACAGCACCGAAACCCTTACCGATAGGTTAGCAAAATAATAAAACAATCTCGGGGAGCATAAACATCTTGGAGAGTGCTATGCATGCCATTATGGACAGTTTGATGAATGGCCAGAAGGGAGCAAAAGACTTTATGAATTGACACACCTTATCCAGATTGCCCTCCTTTAAATCGTCAGGTTTGTGATAAATGTGAATACCTAGATATTTAAAGATGTGTGGCACCCAGAGAATGTCCGGTGGACATTCAGCGGTCAGGGGGCCTCCCACATCACTTGGCAGACTTACATCTTGGCGCTATCAACCCACAGGCCAGACAAGACCATATAGTCCTTAAAGAGCTGCAAAGTAAAGTCTATATCCAAATCTCCATTCTGCAGGTAAATAAGCAGGTCATCTGCATAAAGGTAGATGGTATGTTCCTTCCACAGGGGGCAACCCTGCCTTGTACCTCGACAGATGTCATAAGAATCCAAGATGGTGCATCCTGTTTTTACCCTGGCTGTGGGCTTTGAGTCACACCCAGCTAACCCATCTGTCACCAAGCCCCATGCGAAGCAAGACCACTTCAGGAAGTTCAATCACAAAGTATTGAATGCTTTCTTGAGGTCCACTGATAAGATAATGGCCTGGGGGTGCGTAGTGCTAGAGGCACTCTTGTGGTCCGACACCCTGTGGTGACCTTTGACTACCAATATTTTAACTGACTTTAGTCTGTTATTTTATCCTAGCCTGAATGTACGACGGTCCTGCATATGCCTTGCTTCTCTTACAAGTTCCTTTCTTGTAATCTTGCTGTCTTTCAGTTGGAGCTGTCACGGAGTAGGACAGACTTGGCAAGAACAGAGGTGTGGAATGTACTTTTTAGTCTCGAAATGCAGTGTTGTGGGAATGATGCACACATGTGCTCGGTGTTGTACATTGAGAGACGAAGTATGTGAATCTTTAAGCAGTTGTGCACAATTGTGTATTGTGTTGTACATGGATGAGAATTATTAAGTTCTTACTATTGGCTTTGACATGGCCTAGTGTCATCCTTTTTGCTGACTGCCATGCTTCAGCTTTTCTGCGTGCACACCAGTGCTTGCAAGTTGTTTGGGTTATTCACGTTCAAGGAATGTTTTTTGTTTAATGTACTCTGAAAGGCTTTGTGAGCTTCGTCAAGATAAAGGCTGGAACATGCGAGATATGGAGAAGGGGACGTGAGAACTCCTTCCTGCCATGGGGATGCTTGCTTGGAACCTGGCCAGTTCTGGTAAGATTCCTCTGGCTCGGAGGGAAGGTGTTTTCTGAACCTTCTAGTGTGCTTTGAGATCATAAAGCTGAGGGTTGTTGACTCAGAAACCATGAGTTTAGAATCCGAGTGGGGACGGACGCATCTACCCCTGAGTGTGGGACCCTCGTTGATGAGGCTCTCAAACACGGCTGTTTAACTTCCCCCGTCAGGAGTAGGTGAGATGCAGTGTTTGCACTAGGTGAAGTATTGAGTTTTGGTTACTGCCATTGTGATGTTTAGCCAGTGGCTTTGATAATTTGATGTATTTTCTTTGTGATGTGTGAGTGAGTTAAGGTGCACCTCCAAAGTAATCATTTGATGTATATATATATATATATATATATATATATATATATATCTTTATGGTCTCTTGCAGGACATCCTAGTATATTTCCTTGAGTCTTATTTCACATTATTTGCTGCTTGATTATTCATCAGTATTATTCATGCATTATATTTACCAAGTGTGTTATTTTTGCTTGCTTATAAACATATATATCTCTTTGTGTATTTGAATCGTGTGCATTTTGCATCTGGGAAAGCCTTTCTGTTAGAGAGCATTGTGTAAAATAAAACGCCAAGCCTTATTCTAAGATAGAGTCCCTGCATTTTGTAAAATAAAACCCTTTTCTAAAGGTGCTGTTTATGTCTCCTGCTTCGCCTTGTGGGTTTGGGTTACTGTGTGGAAGATTCTGTATTATCTGTTAGGCGCAAGAAAGACAGGGTGGTCCGTACAAACCCAATTGTGGTTGATGTTATACAGTGATGGAGATTGAGAGAGGTATTGTGGGTGGGTATACACCTATTCTGATCGCCGAGTATCAAATCTGTCATGTACAGCAGTGTTTCCCAAACTGTGGTCCGCGGACCCCCAGGGGTCCGTGACACATTCCCAGGGGGTCCGTAGGCAACAGTTTTAAAAGCACAGAAATGTTTCTTGTAGAATTAGCAGCTTTCCAGCAACAATAAATGTGTCAAGAGAATGCCAGTGATTAATGTACCTGCTGGAGAGTGAGGAGAGTTTTGTTCAGTGGCAGCTTTGATTGAACTAATGTAGCACAGAGGGTTAATGTGCCTACTGCAAAGAACGTGTAACATGCATCTTAAAAAGCAGTATTTTATGTGCCTAGGTTCGTGGTTACTGCTTTTGTCACAGAGATTCTTTTGTTACTGTGCACTTTATAAGTGACAATCGTAATCTAGCAGAGGGACCTATAAACTGTCATCAAAGAGCTGCTTGCAAACTGCATGGTACCAGTTAGTAACTTATATTTTGCCCCTGTTATTAACCCGTTTACCGCGGCGGTAATTCCCGCCGCGGTGCGGCCGTTTTCGATCGCGGGTGGAAAGCAGTCTGCCAATGGCCGACGGCAGCACTAGGGAGGTAGCGCTGCCGTCGGCCATTGGCCGACGGCAGCGCTTAAAGGGTTAATTATCCTGATTCTGCTAAAAAGATATATTTGGGTGGAAATACATTTTTTAATGTTAAAGGCAATGCTAGCCACTGTGTTATGTTCTGAATCCTGAGATTGTGCTTTTCCAGACCAAGCACTCTTTAAACATTTTATATACACACTGATTTACATGTATGATTCAATGTCTCTATATGTGTGTTATGTAAAGTGCTCTGACATCCTACAATGGTATGAGAGATGCTATAAAACAAATGAAATGCATGTGACAGAGGGGCTATTACTTTAATATAAAATACTAAGGGCCAGATGTACGATCTGTTTTTATATGTGCAAACGAGTTCGCGAACCCGTTTGTGCATGCAAAAACCTATTGGGCCATGTTCATAGCCCATTTCGTGAGTCGCAATTTGTTTGAGACTCTCTAAATAGGTTTTGCAACTTGCTATTTGGAAGGGGCATTCCCTTCCAAATAGCAAGTCTCAAAACCATGTACATATGTTTGCGGTCGCAAAACAGTCACAATTACCACCTACTTCAAGTAGATGGTAATGCATTCACAAATGGAAAGGGGCCCCAGGGGACCCCTTCCCCTTTGCAAATGCATGCAAAATTATTTTTTAAGGGCAGGCAGTGGACCCAGGGACCTCTGCCTGCCCTTAGAAAATGATAACAAAACGTTTCATTTTCTTATTTTTTTTAAATGCATGGTAAATAGGCTGCATTTTTTTTAAACTGCTTTATTTAACCACATGACTGCTAAGGCAATTCCCCTCCTGTGCTGGAAATTGAAATAGTCCATGGATCATGACGAGCTCAGCTCGTCATGAGCACACGACCTGTGTACTGCATGACGAGCTGAGCTCGTCCTGAGCAGCGAAGGGGTTAAAAGCAGTCCGAGACATGGTGGCCTGCAGAGCCCAGCAGGCCACCATCGCTGGGAGGGCTGGCATTCCCAATGGGCTTGCAAATTGCGAGAGGCTCATTAATATTAATGAACCTCACTATTTGCGACCCCATTGGGAAACCCAAACAGTGTTAAACACACTGTTGTACATTTCATTTAGTGACTCACAATTTGCCATTCGCAATAGGTCTCCAATTGCGAGGCGCTAAATGAAATGGTCGTACATCTGGCCCCAAAATCCTAAGTACTTTGAGTATTTGTTTTGTGTGCACACGTGTGTATTTTTTTCGAATTACTGTTTTAATGTTTGAAATTTAACTCATACAAATTGCTTGGGGGTCCCCAGTTTCCATTGGTAACTCAATGGGGGTCCTCAGGAGTCAAAAGTTTGGGAACCACTGATGTACAGCCTCACCCAGGAGGATAGTGCCTTGCTCAAGATCTTGCAGTCAGAATTAGGCATGGAGAGGGTTCTAAAGTCTGCCATATCAACTTTAGGGGTGCTGGTCTTGGGCAACCACCCAACTAGGGCCTATCTAGTGGTGTCTGGAAATCTCGCCAGCTCATGCTCCTCATTATACAGAGCTTCCAGTCTCTGGCAAACACCATTGTATGTGTCACATAAAATTCTAAGGGGAGCCTGTCCAGCCCCGGTGACTTGCCAGTAGCCATGCTCTATAGCTGACCCAATTTTCTGGCCTGTGATCAGCCCCGTAAGCTCCTCAAACGCCTCCGTTGGGAGACTCTGGAGCACTATTCAGTCCAGGAGGTTGTTGGGAGCCCCCGGCTAGTCCTTCCCTAGCGCTCCTTAAAGGGAGACATAACAGTCCCGGAACACAAACATTTTTCTGTTGGGGATTAAATTGTGGTCCCCAGGGGACAATTCACGGGTAATGGATGTGCCTCTGCCCTCCGGGTGGATTAACCAGACCAGGAGCTTCCCCACCTTCACTCCTCGTGAGTGTGAGTAATCTTTTCTTTACAATTATGACACAGATTGCGCTCCAGGGCTGTGTTGTATTGCGCCCTAGCCTCTAGCAGTCGAGGGAGAGCATCCGAGTATGTGTCCAGCGTGTTGCCCAACCTATGAATGGTTACATCAAGCCTGGTAAGTTTTAGGTCTAGTGTGTTATCCTGTGCTTATGTTGTTGTGTCATTGTAAAGGTTATTGTAAATAGCCCTGTGCTTCTAACTATTCTGTGGTGAAGGAACCTGGCTTATCAAAGCTCCATGTAGAGAATGTATTTGTTTGAAAAGGAGGGGGCTTGAGGAGAATACTGGAGCTGGGTGTACGAACGATCATAAATAAAGAAATATATTTTTACTCCTTTCGTGTTAGATAACATATATTATAGGATACAAAAATGGGTTGTGACTCTTCAAGAGCTTGATCTTCAAGTAAAATATGTTCCAGGAGTGAAGAACAATATGGCTGGTTGCTGTTCACGTTTGATCAACAAAGAACTCACAAAGCAGGGATTGGATGAAGAAGAATTGAGTGACTTTGACAAACATGCTGTTTTTCTTATCAAGGAGGGTATAATTAAGGAAGACGAATGGATTAGTGAGCTTGAAAAGGATTAAATGCTACAAGCTGTAATGCAAGGCATCAAAAGTAATTACAGCAAGCATTCTAAGGTGGATGAATCATTGAGTGGGGTTTTTAGCGTAAGAGAGGACTTGGCATGCCAAAATGGATTGTTGATGAGAGGTACTAGATTGATTCCCCCGGTTGGTTTAAGAATGCAACTGGTTGATTTTGCGCATGATAATCATCCTGGCATTTCCAAGACCAAAAGAATTCTTAAGCTAACGTATTGGTTGCCTGGAATGGACATGTGTGTTGAGAGAAGTGTAAGAGAGTGTGTTGATTTTGGTAGAAGTGATAAGATCTTGAAACCCAGAGTACAACCCATGACCTTAAGGAAACTTCCCAAGGAGGCATGGAAGGAAGTATCAATGGACATTTTGGGTCCCATCAAATATGCAAGTGTGGTTAAGTATGTGATAGTATTTCTGGATGTGTATTCTAGATGGCCAGCGGTCAAAGATACCAATTCAGTAGAAACCAGGGATGTCATGAGGGTTTTAGACAGTATTTTCGAGAAAGAAGGTTTTCCATCTACCTTATTGCCTGATAATGGGGTTCAGTTTACCTCTAAAGAGATTAATAAGTTTTTGGATGATAGAGGTATATATCACAAAAAGTCTGATCTATATCATCTAGAAACAAATGGCATAGTAGAAAGGTTCAAATGAGTGCTCAAGGAGACTATTCAAAGGGCTTTGTCTTATCAAGAATGTTGGAATACTGAGATTTTGAACAAAGTTACAAGTTATACATTTACTTTACTCATCATTCCATGACTGGGAGGACTCCTTTTGAACTGCTTTGCAAAGGGAAGGCATGTTCCATGATGTGTCCCTCTTGGATGCTAGAGAAATAACAAGATTTGAGGCATATAAAAGATGACAAAGAAAGAATTGAAAAGGAGGTGAGGAAGAAGTGTGAGAATAAGAGAAGATTTGATATGAGAAGGGCAGTAAAAAGTATGGTTGTGAAAGTGGGGGATACATAGCTAAAATCAAAAATCCACCCAAAGAAACTTCCTAACAGGGTTTGAAGTTCTTGCTACATATGAAAGTGATTAAAGTCTTTAAGAATGCTGTCAGGACAGAGGACCACAGAGTATGGAATTTAAACCGAGTTGCAAATCTGACTGATTATCTTTCCAATGATTGTAAGCAAGGCAGCAGCAAAATTGACAGTGATGGCTTTGTGGGGGGAAAGTATGAGAGAAGGAAAAACTGAATCAGGCAATGAGTCAAGCCATGGTATTTAGATGGCTATATTTTAAAATTGGTCAATCTTGTTATTGTGTAAACATTTTGTTAACATAGTGTCTTCTTTTTATTAAGTTGTATTTAGTTTAGCATAAAGAGGTTTGCAAGCTTTTTTCCTTATGCGTATTCAGTTATGTGTTCAGTTGTTGTCTTTGGGAGGGAGATGTGTGGTATCCTGTGCTTATGTTGCTGTGTCATTGCAGAGGTTCTTGTAAAGAACCCTGCACTTTTAACTGTTCTGTGGTGATGGAACCTGGCTTGTCAAAGCTCCATGTAGAGAATGTATTAGTTTGAAAAGGAGAGGGGTTGAGGAGAATGCAGGACCTGGGACAAGCAGGCTGAGGTGTAAAAACTTGTTTGGCCCATACAGAGCCCCCTCAACACTGTCGTAAAGGCTTCCCATTCCACAAGGCTGCTCGAAGCAGTCCCAGAATTCTCAGTAAAATATTGTATCATCTGGTACAGTAATGTGTCCCGAAATACAATGTCTGCAAAGGCCGCCGGGTGGAAACGCCATGTCGAGATCTTAAGGTGCTCGTCTACTGGTTGAAAGGACAACAGGAGTGGGCTATGATGAGACAACATGACATGAGGTATTCAGTATTCAGTGTGTGTTACAGAGTGGCACAGCCCCCTAGACCAAACATATCAGTCCAGTCTTGTGTGTACCTTATACATACTTGAGAAATATGAGTAGTCCATGTCTAAGGCATGATGCGTTTGCCATACATGCTCCATATCCCAGTGTGCCATTGTATCTCAGGCCTTCCGCCGTACTATGGTCCAACGACCCAGAAAGTGGGTAGATACAATTAAAGTCTGCCCCAAGGTCCAAGGCCCCCTCTGCCCAGTGATCCAACTGCTCGAAAGGGAAATCAGGAAAGGGGCATGGTTCTGGTTCGGTGCATATACACTCCCCAATACCACCAGTTTGCAACATAGCTCCACCAGGACATATCTACCCTTTTTGTCTAGGTTGACTGACGTTAGCTCAAAGGGAACCGCACCCCTAACCCATATTAGCGCCCCCGCAATAACACCAAATATGTGGTAGAGTGTACCTTCCCTCACCAGTGGCACTGTAGTTTGTCAGCCCCTACTCTAGTGAGGTGTGTTTCTTGTAACATGGCTACATGAACATGTGAATTTTGTGAAGTTTGGCAGCCACTCCTCTACCATTTCACATAATCAATTTAAAGGTGTGTAATTAGGGTGTCATGGTGGTTGTCGTGTCAGTCCTCTATCCCACGCCCCCAATACAATGCCCCCACCAGCATTCAATCTCAAGACTAAAAACCATTAAAAAAACTATTTAAACATGTGTCCCAACTCCCCAGCTCTAGAACAGCCCAGCAACAACTGGCCGCCCAAACAGTAGTGGTCAACAATACGATCATAACATTTGTCCTCCATTCAAATTCCATGGGGCCAGAGGTGAGGGTAGGCTCAAAATACAACCAAGTTAGCTGCCTCTGTATTACCGCATTGGCCTCCGTATCATTCCATGCATACCCATCCGAGCTTCTGAAGAAATCCGCAGCACCCAGGACACTCTCTTGCTTCTGGTGGATCTCGTTGCTGTCTGGGGTGTGACATCTGAGGGGTTATCATCCACTTGCTCCAGTCCCTCATATTCCGAGCCCCCAGTTCCACCCCCGAGGCTGACCCCATCTGTGTCTATTCCTTTTGCTTCAGTGATCTCCACCGCCGCCTGCAGGGCCACCGCCTGTCCTTGTCTGCTTGAGTTCTGATGAGTTTCATCAGTTTGCCATGGCGCACGGCCCCCTGTGATTGACGCTTGGTTCTCTGCAGCTCTCCTCGGGTCTCTGCGGCTGGTGTTGGTATCCTTTCTCCTGCCCTGTATGCCTCAATCCAGAACCACACTTCCTCCGGGTCTTAGCAGAATTATGAGTTGCCATCTTCCATATTTTTCAGCTTTGCTGGGAAAAGGAGGAAATAGCGTAGGCCTTCCTCTCGCAGCACCCTCTTAACCTCCATGAAAGAGGCTCTTTTGGCCTGGACAGCCGCCATATAATCCAGGATTAGTGTCACTTGGCCGTTTCTCGCCCTGAGGGGGTCCACGATTCGAGCGCATTGCAAAAGTAGGTCTCTGTCCATATAGTGTAGCAATTTGGTAACCACCTGTCTGGGTAGCCGCCCCAGGACTAGCGACCGAGCTGGAACCCCATGTGGCCTCTTAAGGACAAAGAAGGGAGATAGTTGGGTCAGACCACTGTTGCCCAAGTAGGTTATCATGTCAGAGCCCTCTGTGCCTTTGGGGAGACCCACCACTCATACATTATTCCTTTAATTGTATTCCTCTGCATTTTCTGCCCTTTGCTCAGGTTTGCTCACCCAGTTTGTCAGGCCCCTCAATTGCACGCTCATAGCTTTTTGTGTCAGTTGTACTTATGTAGTTATGGCCCCTTCTGATTATTTGACTCTATCAGCCAATTTTTGGTGGTTCACCCACAGCAGGACCAGTGTGGCTGAAACTGAGCCAATCTCCTGCTGGAGTATGGTCTTTGCACTGCAATGGCATCAAGGATTTTGTCTAAGGTGCTCTTTAGGAGTTGGGGTAATGGGTCCAGGGCCATCTCCACCTCTGTAGGATCTTTTTCTGCCTCTCGTGGCAAATGGGGGGGTCTGTGTGACTTAGCTCTTAGTTTGCCCATCTCTGCCCACTGTCACAGGGATAGGGCCTGCCCATGGGAACCAGGCAGGGCCCCCTCCAGAAAGGATGCTCCAGTTAGCATAGCTCACTGTTCCTCTCACTCCACGCAAGTACTTCTCTGACAGCTGGTCCTTACTTCAAGCTGGTTCCGTGGTTTACAGGGCCAGGCACCACCACCACCACATCTGTGCTAGTCCCACTTTGGAAGTTATCAGTGTGGTGCCACCCAAAGGAGGTCTCCGAGGTACGGGGGTGCGACTGCCAATGTTGACCGGGGGACCCTCTAAACCTAACAGCAGTCTTTTCCTTGCCTGCTCTGTAGCCATAGAACTGTGCTGCTTTGGGCCTGAGTGTGGGTGGGTGCTCTATGGGGCTCTGACACCCCCAGCATCAGGGAGTGGTTCCCCTGTTTATAGCCATATGCCCCTCTGATACCTCAGACACCTCCAGCTTCCGATGGCCAGGTCCTAATCGTGTCATGTGCAATGAAATGAGCATCAAAAACAAGAAGAGGAGGGGTACAAGGGAAGGTTCTGTCCGTTACTCCTCTTTTTTGGGGGGTCCCTCCACAAGTCTTGTTCAAGTGCTGCATCCCCTCCGTAGCTCCAGGGCTCTTGCCTTCACCAGAGAAGCCTCCTGGCACCCACACCACTTCCCCCATCTCTCACATGGAAGCAACATGAGAATGGGACAAGGAAAGGAGTTACCCCCACCTGCTGATCTCCCCACTTTCCTCTGCTGCAGGGGTCCCCCACTACGGGCAGGCATTTGCAATGTCCTTGGCAGCTGTTCCCCCAGTGGATTAGGATATCCTCACCTGCAATCTCCGCCGCTCCAGAGGCTCAGTCAAGCCCATGTGGTTTGGGCCAAAGCACCGCTGCTGGAGCCACCGCCGGGGCCTCTTTTCAGTGCTGTGTATCAGGGTTGCTGCACCCGATTCCACTTCTTACAGCTCCTCAACCGCAGGCGGAGAGGCCCCCACAGCTCACTGCCGCTCCAAGTGTCCTCACTGCACACTCCAGCACGTGAGGAAGAAGTCTCCTGGTGGGCCCCCCAACCCAGCAGCCGCTGCATCCCATCATCAGGCTTGGCCCTAGTCACTCTGATCGGCAGACCCCTGCTATCTGAATGCCTCTGCCACCACAGCACATCCCCAGTGGCAACTGGTGGGCTCCTGAACACTCAGCGGGGCCTCAGGGACGCTGATGGGGTCCACAGGTGTGGTGTATTGGCAGAATTGTATCAGGCGGGTCTGGAGCTTCAGCATCAATCGTCTGCCATCATTGCCCATTTAGCAATGCCCCCCTTCCCCCCCAAGGTGTTTATTACATCTTATTCCTGGTCTCAGAATTTGGAGGAAAATTCAGACGAGTACTGAATTTAAAGACACTCAACAAGTACACACTCATTCAGGATGTTAACTTTACAGGCAATAATCCATTGGCTATCAAAAGGACAATTTCATTACAAGACTGGAGGCTCCCATTATGCATATTTCTTTTAATGCTACTACAAGCAGCCACTTAGAACCAATACATCACAAAGTGAAAAGATCTAGAATAAAATCTTCCAGATGTACAATAGTCATGCACATAGAATAGTCTACCTCTTTTAAATGCGAGGTACTAAGTATTTTCTGTAAAACATTTTTCTTTTACTTTTCTTCTATTTATTTTTTTTGCATTCCAAACGGGAAGATTAATGAAGTATTGATGGAAAGAACAATGGTGCTTGGATGTAGGGAAAATGGAGGTTAATCGCAGATACAGCAGTATAGAAGAATCATCTATGTTGAGTTATCTGAAATAAGAGAGAGTATTAGTGTTCTATTGTCATGTAACCTAGGAGAGGTGAAATGTCAAAAGTGAGAAGTTACATTAGAACATTTTTCATTTGATTATCATACATTCACTCCCATTTCTTTTTTTTTCAAACGATCCATGGAAAAAAAGGTGGTTTGAAGATATTAAACAGTGCATTTAGTAAATATTGTATGAAATATTCAACAATATATCGAATAAAACTTGTATCATAAATTAACCATTTATTATTCATTATCTTATTGTTCACTCCTGGGAGGGAAATGGTGTGATAATGTTAGCCTCCATGTCTTTAATGAAATCCAGATTCTCTTGTCATATTATTAGGAGAATCGTAATTTCATTACAAGACCGAAGGCTACTATTATGCATGTTGGTAGTCATGTAATACTACATCTGACATATGTTCAATAGGTTTACAATAGTGTTTAGCAAAAGTGCTAGAATTAGACCAATCAGCTGCTTTAAGGGTGGCGTCTAGTTTACCCCTTTCCAAAAGGATTTGCTAGCCATAGCGCCCTTTATTGAGTGAGCTTGAAGCCTTTTAAGGTCAGCACAGGCTGATTGCAATGCATATTTAACCCATCTTGCTTTTGAAGCTGATGTCATGGGTTTGAAGGGTTAACAAAGGAGATACGTAATTGGTCAACACCATGCGCACGATGTTCGCTCATTCTTGCATCCTATTCTTTCATACAATAAACCATACAGAGTTGTTTGCATGCATCAAACCTTGGGGAGACAATTGTATCTGACATAGTCTTAGTTCTTTTAATAATCTCAAAATTGACACCAAAGGCGTTGTCAGTTCTGTTAGTTATTTCCAGTGCTTTAATGTCTGATACTCTACAGCAGGAGAATAGGCAGGCTAGTTTTATGCGAGTCTCTTCTTATCAAGGTATCTGTTCTGAGGCCAGTTAGAGAAAAGGTCAAGCAATAATTTATCATCCCAGAGTGTTTCGTAATTAGGTTTGGGTGGTCTCATTAGTCTAATGCTTTTCATAATTCTGCATATTATGGCTTTTTTTTCCTTTAGTCTTCCCATTTATTAGAGCGTAACCTGCTGAAATAACTGATCTGTAGCAATTAATTGAGGTGTAATTAAGCCCTCACTCAAATAGTTCAACTAAGAAGTTTGCTACATGTATGATAGGAGCCTCCACGGAATCTAGGTTACGCTCCAGGCATCAACCTACCCAAGCTCTCCAGATTCCATTGTATCTATAGTGGTTTCCAGGGGCTCATGACTCTTGGGCTAGTATTGTAGCTTGTCTCAAAAATTGTGATTTCATTAGATTTCCTGACACTTTCCAAGCAAAAAGGTTCAAAGTCCCTGTCTGGACTAGAGGATGTTCCCATCCATCGACCTCTCTTAGAAGGCTTTGCGAGGCTGGGAGTAGATAGGGAATTTCGCAGGCTAATTCCAAGCTCGTCAGAATACACAATTGGGAAGGCCAAAAGGGGGTTACTAGAATTTAGGGGCATTGTTCCTGTCTCACTTTCTGGAGTACTCTCGATCATTGCAAAGGGTATAGGCAAATCCCCAAATTGTTTTCCATGGTTGAAGAAGAGCATTGACTGCTTGAGCACCTAGCTCTGGCATCCAGCTGAAATAATTCTGCAGTTGGAATGTCAATCTGCTTGCAAAAAGTGCTAATTCTAGAGGCTCCCTGACATGATACATTCACATTGAGTTTCCAGTCGCTGTGGTCTAGAAGGAATCTCGAATTCCAACCTGCGGTGACGTTGTTTTCCCCGGTAAGTATTCTGCTTTTAGAGCTATCTTGTTTTCTAGACAGAACATCCAAAGCTTTTTGGCTAGATTGGATAGATCTGAGGATGTTGTGCCCCCAAATGATGTATGTATGCCGCAGCCAATATGTTGTCCATTTTTAGAATGACCCATCTGCCTTGTATGGATTGTTTAAAGCTCATCAGAGCATAAAGCCCAGTGATTAATTCCAGAAAATGTATGTGGTGTGAGCTCTCTGTATAGGACAGTAAACCTCCCATGTTATGGTTATGTAAACACACACCTCAGTCATGTAGGCTTACATCTGACTCTAGGATGAATTCCTGGGAGTTCCCAAAAATGACTTTGCTGTTCCAGGCATTTCGATTTTCTAACCACCAGATCAGTTCTGTTTTTTCGTCTTGGTATAGGGATATCTAGTCTCTGTACCATAGAAAGGCACGGAGGGCTTTGGCCTTTACCCTTTGGAGGGCTTGATAATGTAAAGGACCCAGAAAAATAGCTTGGATACAGGATGATTGGAGGCCCAGGAGTCTGGCTAATTCTGTGGATAAGAGTTCTCGTTTTAATACCAATCAAATATCTTTTCATATTTTGGTGATCTTCTTTTGCCTAAGAAGTAAAAGTGACTTTATTGTGCCTACCATGAATCCCAAGAATTCCAGAGATTTTGAGGGAGCTATAATAGATTTTTCTTGGTTTATTATGAAGCCTAGGCTCTCTATGAGATTAACTGTTGTATTCAGTTCCTGAAGGATCTGAGAGTGGTTTAGTGACATAATGAGAATGTCGACGACATGCACAATCAGTTGTATCTCTCTTTCTCTCTAGAAGGATGCAATAGTCCTCATTACCTTGGTGAAGCACCAAGGAGCAGAGTATAGCCCGAAATTCAGAGTCTCATGTCATATTATTAGGAGAATCACAATATTTGGTGAATGTATTTATTTATTTATTTATAAGGTTTTATATAGCGCAAACATGACCCACGAGGGTATCAGAGCGCTTTACAGTATACAGTTATTAAACAAAATAGATGAGGTAGTATGCAAGCATATGATAGTCATCATTTCAAACAGAATAGGTATATACTGTATGGATAACATATGTGACCAGTAGTCAAAACATTATACATGGGTATTAAAAATTCAGGTGGTTGAGGTCATAAACATACATATAATATTCTCCTTCGATACACAAGAGGTAGGCAGTGAAATGTAGATCATGTAGGAGACTTGCGGTCAACCTAGAAATCAGTCTTAGGACGTGAATTTGTTCAAAAGGAGTATTTTTACTTCTTTTTTGAAGGCGGTAAAGGAGGAGATTACAAGTATACCAGGAGGTAAGGAGTTCCAGATCTTTGGAGCAATCCCTGAGAAAGCTCTGCAACCAGTTCTCTTTTTATGGAAGGATTTTGGTTTCAGAAGTAAAAAAACTTACGCTACGTAGTTGTCTGCATCCTCCCGAACACTCCTGTTTTAGAGCTAAGTAACTGGGTGTATTGGTATGCAGTGCTTTGTGGGTGATGCAAGCGACCTTTAGGTGTATTCTTGCCTCGTAGGGCAGCCAGTTCAAAGTTTTCAGGGTTGAAGGGATGTGGCTATTTCTTTTTGTTCCTGATACCAGTCTTGCCGCAGCATTAGGTGATGCCCTCAGCAGAGCCAGCTTGTATTTGGGGAGACCGCAAAGAGTGGTGCTTCCCTAGTCTAATTTTGGTAGCACTAGGGCTTGCACTGCCGTTTTTAGGTCAATCTCTGGAAGGAAGGGTTTGAGTTTCCTCAGAATATTCAACTTGTGATTAGTTCTCTTGGAGGCATTAGTAATGTGCGCCTGCATATTCAGGTGTTTGTCTATGGTGACTCCCATGGATTTCGCGATGTCAATGATGAGGGGAGCACAGTCAAATGAGGTGAGGTTTTTCAGCCATAGATCTATTTTAGGAGTGTGATTGGGTAGGGAGATGAGAATGAATTTTTTTTGTATTAAGCATGAGATGGTTGCCAGTGACCCTGCTTTGCATGTTCTGTAGAATAGGGTTGAGGGAAATGAAGTCTTCTGGAGTGGAGATTTTCAAATACAGTTGGGTTTCGTCCGCATACAGGTGTTATAGGATGTTCGCTGAGTTCAAGGCGTTCGCCAGGGGTTACATTAGTAGGTTGAAGAGAATGGGTGATAGAGCTGAGCCCTGTGGAACGCCTAGGGTGACCGTGGAGGGTTGAGAGAGTGAATGCTTCGTCTTAATTCTTTGTGTTCTGTTATTTAGGAAGGATAAGAACCATTGTAACACTGTGCCCATAAGGCACATCCTTCGTTCCAATAGGGACAATAGGTTGTCATGTTTAACTGTGTCGAAGGCGGAGGATAAGTCCAGAAGTATCAATAGGCATGATTCGTTGAGGTCTAGCATTTTTTATATGTTATCCATTATGTGGGTGAATGCAGATTCTGTGCTATGACCTTGCCGGAAGCCAGATTGGTTTTGTCTAGGAGGTTGTAGTTCTCGATATGGTTACATAATTGTATTTGTACTCATTTTTCCAGCAATTTCGCCAACGTGGGAATGTTGGATATAGGGCGGTAGTTGTTGAGATCTGATGAGATGGCTTAAGATTTCTTTAATATAGGTGTGACCTGCCCTATTTTAAGACAGTCCGGTATGAAGCCTTGTCTCAGAGAAACATTTACAATTTTTGCCCATAGGGGGAGAATAGATGTTTTTAACATTTTGAATAAGGCAGGTGGAAGGGGATCCGAGAAGTGATTGGAGGGGTTGATTGCTAGCAGTGTTATAGATTATTTGTTCAAGATTGGCGAGGTGTGCCAGGAAGCAGTGTTTTTTTGTGATTTCCCATACAGTACTAAAATGGACCTTGAGCTGAGAGTAATATTTAGTATCCTGGGCCACAAGTTGTGGAAGGGTTATCTTAGATTGGATGTCCAGTTCGATGGTCTTTGTCTTCTCTCTGACGAAATTGGCAAACTCATCACAATTAGGTGTAGCTGGGTCATTTAGTTCCCTAGAGTTAGCGGTGTTGCATGCTTGTTGCTTGACGATTTCGAATAGTTTCTTGGGACGGTTTATGGCTTGGTTCAGCTGGGTTTTGAAAAAGTCAGCCTTGGCCTTTAGAATCTTCCTATTGTATGAGTTCCTTAACACTCTCATGTGGTATAGGTGGTCATTGGTGGCTGCTGATTTCAATAGTCACTCAGCAGCTCTTAGCTTGTGTCGCTCCGAGTTCAGGGTCTCATTGAACCATGGTTTGGATATATTGGAGGAGAAGTTTTTTTCTTGGAGGGGCGCTGTAGAGTCAAGGATTTCAAGCATAGTGGAGTTATAAAAGACTGTGAGGTCATGGACATAATCCATATCCATCGTGGGGGTCAGGACTGAGTTGCATCGGTTTACCAGGGTGATGGGGTTAATATTTTGTAGGTTCCTTTTCCATTGCTTTGTTTTTGAGGGTTGTCCCCTTTTTGGAATTACCACGATATTGATGTAGAAGATGATGTTATGATGGTCAGTCCAATCACTTGGAGTGATGGAATCTAATGATACAGTGTTTGTTTTTGCTATGATGTGGTCTAGTGTCTCTCCCTTGTTGTGAGTTGGACTATCACAGAATTGGGATAAATCCTGTCCTGCCAGAAACACTTTAAGACAGCTTACAACATGATCGTTTAAATTGTTCCAGTGGAGATTAAAGTCGCCCAGGAAAATATGTGGTACTTGTGAGTTGTCATTGGATGAAATTACTTCCATTAACTCGTCGATGAAAGCTAGGTTATCACCCGGGGGTTGGTAGAATAAGTGAAGCTTGCTGGCGAGGCGCTTATCGTCAGAGATATTGATACAAAGATATTCGCAGGAGGATAGAGCAATTGAATCTGCTTGCTTGACTGAGATTGTGTTTTGATAAATGCAAGGTAACCCTCCTCCTGGTTGCCCGTTTCTGTCCAGGCGGATTAAGTCATGATTGGAGGAACCAGTTGATCAAGGATGGAAGAGGAGGAACTATTTAGCCATGTTTCAGTTAGGACGATAATGTCTAAATCAATCTCTAGGATGAGGTTGAAAATGTCAGTAGCATGTTTGCTAGCGGATCTGCAACTAATGAGTGCACACTTCATCTTGCTATTCGAATAGGAAAGGGTAGTCTGCCCTATATTGATTTTTGAGAGGTTTTCTCTATTTATGGATCTGTTGTTTTGTGTCGGTTCGGTTCTCTGAAGGGGTTGGTTTGAATGGATTGGATAGTGCCACATTTCAAGTTACTGTTATCAGTTGCCTCGGCATAGGATTTGAGGAGGTCGTCTATGTCACTGTCGGATACATCATTACATTTACTAGTTTGGAGACTAATTTGATTCACAGTCATGTTGGTGGCTCTTTGTGTGTTTAAAATTTCTTTGCTGATAGTTGATAGGTTTTGCATCTCTGTCTTGAGATGGGATAGGCCTGCGGCTACTTCATTGAATCATGCGATCCAAACGGAGTTGGGTAAGTTAGTAGTATGTGAGGGTGTGTGTTCTGTAATGGGGGGTGATCCACAGGTAGTTTTTGTTTGCATGATCATGCTCTCAGGTTGCCTTCCGATATCGTCATTGGTGATTGATGTGGTGAGTTGAACAAGGAAGTTTGTTGTGGGGTCCAAGTTAGTGTGTGGGATGGTTGATTCCTGGTTGGTGGCTTCCCTCAAGGAAGTCAGGGGTATCGGAGGTGTATCTCCCATGAAGAGATCGGTATCTAGGAGTAGTCTTGTCCCACCTGGGCCAGGGGATCCAGCGACCGATGTGACTGGAGGGTAGGGATCATTGGGGGTATCTGCACTCAGGTGATCGGTAGCTAAATATAACCCTGTCCCTCCTGAGCCCGTAGACCCAATTGTGGTTGAGACCGATGAGGCTGTGTGGTAGGGTTCATTGGAGTTGTATGCCCTGAGGTTGTCAGTAGCTAAGTGTAACCCTGTCCCTCCTGGGCCATGGGACCCATGTGTGGTTGAGACCGATGAGGCTGGGAGGTAGTGCTCAATGGGGGTGTGCGGAGATATCGGTTCAGATAAATTTGCATTGGAATTGTGTAGTGGAGTTGGGGTGGCATCTAGATACTCGGGATGAGTGGTTGCGGGGAGTGTGATATACTTCCTGTTCACTGCTTGCTTGAGAGTAGGAAAGATCCTGTCTATGGTATCAAGATTAGCATCGGAGGCTTGTATAAGTATATTACCGTTGTTGTAGATGGAGATAGTGGCATTCGCATGGCATTAGTCTGAGGCTGTTACTGATAATTTGAAAGCGATTCAAAAGGGGATGATGGATGGAGCTTTTGAGCAAATCAAACACTCGTCCTCATTCAACTTATCTGGGTTTAATCCATCCCCATTCTTTAGCTCACTAATCCACCACAGTTCAGACTTGGCCATATGCAAATCAGTCTGGCCCTGTGCCTCATAGGAACAGTCCAACCCGAACTGCCAAGTAATGTCTTCCCTGGACCGGAAACAAGCATCCTGGGACCGGTTTCAGATTCATAATCCTCATCAGCCAGGCTATCTTGAATCCAGTGGCCAAATGAGCAAGGGACTCAAGTCTGAGCATAACCGGCCAACTTAGGGCAAACAAAGCGATACAAAAGGGGATGATGGACAGAGCGTTTGAGCAAATCAAACACTCAACCCCAGTCAACTGATCACCACCCCCTTTTGTACTGCTTTGATCACCATAAGTTGGCAGGGTATGCTCAGACGTGAGTCCCTTGCTCACTTTGCCAGTGGATTCAAGCAAGCCTGGCTGAAGACGGCTGTAATGCCAGAAACCGGTCCTAGGAAGCTTGATTCCGGTACAGGGAAGGCATGGCTTGGCAGTTCGAGCTGGACTGTTCCCATGAGGCACAGGTTCAGACTGATTTGCATATGGCCATGTCTGGACTGGGGTGGCAGAGTGGGTTAGAGAACGGTGATGGATTAAACCCAGATCTGTTGACTGGGTGTGAGTGTTTGATTGGTTCAGATGCTCCGTCCATCACCACCCCCTTTTGTACCGCTTTGTTCGCCATTAGTTGGCAGGGTATGCTCAGACGTGAGTCCCTTGCTCACTTTGCTACTGAATTCAAGCAAGCCTGGCTGAAGACAGCTGTAATGCCAGAAATCGGTCCTAGGAAGCTTGATTCCGGTCCAGGGAAGGCATGGCTTGGCAGTTCGGGCTGGACTGTTCCCATGAGGCACAGGGTCAGACTGATTTGCATATGGCCATGTCTGAACTGGGGTGGCAGAGTGGGTTAAAGAACAGTGATGGATTAAACCCAGATCTGTTGACTGGGTGTGAGTGTTTGATTGGTTCAGATGCTCCGTCCATCACCACCCCCTTTTGTACCGCTTTGTTCGCCATAAGTTGGCAGGGTATGCTCAGACGTGAGTCCCTTGCTCACTTTGCCATTTGATTCAAGCAAGCCTGGCTAAAGACGGCTGTAATGCCAGAAGCCGGTCCTAGGAAGCTTGATTCCGGTCCAGGGAAGGCATGGCTTGGCAGTTCGGGCTGGACTGTTCCCATGAGTCACAGGGTCAGACTGATTTGCATATGGCTATGTCTGAACTGAGGTGGCAGAGTGGGCTAAAGAATGGTGATGGATTAAACCCAGATCTGTTGACTGGGTGTGAGTGTTTGATTGGTTCAGATGCTCCGTCCATCACCACCCCCTTTTGTACCACTGATAATTTGAAGGCATGCAGGGTTTTTTTAACATTGGAGATTCGGAGCAAGGAGTAAAAGATATTTCTCCACTGGGCATGTTTTTTTGTGCGGAAGATAAGGTCGTTGGATAATATGCCTTTGCTAATGCAGAAGTAAGGGTCGGAAATAAGAGTGGTTTATCAAAAGCCTATGCTTGAACTTCTTTACAGCATTTTTGGAGAGGTTGGGCAGGTAGATAATGGTGAAGGCATGATGGCCTGAGGGTTTTAGGTTTTTATTCATATTGTTATTTCATCTCTCCTTCTTAACTTCTGAATTTCCTACCATATATATATATATATATATATATATATATATATATATATATATATATATATATATATATAAAGTATTGCTTGTCTTTTCCCTGAAGAAGAAGGCAA
Source organism: Lissotriton vulgaris (assembly GCF_964263255.1). NCBI lineage: Eukaryota > Metazoa > Chordata > Amphibia > Caudata > Salamandridae > Lissotriton > Lissotriton vulgaris. The sequence continues at coordinate 1,838,389,801 of NC_141691.1, read as the reverse complement.
GACCTTCGAAACGCGTCGGACTGCATACGAGACGAACTTTGGTCCCTGAATACATCAGAGACTCTCTCCTGTGCCTGAAAGCTATCGTGCACACTGCTGTGAATAAAGCACTGACCTGGTAACCCCCGTGAGTGTGGTGCGTTCTTTGAACGAGGAGCCTTCATATATATATATATATATATATATATATTTTTTTTTCCTCTCCTTTTTTTCCTTCGTGCACTCATACGCTTTTGTTAATCTTTACTTTCAAGTCCATTTAGCGTTGTCCGATCCTATTTATTTGATTTCCCCTCTTGACTGGATATAACTTTGCGATTGATAAATGAGGAGATATGAGTGTCAGCCCTTTTAGAATGCATCTGTTCTCAAGATGGCCGCTCTGAACTCTCCCTCGATCTGTCCCTGTGATGTGGTCCTTTTTTGCTTTCCATTATACTTTAACTCCCTAGACCTACAAAACACATATGTTCATATACCAATATATCAACAGAGGCAGTGTTCCTTGAGGTTTATAAGACTAGCACTTTCCAAGCTCTCCAATTCATCAAGGTATTAGCACCAGTTACAAACTTCTCTCATAGTTTTTAACAAGGCATTAGTGCCAGCTGTTGCCTCTTTACAGTTACATAGTATTCAAATAACCTCATAACTTAACAAGAAAGGAACTAACGACAGACCAGGGTCTAGCTCAACCAATCCACATGTACCATTAATAACAAAAAATTGTGCAATACACTTCCCGCACCCGTCGTCCAAATGTACAAATCAGGTCACAATTTTTATAAAGAGATGGAAGGTGCACTCATCGAAAGTAGACGCGCAAACAATGAGTCCAAAAAAGTGCTGCCGGTTATTATGCTGTGTGCCTTTATCCAGTTTTAAGAGTATTACTCAAGACTCAATGTCCTTACCATGAATTTCTATTTGTATCATCATTAGGACCTTTCAAGTGATCATTGTTCACATATATAAAAGATCTAAATATATTCAATTATACTTCATTTCTGAAAACTTTGTCCCCATCAAGACGCCACTACAGTAGCCACCTCTCATTATTTCTGCGAGGTCGATTATATATGAGGAATATCCTCCTCATCATCAGGCCCCTATTCAGATTGACCTTATAGGACGCCGCTCTTTGTACTACGCAATGATTCGCGTTGATTGATTTAATTACTAAAGAGATTTTTATCAACAGCTTGACCCCCAGCACCGCGCCCCTAGGGACCTTACTGTTTGTCCTGTCTCACTATCTTTCAACGCCTATTGGCCAATTACCCAAGGGATGTTTATCACTAGCTTGACCTCGCGCACCGCGCCCCTCAGGACCTTGCTGTTTGTCCTGTCTCACTGTCTTTCAACGCCTATTGGCCAATTACCCAAGAGCCCTAAAGAAGTTCCCTCTTGGCAAAACTGGAAACTAAACGTGTTGGCAGTGTGGCACTTTTTAAGATTGACTGAATAAAAAGAAGCACTTTTTTGGACTCATTGTTTGCGCGTCTACTTTCTATGAGTGCACCTTCCATCTCTTTATGAAAACCCATAACTTGATGATTGGTTTATTTCTGCTGATTTGTTTTTTAATGCTGAGTTCAACATGAAGATAGTTTGCAGCCATCTCACATCCCTTATTTTCTAACTCAATCTACAAAAGTTGTATCTGTACCCGGAGCAGCAGAAGTTGTTCATAGGAGCATTCTTTGATATGGAGAAGGCAAGTGTCTTTCTTCCATAAGCCTGAAAAATAAATCTCCAGAATGATATAAGGTCTCTCCATGTGACCACAGCTGTATTTCCTTGGGCATAAATTCAATGTAAGCCTCTCTTTGATCATCTGCTGGATCATTGGTCTTAGCTGACCTACAACTAATTCATTCCAGTTTCAGGCAAGGTGAAACAAGAGCTTCAATGGTGACTAGCTATAGAGAACCTACAGATAGGAGTGAGTTTACAGCAGGAAATGCTACTGGTTATGTCAACTGATATCAGCAAGTTGGAGTGCGACTCTAGAGGGAATGGAGGTGAATGTCTCTGTTGGACTTGGCCCCGCTTGCAGGGTCATCCCGAAACTTTTAGCATTCCCCCTAGTTTTTTTGCTGTGATGGAATTGGTAGGTGCAGGATGTTGGACACTTTAGCGCTGGTTAGCTGTGCAAAGTGTGTGTGCTGTCTGCCTCCCATGGGCTTACATTAGGAACACCCCTCCATGGGAGAAAAAAGGTATGCCATGTTTGGCATGTGGATGAAATGCGAATATTAAATGCTGCGCAATGGTGTACACAGGACTATTTTCAGCATTGTAAGAAATGTCACTTTTAAAATGTCACCCTGTCTGTGTGCTTTGGGCCTGCTACCTCAAGTGGGTTGCGGGTCTAGTGTTCAAAGTGACCAAGGCTTGCTTCGCCCCTGGGATGTGTCTGTCGCCCAGCTCCCAGCTCTTTGGGCGAAGCCTTGACAGACAGGGTGCTCTACACCTCCCCCAAAACCAGTTGGGACTGGTTTCCCCAGAGAGCCTTCTAGAAGGTTCTAGCCTTTCTGGTAGGTGGGGGTATATATATAAGGGGGCTGTGCTTCCATGTGACAGACTGTGTGTGGACTTCGCTTGAAAGGGGACACTTTGCCAAGAGGTACCGCCGCAAGGTCCTGTGTGCTGGCCCCTGTGTCCATCTGTACCCCTCCGTGTCCACAGGGCCAGTGAGAGCCCTTCGCTGGAGTAAAGACTGCTGTGCCAGGAGGAGTGCCACTTTATGGGAGTTGACAGTTTTTAGGAACTGCTGTCCTGTACTGATGAGTGCCCACTGTCTGCTGATCTTGCCCAGCATTGCCTGCATGCTCTCCTGACCTAGCTCCTCGTGAGCGCTATCATCTTTCTGCCTGCACTCCAAGGAGGTGAGGAGCGTGGGCACTACTTTACTCAGTGGGACCCTGGGACTGTTAGCCATCTAGTGCCTCGTGAACGCTGCCTCCAGCACCTGCCCAGGAGAAGAAGGTGCGTGGGTCCTGCACCACGTGCTGCCAGGAAGAGCTGCTTATCTTACAGCGGGAGCCTACCCATTGTTGACTTTATTAATCAGCGGGAGCCCACCCCGCATTTTGCAGCCTTCTCGGGGGCCTACCCCGTGCTTTATACTATTTTTGAACCGCGGGTGCCCACCCCGAATTTGTGCTGACTTCAGCAGGAGCCTACCCCGCTTTATGCTTCAACCAGCGGGAGCCCACCCCGTGGTTGTGTCGCCTTTGTGTTGACTTAATTTGTGGGAGCCTACCCCGCGTGCTGTACACTTAAAAAAACAAGCAGGTGCCCACCCCGTGAGGTTAATGCCAACTTCAGCAGGAGCCCGCCCCGCACATTAATATCGCTAGGAATCACCGCCGCAACCTGGGTTGTGAATGAGATGACGGCCGCTGCGCTGCCTGCGGTGACCCGGAAGCCGATAGAGCAACCCGGTGGTGGGGAGGGGCACCCCGCGAGAAGCAGGAAGCAAGGGAAGCCGTCCGGGAGCCTCGTGAGCTCCGGAGCGAAGCCCCGGTCCCAGGAGGAGGGACCGGGTGAAGAGAGGCCTAGATCTGTTCGGCGTGGCTCCCGTGAGTGGAGAGAGCCCTGCAAAGTCCCGCAGCGTTCGGCAGATAAAGGTGGAGGGGGCCCGAGGCACACTGTCGGTGCCTGCCCCCACCACCGAGAAAGAAGTGCTGCTGCAACAAGGAAGAGTCGATTCCTCCAGTGATCTTGGTGAGTGGGGCTCAGTCATCCCCTGGGTGTAGGGGTAGTGTCGGGGCACAGTGTCGATGCTCACCTTCCCCCCGGGGCCACGCTGAGTGCACTGTGATGCCTAGGGCATAATGGGCTTACATTAAAGTGATTTATACTCAGGCGTGTTCCTGCCAACAAGGTGCTGCATGTTAATGTCTTTATGCCAATAATGTGATCTAACGCTTTTTCCAAGGGCCACCCTACTGATGGTTTGTGCTCTGCATAATGTGTCTTCCTGCCTGATCTTCTAGGGCTATGCCACATGCGTTTATCCATACTAATATAATAAAGAGAGAGCCCAAACCTTTGAGGCGGGTAATCTCAGGAACCACAGCACCAATCACAACACCCAATACAGCATTGGAAAGAGCAGTTGCAGCAGAAGGACATAGGCTATGCAGACACCCACCATATACATTTAAAAGGTAAAAGAACCGTGCCAGCAAAGTAGTCCCTTGTGGCGTGTCTGCGTTTTGCTGTGGGCGTGTGCTGGGGGCGTGACAAACGCTGGGGGCGTGTGGTACGTTCCGCCCTTCATGCCATGTCTCATATCGTGTGTTAATCCCACCCTGCTTCCTTTAAATACCCCTGCACCCCATAATCATAACCCACCCTTACTCCTTAAAATACCCCAACACCCTTAAACACTAACCCATCTTAACCATATAAATACACCCTGTACCCCAAAACCCAAACCTAGCCGTGAACCCTATAAATACCCCTGTACCTCAAAACCCAAACCTACCCCTGAACCCTAAAAATACCCCTGTACCCCAAAACACAAACCTAGCCCTGAACACTAAAAATACCACTGTACCCCAAAACCCAAACCTACCCCTGAACCCTAAAATACCCCTGTACCCCAAAACGCAAACCTAGCCCTGAACCCTTAAAATACCCCTGTACCCCAAAATCCAAACCTACCCCTGAACCCTAAAAATACCCCTGTACCCCAAAACCCAAACCTTGCCCTGAACCCTAAAATAACCCTGTACCCCAAAACCCAAACCTAGCCCTGAACCCTAAAATTAACCCTGTACCCCAAAACCCAAACCTACCCCTGAACCCTAAAATACCCCTGTACCTCAAAACCCAAACCTAGCCCTGAACCCTTAAAATACCCTTGTACCCCAAAACCCAAACCTACCCCTGAACCCTAATAATACCCCTATACCCTAAAACCCTAACCTAGCCCTGAACCCTAAAAATACCCCTGTACCTCAAAACCCATACCTATCCCTAAACCCTAAAACTACCCCTGTACCCCATAACCCAAACCTATATCTGAACCCTTAAAATACCCAAACACCACAAAACATATACCTCAGTACCCCAAAACATATACCCCTATACTCAAACTTACCTTATCCAAACATTTAAAAAAAAACATGCTTTTACCATTCATGCATTTACAACGAATTTTGTTGTAAATGTATGCATGGTAAAAGCATATAACATGTAATGCCAGGCGTTATAATGGCATTGCGGAGTCATGGTACTTTCGTAATGAAAGTATGCGGAGTGATGGTATGCGGAAAGAAAGTTGCGGAATAATGGGTGTTTACCCTTCCCCCGGTAAGTACATTGGTGGCACGGCTGCCCGCATCTCCAGCAACATATATTTTTTCACCACCCATTTGAAAAATGCACAGGTCTCTCTCACTGATGGCCAGCACCGACATACACTTTTAGACACACCTCCCGCCACAAGTTCTAGAATTGCAAACTTTAGAGCTGGGGAGCTACGTTTGAATCTCGGCATCAGCTCAACATCCTGTGATTCCAGGCAAATCGCTTTATCTCCCTGTGCCTACCACAAATGAATGTGTTCTTCTGTAATGTAAATTGTGCTCATGCCATGTTGTCGAGTTTGCGCTATATAATATTGCAAGGAAAAATAAAGTAGGGA